>NC_047145.1:6194362-6519362 GCF_009829125.3 Periophthalmus magnuspinnatus | reverse complement strand
TGGGCCAGCAATGCAGGATTAAATTATTCATAAATGTTAATAGGGCTGTCCTGTCTCTGTACACACACACACACACATGCACAGACCCAATCTCCCCTCCTGGTCCTGCTCATATGGCCCGCACCATTGGGATAATATTGACCTTTTCATTGGGCCATGTTATTAGGGGCTGCTCTCTATTAAAACAAATGATGACATTGTCTGTAAAGCACAATACAATAAGTCATTTCAAAAGGATTACTGCAGCTCAGCCCGGAAAGGACCAGCACCACGGACAGCTCCCACGAACCCCCTCAGTGAGCTGTGATGAATGGAGTAAACAGAAGCCGCCTCTGGGAACGGGGCTAATACAGAGGAATTAGCATACAGGGGGCTAATGCTTCAGTGGTGCACTGGATCTGTGCTGAGCGGAGGGGAGTGCTGGACGTCCATCAAGACCAAACAATTAAAGACATTTTAACTACACATCTGAATACTGCCTACTTGGACTCAGTAGTGCTGGACTAACATGAAAAGTCAGTCAGTTAAAGTAAGAGTCAAAGAGGGACGATTTTAAAGAAAATGATTGTGTGAGGTTTCTGCCATGTTAAAACGTTGTTCCCTCATCAAAAATGTGGGTTTTAGATGACATGCATGTGTTGAGTGATTCTGAGATCTCTCCCAGGCCCTATTCAAACTCTCCTGTGCAATGCTCCGCCCACAAGCCTACGTCACCATGCTCCCACATGACAGTCCTCCATAAATGTACTAAAGCATGCTACAAAACTGTACACAGCAACTTGACAAACCTGATTTAATGTGCAGTACTTTAATTAGTGGGATGCACGCTGATTGTGTTATGATGTTAGTCTGAAGGGGGAGCCGCTTTGCACGAGGAGCAAAGGGAGGGCAAACTCAAAGAGTCAGAAATGAAAGTAAAACATGTTGATGTGTTGTTTTCAACGAATATAGCATTTTTAAAACAATAAAAAGGTAACATTTTGATGTTATGTGTTAGTAGTTAATACCCCGTAAAAGTAAAATACCCCCTCTATATATAAAGTCTTTAGTCCTGTGTGGCCAACCCTTCACAGCAGGACTGAATGGAGATGGAGAGGACCTTTCTGTGTGAAGTTTCCTGTGTCTCTGGTTTTGAATGGTATAGATCATTGACTAATTTTTTCCTCCATGCCTATTACTACAAAAGTAGATGTATTACGTAAAATGCAGCTCATTTACCGTCGTTCAGTCTCCCCAAGTTCAGGTGGTCGTGATTGACAGATGGATTAGCCAATCAAGGACACACATGGTCAGTCTGTATCTGACCACATATAACTGCTTGCAAGGAAGAAAAGAAAGGAAAGAGAACCGCTAAACTTATCTGAAGTGAGAGAAATGTCATTTTATTCCAACAGGTGTCACTATAATAAAAATAATTAAAAAAAATAAATAAATAAAATCTAATTCCTCTGTATAAAAATACAGACAGATACCAATCTGGACTTACCAGGCAAGGTAGAATTTAACATTTATTCAGTGACATCCACTTGAATAACTTTTTAAAGTAATTGGGCCTCATTCATAATGCGTTCTGATCAAGGCCTTATCAACAGTTTGGCATTCACAACTGAAAATGTTCTTCTGCAAGAACAAATCTTATGAATAGGAGCAAAACATTTTAAAATATTATTATGATAACACAACCAAAGCTTCTAATTCCTCTATGATATATTATATACTATATTATTTCTGATAAAAATATGAATGTGAGCCAGTGACATTCATGAGGAGTTTCATAGAGCATGTGGCCTGACAGACTTTATACAGGCTGCAGTTCTGCTGTGGCAGTGGTGCCAGTCTCACTCTGTCCCAGCCTCAGTGCTCTTCATATGAGCCACTGTTACAGCTCTGCACCAGGTCACCGCTCTGGACACCTCACCCCGACTACCCCACAAACCCTCAGGACCTGAGTGCACTCGCATCAACCCACATTTTCACCGTCACTACCCACTGCTCTCTACTTTCTTCATCCTCCGCAGCTCGTGAGCGTGATGTGCAGCTATCCATCAGAGGAGCAACAACTTCATTTTAGATGAATATTGAGTATGAGTCTACAGCAGACACAAGCACAATGTCTTCTTTAAAGGGGCCATATTACTCTATTTTCTGATCTATGTTATAATGTTGTTTCCTCAACATAAACGTACTTGGAGTTGTGTTCTGTTTCATTCACAGATGTTTAACACACAAACCTACATATTTAGGATGAGTTCTGCTCTCAAACAGACTCTTTTACTCTGACACCTAAACAGAGGCCCTGCGTCTGCGAGCCTCAGTTTTAGTGCACGTGTTCATTTGGGTGAGAGGTGTGCTGGTTCATGTGGAGAGGCAAGGGGGCAGTTGTGCATTTTATGGAAATTGCTTGATGCCAGGATGCCAAGATGAGCTCAGGCACAACACGTCGCTGCGGCTCTGTGGAAATGCAATCAGCCCGCTCCACCAGGGGGCCGCCAATTCATTTGAAACCGCAAATCTCAAAATTGGCCAAAAGAAAATTGGAGCAAGCTGGTCAGAGACAGATTTGCCTGTCAAAAATAATCACAGGCGGGCTGGAGAGAGGCTGAGACTGGAGTACAACAGCAGCACTCAGTGGAAGGGCAGAGTGGGCAGAGGGTCCGAGTGGAGTCACGCTTAGAGAGGGGGAATTATGTTAAATCAATTTTTTTGAACTTTCTACCATGTTATAATGTTGTTCCCTCATCAAAAACATGCCTGAAGAGGTATTAGGTGTCATGCATGTTTCAGTGATTCAGCGATCTCTCCTGGGCCCTTTCCAAACCATCCTTAAGATTAACAAGATTCTGTGCAACGCTCCGCCCACAACGTCACCCATGCTCCCACATGACGACCCTCCATAAATATACAAACACATGACACATACAGCAACTTGATCTGATGTGATGTGGAGTAGTGTCTTTAGTGAGATGCACACTGATAGTGTAGTGATAGCGCTCTGAAGGGGGAGTGAGGGACGTAGGGAGCAAAAGTAGGGGAGAGTCAGAGCGTCAAAAACAAAAGTTAAACTTATAAAACATGTCAATACTTTGTTTTTGGTGAATATAGCCTTTGCAAAACAATAAAAGGTAACACTGTGATCTAAATATGTTATGCATTAGCAGGTAATATCCCACAGACATAAAATACCCCCTATTTTGCTTATTTTTGCTTAATTCTGTGGGCTTATTACACACAAAAATATAGAGGTGATTTTGAATATTGCTTGTAGTGTTTGAGTAAAGATGTTACTGAAAATCAGAAACAAAAAATAAATAAATAAATACATACAATTTCGCCTCTTTTTAAAAGTTTAACCTTGAATAAATCAGACTTAGAATTAGTTGACAACAAATCTTTCTGTTCAATCCATCCAAAATCTTGTTAAATACTTGTTAAGATTGGAAAGTTTTTACCTGTTTTTTTTTTCCCATAGAGACTGTACTGCTCTGCCTGGTCTGTAACACATTAAACACACCAATCTTATAGAATTGCAGCTGCAAACGAAACAAAAGATAGAGCCATACTGTGAAAAATAACAGGCAAGTCAAGTCAAGTTTATTTATAAAGCACCAGCTACAAAGTCAATGTAAAGTGCAATCTTAAAAAACTAACATGCAAAAAACGCAATAAAACAACACAATACAAGTGTCCCTCTCAGCTTGTGTTCAAAGCCAGTGCAAACAACTGAATTTTCAACAAAAATGTAAAGATATTTAAAGATTAGGCTGTTTTAATAGCCAGAGGAACATTGTAGCAGAGCCTGGGACAAACTACAGTGTAAGTCCGGTCCACTGTAGTTTTTATCCGGGACCTTGGAACATCCAAAATCCTCTGGTCTGCTGATCTCTAAGCTCTACTGGGAACATGGACAGACAGAAGCACACACAGATATGGAGGGGCCAACTCATGTAGACATTTAAAAAAACATCAACAGAATCTTAAAATCAATCCTGGATCTGTCAGAGGGCCAGTGCACAGAGGCCAGCGCAGGAGAGATGTGCTCGTATTTCCTGGTGACTGTGAGCGTACGCACCACAGCATTTTGGACGAACTGTGAGCGGCGGATGGAGCCTGGTCCACTGTAGTTACAGTCGTCCAACTGGCAGGTAATGAAGGCATGAATGACACGCTCCAGGTCACATGTTGTAAATGTACCCTCGTTTAACTTTCAAGTGCTTTAAATGTGCACTGTTTGTCTCCATGGAGATATTATTGCTTTGCCTGGAATGTTCTTCAATATAGCATTTAACTAACGTACCATATTTTCCAGATTATACGTCGGAATATAAGTCACACGAGCGGAAAAATGTGTAATAATGAACAAAAAACATATATAACTTGCACTGGACTATAAGTCGCATTTTTGGGGACATTTATTTTACAAAATCCCAGACCAAGAACAAACATTTTATCTTTAAAGGCAAGTCATAATAATAACAATAAAATAGAGAACAACAGGCTGAACAGCAGTACAACACGCTAACGTAACTGTCTGGTATGTTTACTTAAGATATTAACAGTGACAATAACGAAGATGTGAAATCATATATTTTAAGTCGCATCTGAGTATAAGTCGCAGCCCCGGACAAACTATGAAAAAAGTGTGACTTATAGTTTGGAAAATATGGTATATTGCTTTTTTTTCAAGTGCAGGTGTTTTCATGTTTGCGTTGTTACTGGGAGCAAGGTCGCCTCTCCACAGACGTCACCTGTAAGTTGTCCTCTTGGTGTCACTTGCTTGTTTCCATGGAGATAGATAAGTTTAATGTCATACTGTGCATCATTCCAGGCAAAGCAATACTGAATCTCTGGAGATAAGCACATACTTATTCCTTCAAATGAAAAATTGCATAATATACCTTAAAAACAGTGGTCCACTACGTTGTTTCTCACGAGGAATAATAATATTTGAAGATTAAGATTTCTTTTAGAGACGATAATAACAGAAGGAAATGCACGAAACCCCTAACTCTAATGGCATTAAAACAGACTTACTGTGCAACATCGCCTTTTTAAAATATTATTATTATTATTTTTCAGTGTTTCTTGCATTAAGACGTTTTATGTCAATATTTCGATTTAAAATGCCCAAATTATAACACAATGATCCACGGTGTCATAAATTATAAGTACAGAGCAGACACAAGCACA
Organism: Periophthalmus magnuspinnatus; assembly: GCF_009829125.3. NCBI lineage: Eukaryota > Metazoa > Chordata > Actinopteri > Gobiiformes > Gobiidae > Periophthalmus > Periophthalmus magnuspinnatus. The sequence continues at coordinate 6,514,175 of NC_047145.1, read as the reverse complement.
ATATATATCCTTTAATGCTTAAGTTTGATGTTTACCGGGTTATTTGACACTTTAAAACACAGTGAAGCATAGCAAAACACATGAAAAGTAGCGGTAGACTATGAAATTGAAATTTATTACGATACCATACAAACACTCAGAACAAAATTTTAATAAGAGGAATAAACGCAAATCATACTGTCTCGATTATCTTCAGTGACATTTTATTAGTTCATAATGTAACATCTCACCCGAAGCCATAACAAACTGTAAATGTGACACGAAAATAGATGGATCTCTTTCTACTTCTGCGTTGTGCGTGCGAGACAAAGTTAGATCATCTGAGTTGTGAATTCAAATGCTTGTGTTTAGAGTGTGGAAAAAAAACAAACGTGGTGTTGTGATGTTCGCGGGAGCTGAAAGTTAGCCCGGGCTTCAGCGCTGACTTATCGCAAACAAATTAAAAGTTGGTTTGTCACGCTGCGCCACAACAAAGAACGCATTGAAAAGGATGTGCGTACAGAAACACAGACACACACACGGAAAAGTAGAGCTGCAGATCTGGAAATATATAATGAACATGGTTTAGGATTTCTGAAAGTACTTACAGCTGTTGTACCGTTATATATTCGATCAGAGGTATGAACATATCTGGATCTGAGTCAGTTTAAATGAGCAAAAGCAAAAAAAGGACTAGTGCTACTCACTTTTCTGGTGGTTGGGGAGGTTCACTTTCTTGAGATGGTAATGTGTCCCCCAGTGTGGCATAAAATATCCATATTCCGCTCAGTCTTGCTCAGAAATACCTTGAAAAGCATGCGTTTGTACTGTGAGTAGGGTCTCCTGTCCACAGATCTGACCAGTAGCTTCGCCTGGCGGTCTCACTTGCTTGAATCCGTCAGTTACAAAGTGCAATTTTAATGTAACTAGCCAGTAAAGAAGGAGGAAAAAAATGAAAAAAATCTCATTAGGACTCTCCCATCTGTTGCTCTAATATCTACCAATATCTCCCCATCCCATCCAAGAACTAACCAAAGATTTTAACGTGCAGATTAGGCTACACGTTTCACAAAAGAAAAGTTAGAACACTGAGAACATTTTTAAGAACTTTTAAGGTCACCTACGGAAGGTCAGAGGGACCGAAACGTCGTACTAATAAAAGTGAACCAAGAGTGAGACGGTGCGTGGGAGTCTTATTAAAAGCGTTTCCTCCAGCGTACCAGTCGTTCTGTCAGACGGGCCGAGTCGACACACAAACGAGGTCACAAAACAAAGTTAACAATTCGATGCAAGATTTGACTAAAGACCTTGCCCCCTATTCTCTAGTTTTGATTTATTTTTACATCTTGTTTGGACAGATACGGCGTACGTAGAGGTAATTCCCTAACTGTTAACATTATGACGTTTGTGAACTGTTGGAATCGAATCTCATGTTTTAAAAGAACCAATTTTTTTTCTTTCTGCATCTTTCCACTCGTTAATGCTGGACCAACACAAGAATGAGCACAGAAGCAGAACAGGCAGCACGAGGGAGAGGTTTGTGCGCAAAAAAGCACTTTTGGCATCATAAAAAGTAAGTTTTGAAATTATTATTGTAGTGAAACATTTTATTTACATAGCATAATTTTAAAGGGTAAACACATGCCCACTCTCAGTTTGAACTATTTCTGAGACTTAGTCATTTGTCTCTGTGTTTAGTCTGTAGATAAAATGAGCTCTCACTTTAGCTTCTGTCATATAAATCAATATGAAAAGAGCCAGACTTTTGAATGGCTCTTTGAAATGAACGGATCCAACAGATTCGTATCCCATAAAAGAGATGAAAATATCAGCACTAGTTAACATAACATGATTTGACTAATAAAAATAAATGACAGCCCCTTTATTTTGCTACATACTCCCAGAAAAAAATGGCTTCTTGGCACATAAATTGTCTCTGCATTTTGGATGGAGTTTTACATGTTGATGTAGGTAAATTTGATGCACTTTCATTCTTAACTTTTTTTTTTTTTTTTTTTTTTTACACCAAACCAAGAATTAAAAAAAAAAAAACAACAAACAAAAACAAAACAAAACCCATATACATGTTTTTTTTTTTTTATGTTGGTTTTTTTGTACTTTCAGAGTTGTATGTTGACCTTAACAAACCAAATTTCATATATAATTTGTGTAAACATTGTATATCTAATTAATTACTTAATTGTATTACTATTTACTCTACCAGTCAAAAGTCTGGACACACCCTCCCATTCAGTATTTTCTGTCTTTATGTGAACCACTGTCTACATTTTAGATATATACAGCGCGTGGCCTTCTCTCATTGAACACTTCTCACTTCACAGCACTTCACTTCACATTTATTTATATTATATTTTAATTTATATTTACTTGATACAATATTTAGCTCAGTTTTTTTATTTTTTATTATTATTATTATTATTATTATTATTATTATTATTATTATTATTATTATTATTATTATTATTACATTTCTGTTCTCTTTACTGCATGATTCCATTCATCTTGCTTCATATATTTGATGTCTGCAGTATGTATATACAAGAAAAGGAGTAACGAGAAAGTAGTAACATAAAAAGACAATTGTGAATCCAAACTTTTGACTGGGCGTGTACATTGTAGATTCTCACTGAAGGCAACAAAACTATGACTGGGCACAATGTATTAAACAAACAAACAAACAAAAAGAAAGAAATATAAAAAAAATAATAATAATAAAAAAAAAATAATAATAATAATAATAATAATTTCAGGAAACTTCGTCAAGAAGCTCATTGAGAGACGGCCAAGTGGTTCCAGCACAGTCAAGTGTTTTTACTACATAATTCCATATATCTTGCTTCATATATTTGATGTCTTCAGCCTGTGTACAAAACGTAGAAAGTACTTAACATAAAGAAACAAGACAATGCTGTGTGTCCAAACTTTTGACTGGTCATGTACATTACGAACACTTTGTAGAACCACTTTAGATTTGCTTACCTCTTTCACTCATATCACTACATCAAACCTTGCGCCGCTCCGGGCCTCAGCACCTTCTCCACCGCCTGTACTACCACAACTCCTGAATAAACAAGCACAAACAAGTGGGAGGATCGAACACCAGAGGAGCAGACGCGCAGCATAATAATGGGGTGATTTATCCTCCGTGCAGCACACAGCCGGGGCATAATTAAACATGAAAAGTTAAATTTATCGTGGCGCGCTCAGCCTCCTCGTTCATTTACAACTCACTACGCCCACTGTTTCTCCTTCCCCTCCTCCTCTCCTCCCATTAGCCGCCATTAAAATGTATATTAGCCTTGCCGCTCCATCACGGCACCGCGCCAGGATGAATGAAGTCCTCAGAGGCCCGGAGACAGAACCAGTTAGGCTCATTACGTCAAAGAAAGCCCCTGGTTAGCAACGCAGCTAGGTCCGCCGTCGCCGCCACCTATTTGTTTCCTAATAGCCACAGCCGCTGCAAATTTGCCAGATCTCCTAATGAGAGCCAGTGGAGGTGACGCGTTTCCTATTAACAACCGGCCCGACATTCTGCTAATTGGCCGGAGCGCGCGGGCCTCCCTCTGTATCGCGCTATTGTCTTATTTTCCCACATTAGCCCATATACGAGCAAACTTGTCACCGTTTTGATTTGTTTATGCTTTCTATTTGGTACAGGCGCTAGCTTTAACTGTACATCAAGGGAGCGGCGTAGCATGGGGAGCTAATAACCCGCCTCGTACATCTGCCTTCATAAATTATGCAGCAAGCCCGGCCGTGCAGTTTGTTGTCTGTCAAGGAAAAGCTGCTAGGATCCTGTCAGTGATAAGCAAAAAAAAAAGTAGGAGGGGGTGATTCCTGCAAGCTACTGGGAACCTGCGTGGATGGGAGTGAAGTAAAAAAATGGTGAATGGTGAGATGTGTCAGTTTTTTAAGCAAGTAGCAATTAAGAAAGTTCCAACTAATGAGCGAGCGCGTGCACTTTGGCTGGGTGGATTCATCATTTGGACGATTGAGGCAGTCTGGAGTTTGGGCATGGAACGAGAGAAAACAGCGACCTGACGGGTGCTGTTATGCCAATTAGGGAAAAGCCTTTGTTATCATTTAGTTACAACAAAGCCGGAGATGTGCGGTATTTTTGGCTGCCACCCTCGTAAGCCTGCGCCCTCAAACAAAACAATTCAACTTACTCACTGAACTAAAGAGCAAATACAAGTTCCTGAGAAGATGATGTCAGTTGTAAACAAAAGTTGAATAGTGGCTAAGAGTTAGTCTGAGTTGGATTTTGAGTGATTCATGCGCGTTTGGGTGATCATCTGGGTTATTTCTGTGTAGAGTGTGTATTTTATTCCTGTGTTTGGTCATTGCTCTGAACAGGCTGCCTCAGAAACATGGTACAGGTCAAACGCAGAGTTACTATACGGTAAATTGAATCTACAAACCTCAGCCTCATCCAGAGTCTCATTGTGATACAACGAAGTCATCCTGATTGTCAGAGGTGCAGCAAATAGCATGAAATGAACCCAAAACTACAAAGATGTGCACGTATCAATCAATCAAAATCACTTTATTTGTCCACGAGGCGCAGTTTAAGCACACTGACCATTAAAATACAATAATGAATAAAGTTCAAACAAAAGTCTCAGATGCAGATCAACAGGTGGAGTCATAAAGCCCAGTGCCGGTGCAGTTTGAGAAGAGCATCTGTCATTACGCTTTGTTGTTTCGGTCGGTGATGAGACGGTGAAAGCATGATTTTTACTTTACTCTTAAACTTGTGTTGAATACTTTGTGAATACTTAAACATTGAGGTGAACTTGTTTCTCTGTAACAATGTGACACATACTTATTTTAAGATGTCTTCACTAAAACCAGCTGCTTCGGTCACGTGATACTCGTATTCCTTTTCAAGTTGACAAAAGGTCTTGTAGTGCATCTTTTTAGTGACTGCAAGCATCTGTTAGTGACGTATTTTACCTCTCTGTGAACAGCTAACTATACATCCCTTTGTGACCTTTTACGGGCAGTATGTAAAATGAGTTTAGTCCTTATAAGACCTGCCTTCAATAGATAGTACCTTTATCGGGCTTGAAGTACTGGAAACCTCCCTTGAAACACAACGCATGTGCTGCTGCCTGTAACTTCATTCATCTGATAAGATAAACTTCTTTCGACTCTACCTGGTCTGCAATATCTTCCTTCACAATTACAAACAGGTCATTCTTTCTGCCATGTTGGGTGTAGAAAGCCTGTTGCGTTGTTGTCAAAAAGTCCAAGCGCTCTTAATAAAATGACTTAATAAAAGGAAGAAGTCCGTTGCCCAATGGGAGCTGACACTGGCGTAAACGTCATCACAACAAAGAGCCGTGCAGCTGTCAACATGACACTGAATCCTTTGTGTATCACTCACTGATTGAGAAAATAAAATTGGAGAACGAAGTAAGTACAGGGCAGCGGACGTCAGGAAAAATAACTAGCTCTGAAAAGTCGATTTTGCAAGGTACTTTAATAGGATGTTTTGTTTGCGTTAGTGCAATTTCCTCGTCATGAATACACCTGGAATTGCGTTTTGTCTCATTTGCACATTTCTGACTGATACAGAAACTGCTGGTTATTCAGTCTATTCATCTTCACCAGGCGCATTCAGATCAAACGGCCTTCTCTTTCAGCACCATGGACAGCGGCTCTAACCTGTTCTGCTCAGTTCTGTGAAAGCAGAATCAGCAATACATCTCACGACCTACACCTATAATAGTAACTACAGCAGACTCATAATGTAGACAAACAATGTACAGACAAACATAATAATATCATATAATTTCACAAAGAATTTGAAATAATAAGAAAAAAAAAGTGAGATTTATACTATAACAAATCACTTAAAAGGGGGGTATTTTACATTTATGGGGTATTAATTGCTGACAAAGAAAATATTTAGATCACCATGTTGTTTTGAAAGTGCTGTATTCAATGAAAACACCATATTTCACTTTTGCATCAGGTTTGTCAAGTTGCAGTGGACACTTTTGTATCATGTTTTTGTATATTCATGGAGAATTGTCATGTAGGAGTGTGGGTGATGTAGGTTTGTGGGCTGAACATTGCACAGAATCTTACAATTTATCGTAAGGTGAGTTGAACTGGGCATGGGAGAGATCACTAATACTCAAACATGTACGGATGACATCTAAATCCTCTTTTGACAGCCCCTCTTTAAACAGCAAAAGAAATATATATAGATATAATAATAGCTTAAAGTTGAGCTTGTTAAATACTGTAGGGATCTTTTAAAAGTACAATACAGTGCACTGCTTACCACAGGGGACTGGAGGACTAATTTGGGTTTTCTTTGCCTTTGAAGGAATGCAAATGTATAAGAACAGGCGCATGAATCAGAAGTGTGTTTCACAAAAGTATAGGGAGAAAAATACCCCAGGCCTATTGACCTTATTCCACACCACCCACTTATGCCTCTAAATGCTACTAAACCCCACTTCGGTTGAGATGGGAGTGGGAATTAACCCGGCTCATGCCTGATTGATATGTGTAGCTCTCTGCAGTGAGTTCTACACATTTATCAATCTGGAACAGCTCTCGCTGAAAGCAATGGAAAACCACGAAGTATCACAATAGTGGAACAAGCCAAATAATAAACTTTTGTTACATCCAGTTGACAGAAAAGCACAGACGTTCTGCATGTTTTTCACAAATAAAACAGTCTGTAACGATGTTAAATAGGTTGAAGGATGTCTGTTTGTTTTGGTTCACCTTTGGCTTCCTCACAAACCTCAGTGCTGCTCTGTGATTGGTGCATCCACCTGCTTAACCCTACACCGCGAGTCTCACAAGATGGATTCTCACAAAAATCCTTCTTGCGGCTCAAAATTAAGCAGAAATTCCATTCATTTTAATTGAGAATTTGATAAATGTTCTGCCACTAAAAGATATAAAGTAGGTTGATTTGTGTAAAATGTTCAAGTTCATGTGACACTCAACACTGCACTCATTCTCTGAGAGGCTTTAAAACGGCTCTGTGGTCCCTAGAGAACTTATTTGCTGTCAAGATTGAATACAACCCCCAAGAATACAACCCCCCCCCACCCCCCCCACCTGTGCTCCCACCTCACTCCCACGTCTGCCCCCCTCCCTTCCCTCCGTGCTCCACCTGTGCAGTGTAAGTAATGTGCGGGGGTTGACCCTGCTGTGTGTCGCTGTGGGTCAGTCACTCTGCCTCAGTGTCACAGTGTCAGGACACAACAACAGTGAGCACTGCTCCAGTCTGCCCTCAGACTGATTTAGTCTACATATTAGTGCAGAATTTAGATTCTAGTACTTTTCATACTACAACCTACATGTGGACAGAAATGTGCTGTGTGTATTGTGTATATGTACAGAAAAGATTTTATTTTATGTTTTTGAATCTAAAATGTATGTTTGTTGTATATATGTTTATGGAACTTTAACAATGGAGCTCAACTGTAACCACTCGCTTCAGTTACTGAAATCAATTTCCCATTAATTTTTCCCATGGACTTTTCCAAAAAGAGTTCAAAGGCATTGCTGAGGCTAACCAGCTTCACAGTAACTAATATCCATAACACCGTTGTTTTGAATCCAGAAAGATATTTAATTTATTTTGTAGACAGTTTGAAACACTTGGCTATGAATAGTTCCATGTATTCTGCAGTTTAGTCTACTGCAGTAAAAGCTTGTTTATATATATATATATATATATATATATTTTTTTTTTTTTTTTTTTTTTTTTTTTTTTTTTTTTTTTTTTTTCTTCATCAGAAGAAAATATTCTTCCTTTTTTCCTCATAAGCCTTTGCTTTGGTACAGATGAACCATGTGTGTCTCTGATTGGCCAATCCATCTGTCAATCACCCATTTGAACTTGTGTAAATTATCTGGTGACCAGACAAACATCTTCGTTAAGTATTGGAGAAGTGTGTATTCTGTATCCCAAGCAAACTAAATGCATTTTCTTCTAAAACATTTACAAACCAAATAAATCCAAGATCCAAATAAATCCTTAAACAAAATTATTATACGTATTTAGAAATTTCACCAAGTGTCACAAAGATCTTTGGTTTTCTCATTGTACAGACACATTTTGATGGTTTGAACAGTTTCCTCTGGCGTAATTGTTTGTATTTTCTGTGGTTGGGGAGATTTTTTCAAGGAGAAGTAGAAAACAAAACCAAAAACATCCAAACTGGTGTCCACTTAGCTCAGTGACAGTGACAGAGGCGTGTGCTAACAGGAGCAGACCCAACTAAAGTGCAGGTCTGAGTGTGGAGTGAGAGACGCTAACAGACCAGGACGTAGCCTGCCCTCTCCCTGGCCTCCCCCCCCTGGCCTCCCCCGTGGCCCCCCTGCCCCTCTCTCACCTCTCCTCTGCCAGCACCACTCTCTGTCGTGGGCTGCATGTTGACTTGTTGTTCAAAGCAGTTTTTTTTTTTTTCTCTGCTCTCTGGAACTTAACACTTAACTACCTACAGTATGTTATCAACACGGAAAACTCCATCCAAAACAAATTTACGCACAAGGATGGCATTTTTATAACAGTTTAAACCTTCATTCAACAAAATAAAGGTGCAGTCATGTATTTTATTGTCAGTTCATAACTATTGTGTAAGTGAGACAAGTTTTGGCCCTTTTTAACATTATGGAAACCGTTATGAATGACCTCTATGTATGTCATATCTGCTGCCCATGTCCAACCAGGAAGTAAAGATATAAACTTAACCAAAATTGTTGAAACAGACAAAACTAAGCATGATTATTAGTGAAATCTTAAAATCTGTCACATGCACTTAAAATAATGTCTATATTTTTGAAAATATACTTTATAAACACATCTGTTTCCAATGAGGCATTTAAGCACTGGGGCTCCCTCTGCTGTAAGGAATGGAAATTAACAATGGGAAAGTAAATGAAGCCATTGTAGGCCATGTGTATGATACGCTAATAGAGCTACAGAAATCCAGAGTTTTATCTGTGACGCAACTAAATAACCTTTTTGATATCTGACATTCTAATCACATCTGTTCTTACTCTCTCTCCCTCTGTCACTGCTCGCTCTCATTCCCACTCCCTCTTTCTCTCATTCCAGCTCTTGAACTCTCTTTCTCTCGCACTCACTAACTAAGCAGCTGTATCTGATATGACATCCAACTGTCCCATGCCTCCTCCTGACCACTCTCCTTTTGTACCACTCCTCTGCTTTTGGCTTTCAAAAAATAACAGTTCCTTTTATTGTTGGAGCCTCAGACAGTTTGTTTGACAGTGCGCCTTATCGCTCCTGGTGCCCTCCCTCAAAGCCGCACTTAATTCACTGCTTTTACTATCCCTGTAGCTCTCCTCATTTGGCATTAGCACAGCGCACCAGCTCTCCGGGAGCCCGTGTAAGCCGTGCTGCCTTTGATTTGATAAAAACCTCTAATTTGGATGGTTGAAAGAGTTCACCCGCGTTCTTCCCCATAATTGCGTTGCTATATTTTTTGTGGTTTACGTTGGGTTTTGTGCCGCGGTGGGAGCCCAGGACTAGCAGGAACTGTTTTGACAATTGGCTTTTGTCAAATGTGGTTTGAGATTTCCACAGCGTCTTGTGAGGTAGTGCATTAGATTAAGAGTTGACTGGTGTAAATCCTCGCTCATGATTGATGCTCTGTTTCAAAGTGCTGAGAGCTTTGTGTGGCCTTTTCGCACACTCACCACCGCAGAATGAATAGTGTGTGCTTATCACACACACTTTGATTTGATCCAAAGTGATATGGAGGATTTGCATAAGTTCTGTCTCCCCACTGGAACGGTAAAACAAAGCACAGCAGTCAATGAGCGCTACACCCAGACACCACACAGCCTCACAATGTCAGATGTGTTTTCTGCAGATGAAGGAAACTGAAGCTGTTATATTTAAACTCACGATAGTTACACCCATAGACTGTATGTAGAAGAGGATTATGCCAAGTTGGCTCTGCAGGTCTTGATGTTCTATTCAGACATTTTTCCCCAATCTGAATTTTTTTTTATTTTATTTTTTTTAATATGACTCAAATCAGATTTTCCTGCCAGGGGTGTCCAAACTATAGCACCAAATGCGGCCCTCAGACTAATTTTTATTAGCCTCTGGCTTCCACATGAACTGACTCAAATGAATAAAAGTACTACTTTTTACTGCAAAGTTAGGATAATTCTTAACTGAAATAACAAATAATGATAATGTTAAAGGCATAAAAAAAGCCTTCTTCCTCCCAAATATTATTAAAGGTGTACTGTCTCAGTTAAATACAACATTTAAAGTTCACATATGAATATGAGAAGCCTGATGCCACAGGTCATAGATTGGGGCGACATTCTGATATATTTTTGAAAGCCTATCTTTTGTGAAATGTGTACAATGTAATATTTTACGTGGACTCATTCCATGGTAAGCACAGATCGGGGAATAGTGCATCTTATTCAGAATTTTACTCCACATGTCATCATCAAACACCACACCCAAACACCCAAACTGTCCTCCCAGAGTGATTTAATGGAGGCCAATGAAGCCATTTGTAAGGAGTGGATTTTATAATGCATGACTGAGCTCATACCTTTCAGTGGAGGTGTTGGTTTAATGAATGAGTCTAAGGTTGATAAGGTAAAAGAGCATTTGCTCTGAGAGCGGTGTGCTTGGGCCGGTGTGAACCCAACAGTGCCACTCTGGACCGCAGTAAATGGCTGATCCAAGAGCGATTGAAACAGGAGGTCTCCAAGTGGCTCCATCCGCACTCGGCCTGTTCCAGAGGGTGCACACGGCTGACCTCAGGCTGACCTGCGCAGTCCACTGTGACAGTAAAAGTGCTTGGAATTGGGCAAAAAAGAGGATCATGTGCATATCTATGAATGGGCACTGCAGAGCTGCTGTTTGACACATTCCTCTGATGAAGCAATTTGGATCAACTTAATATCAGTCTCCTCCAGAAGGAGACTAGTCTCCTCCTGCCTCTGTCTGTGCAGTTAAGCCTGGGTCTGTCTGTGTATCATTTCAAAAGCTTTTTCTCTTCCGCCACCAAGACTTCTCTGCGTCCAGTCGTCACAGTGTATTTAGCCACAGGTGAAAGAAAAGACCATCGTGTACAGGTGAAGTGAGCGTGTGCCCGTGTATTCACAGGGCTTTGTCTGCTTGAAGCACGTTGTCATACAAACAAGTTTGGTGATCAGTTGATGGACTCTGATGTGGCTCACGCACCGTGTTTGCGGTGAATAATACGCCATGTGTGTGAACAAGGCCGACCCAAAAGTAAAGTAAACATAATTAAACTGGGGTCATGCCACAGAGTGCACAATTGTGTGAAAACTACCTAAAGGTGTGCGAGAAGGCAAAGCAGAAAACTGAGCAATAAAGCTACATATCTGCAAATACCTACAAAAAATGCTGTTTATGGAGAGAAATGTCAGCTGTTGAAAAGATGCAAATGAATAGTCAATATACAGATCCTTAAATGATTTAATACTTAAATCAGACCAAACCACAAAAGAGTGGTCAATCAGTGATGGAGAAAAAAGCATGGCTACATTTGATGAATATGTTTGAAGGCCAAACTGATTACAAAGTTTCAAGAATATTTTTACTCCACACTGGAGCTCATAATTGTGAACCAAACTACAGCCAAAACTGTATTATCTTAAGGCAAAAAAAAGAGTAATAAAACTTAAAGTTAGTTAACTCCATGCCCCCCAATCATTTTGGTCTCTGCAAAAATGATCTCCGCAGTCTCTGAGTTTTCTTATCCCTGATGAATTCAGAGATAACCCTATCCAATTCAGCAAAAACAGTTTGTAGAAGAAAAATTGCTAGACACTGAAACAAATACAGAAACCTAGGAGCTACTAATGACAAGGTCAACAATGACCAGCGATCCAAATATTTTTGCACCTGCAACAAAAGAAGAATAAGATTTGCACTAAATAGGTCCCTCAGCCTCCTAGTCAACTGGACCTCAAGATATTTTGGTTTGTTCCTAAACAATACATTTTGTACCTGATATTCAGACGCAGCTTTGTTAAATGGAAGATGTTCACGTTTGCCCAAATTGAATTTATAACCCGATACAAATGTATTGATGTAAAGAAGATCATCAGTGTAAAAGGGACACTTTCTGTTCCTGCCCACAGCTGAAAATGCCTTTAACCTGAGCATCACTATAAAGACCAATGGAAAGTGGTTTGATAGCAAGTGAAAATAGAAGAGGACTGAGAGAACAGCCCTGACGAGTTGAACATTAAAAAGGGAAGTATGAAAACCCATTACTCATTACTACGACCTAAAGCTAAGGGAGAGGAGTATAAAAGTTTAACCCAAATTTTGTTTCCCCAAAACAAAATTTCCCTAAAGTATAAATCAAATATCTCCACTCACCACAGTCAAAGGCCTCTTCACCATCTAAAGATAAAAATGCTTCTTGTACATTAAATAAGCTAAGGTTATAAATTGTATTAATGATGCCTATTGTTTATAAAGCCGGTTTGATCGAGGGAAATTATCCCTGGTGAAAGGTTCATTAACATATCTATCAACAACGTGGCAAGTTTGTGCATCTGTAAAATTCTACGGACAAACCACAAGGGCCAGGACATTTACGAGCCTGCAATGATTTGATGGCACCAGAGAGTTCTTCAGCAGTTATTGGTCTTTCTAATTGTTCTAACATATGTGCACTGACCTGAGGTATTTCTAAGGTAGAGAAAAAGTTATCAAAATAGTGAGTGCTTGCACTTATCTTAGATGAGTATAATGAAGTATAATAATCCTTGAATTCTTTATTTATTTCAACTGGGTCAGCTCTGGTGGTGGATTTCTGGAATTTGATGAGAGGAGACAATTTGCTGTGATGTATGAGTTAATAATCTGCCCGCCTTGTCGCCCTGTGCAAAATATATGCTATCTATTTTAAGTAAAAAATGGACAGTACGATGTGCCGTCAAAGTACTCAATTCTGACTGTCCTGTTATGTGCTCTTTGTAAATGTCACAGCTTGGACAAATTGAATATATAGCATCGAGTTTGGCTATACGTTCAGTAAGTGTGGCGATCTTGTCTTTGTTTACCTTCCTTTCATGGCTAAAAGTAAAAGAAAAATATAAAATCTGTCAACTGGATAAAAGGTTGTAGAAGTGTTCATCCAAGCAGTTTGTTCAGTTCTGGTCAGATTACTGATGGACACTGCCTTATATCCATCTGAAAGAAGGAGCTAGTTACACTGAAGCTAACACACCTAAACGTCTTCAACAATTTTTTGTCCAGTTGACAGATTTGATATTTTTCTTTTACTATGGATCATACCTGGATGATTGATTTTTCATAGCTTATAATTTGCCCATTAATATACTCACCCATTGGCTCAATACTTTGGTACACTTCACCAGGGAGTTAAGACCCTTGCAGTTCCCAGAAACAGATTTGAGTTCACCATCTGGGTTAGGATTCATCCTTTGCAGGACCGTTTATATGTTAAGCGGAAAACCGAAGCAGCCTGCATTTGAACTGTCGTCACAGCAGCACAGTGTGAATGTCCGACTATAAGATAAAAAAACATAGCTTCTTGATTTTAACCTCTGTCTCAGCCATGCAACAGAAATGGTTGTTAGCGGCCTGCAAGATGAACCTTTCATTTGAACATGTGCGTTTTATATCTGTGAACTAGAGAGTTGATGTTTATGAAGAAAATAACATCTGTAAAACTCAACACACCGTACCGTACTGAATAAGTCGACTGATGTAGATTGGAGATAGTGCTGTTTGTCGCAGCGTGCTAAATACGGTCCATGGTTTCATTTCTACATACATGTTATTGTGCAGATTAAGATCATAAAAATATATCTCACATGACACAGAGAGATCAAGTGAAACCAAAGACCCCCCACCCCACATGCAAACCCACACACACACAGACACACACGCATGCACACACAGACGCACACACACGCACACACATCAGCTTAATGGCAGAGAATGGGCTTACCACAGTATTGGGGCTCAGGCTGGAGTCACCCACGCTAACAGCACACATTATGGTCAATAGCCAATCGCCACAACACACAGACCGGTAATGAAGGGAGATGACAGCAGATGACAGGACTCTACCTCTGCCCTTTAGAAGCACTGTCTGTACTCATCACATGCACAACAAATGGACCAAAATGTCTGTGTCTCCAAAACATTGGCTAAACAGGTGTGTGACCAATGTTCACCCTCCCAGGCAGCACTGAGGTGTTTTTTACTGTGCTTATCTAACATTCAGGAACAAAATGTAGGTGGATGGAGTTTATGGCCAACCCTTGTCAAAGCCTAATCTTGTCAGATCTCAGACCACAGAGTCGGGCCGGGCCTGGTTAGTATTTGTGTGGAGATAGTTAAATTATGTAAAATTGGCTTTTATGAGCTTTTAACCAAATTATAATAGTGTCCCCTCATGATTAAGTTATATTTAGTTTGATTGATACTTAGTTGAGTAACCTTTCATGCAAGCTTTGGATGCTCAGAAAATTACAGTTTTCACCTACCCCCATCCTCTGCTCGGAGATGTGGTTATTCTTGGCCACACATGCAGGGTTTCAGTTAACAATCCATGTGCTAAACTGCAAGTATCAACTGAATAACTGCATGTGCCATTAGTGTGCATGTAGCACATGATTTACCTTTGGGAAGTGCACATATAATTTCTGCCGCAAAACTGATAAGTAAATAAGATCATTCAAGTGCAAAAGTTTCCCCCCGTGGGCTATTGAATTGTTAATGTGTTGTGGCAATGTCAACTGAACATCAGATTAAGCAATGGTAGCCTTTTGACTTTAAACACGGGGTGACGGATCACGGTAATACACAAGCGTGCCCCCGTGGCATCAGAGCTGTGCAGACACATCGAGCCTTGTCCAGGATCCCTGCATGCAGTGACTGGACCCTACAGTCTCCACTTTAGGACATGGGACAGTCTTTATGGAACCGTAACATATGACCTGGATAAACACATCGTCACATGTTTTCTTTAAAGGTTCAGAACATTCTTCATCGATAAAGATATGTTTTATACCATACTGTGGAATATTATAGGCAATGGAACAACATTTCCATAGAAATAAGCAGGAAGAATACGAGTCGAGTTTGTGGAGATGTCTGCTAAGAGTAGGGGCACATGTTTTTCAGTGCCATAAACACAACAATTAACAGACACACATAAAAAGAAAAACAAACAACAAAAATGCTTTTAACTTTAATCTACAAAGTTACGTCCTGTGGCTTTAAGTTAAATGCTATATTGTCGAACAAACAGGGCAAAACAATCCACCTACATAGTGCCCCTTTAATATTATTTAGCCTGTCCTTTGAATGTTTATTGTCATGATGTAGCAGTTGATTTAAATTGTGTGATATTGACTGCAAAGTAGAGCTGAAAAAAAAAATCTAATAACATATTTGCCTTCTCTTTTGCTCAAAGCAGACCTATTATGGAAAATCAATTTTTGGAGCTTTCTACCTTGTTATAAGATTGTTCCCTCATCAAAAACATGCCTGAAGAGGTTTTAGAAGTCATCCAAGCATGATTTTTATTATATTTTAGCAATCTCATCCGAGCACTATTCGAACTTTCCTTATGCTTAGCTGTAAGATTTTGTCCATTGCACCACCCAGAGGCCTACATCATCCATGCTCCCATACAACAATTGTCCATAAATATACAAAAGCATGATACAAAATTGTACAAAACACCAACTTGACAAACATGATGTGATGTGCCGTAGTTTAATTAGCGAGATGCATGCTAATTGTGTTGCATTAGCGCTCTGAAGGGGGAGTGGGAGCAAAAACCGGGGAGACTCTCAGCATAAAAAAACGAAAGTGAAACTTTTAAAACATGTTAAACAATAACAGGTAACATGGTGATCTAAATATGTTGTGTGTTAGCTTTTAACACCCCATAGAAGTAAAATACCCTCTCTTTAATTCCTCCCATTATTCCATAACAGTTTTACATTTTAGTCCAAATGATCCAGAGTCCCAGAGTTTCTGTCTTGTATCTAGAGGGAAAAGCCTAATGAAGGTAATTTTCTGGACAGAGAGCTGGAGCAGCCTCTCTGAGCGTGCTCACTGCTCACCTGCACCTCAGCCTCTCCACACTTAATCCGCCAAATCAATGTCAATTATATCCTGATTATGCTTCGCGCTCTCCACCATTTGTCTTGATTTGAGAGTCGTGTAAGTGTGGAAATCAGCAATCCATGGAGGACAGTGAGGGGAGGAGAGCCCTGCCATCGCACTATAGTAGGCTAACTTTAAAGGTCACGCTGGACTCTTTCTGCATCATTAGATATGAAGACTAGTCCTGATCTAGTGGCACACGCAGAAAGGTCAAGCGTAAGGCTGTGTGCAGAGGCTCGTGTCACGCTGTGAAGACAAAATGGCAGGAGCTGGACGCGGCCCCAGCAGTTGCTCAGCAGGTCCCTGTCTGACTGTTGTCCACACGTCAGCGCACCTTTTTGTGCCATTTCACATCAGTACAGGTTCAAATGCATCGGCTCCTCACGCTCCACAGAGTCTAAAAATACAAGCACCTGTTTGAGTGTCCAGCGGAGAGGGGGTGAGGGGTGACGTAGTGCTGGGACCTGCTGCATGATACCAGGGACAGACAACTCTCTCTCACATTAGGCGTGACCTTTACTGTGTAACTGTTCAGTCAAATGTTTAAGCATGGATCACGTCGTGCATTAAAGCTGTTATTTGGAGTTTGGAAGAGGGAAGCAGAGAGAGATCTTAGACTATTTTCAAATCATGGCTTCTCACTCGCTTCCTCTTTTGCCCTCACTCAGGCCTGTCCCTCTGCATTTGCACGTCTTTCTGCTGTTACAAATTACACTGGAGCTTATAATATGGTAAGATCATCTTTTGAAGTATTTTTGCAATCTCTTATGCATAGTTTGGAGGATATATATGATTAGAAGTCAGAAAAGGGCCTTTGTTATGCTAGTTTCCTCAAAAAAACATACTCAGTGTTGTATTTTGTGCATATTTAGGCTGAGTTCCTCTCTCTGCGCCACCTTGTAATGTAATAATGTCATGTGGTAATACATAATGTGCTTTACTGTGTTGTGTGATCACTTTAGTCCTGGATTTGACTGTCTCTGCTGAACTTAAGGTAAAAGAAAGCTCTTACCTTGAAACCTACCACTTCAGGTATTGTGTAATAATAAAGGATTACTCAGACAGTGTGAATGAAACAAAACACAACACTGGGCATGGTTTTGATTAGGTAACATCATTATAACACGGCTTAAACCTCACGAGAGTCAATTTTGCATAATATAGGACCTTTAATAAGTTAGACCCTAATATATTAACAATATAACAGAGAATAATAATAATTTGTCATAATTCATCTGCTCTTAAACACTCGAGACTTGAATGGCATACACAGATAATGTAAATGACTAAACTTATGTTACATTATACATTTTAATTGCACGTGGGGTGCTGAAAACATTCTGAGCTGACCCGTCACAAATGGAACCGATAAGAAATGTCAATCAAGGCATGATTATCAAAATGACTCATATACATATATATCTGTTTGTATTTTTTTAAGGCCCTGTCCCATGTATGAAGGCAGCAGATTTCTACAATGCACAGTGTATTTCGAGCTTTCGAGGTGTAGACAGGCTAATAATAAAGGGTTACTGAATCATGTCTGAATGAATCAAAACAACTTCAGGTATGTTTCTAACAGCTTAACAGTTAATTGAGTCATATAGGACCTTTAATCATTTTCTCTTCTCTTCTTGTTTCTTGTTTATCACGTGCCCTGGTGCATGCTGGGAGTGAGTGATGGCTGTAGCCTGGTTGGTTGTCCGCAGATATCTACAGGTCTGTGTTGTGTCCCGCACGGTTCAGAGGAGCACAGCGCTGATCGATGTTTTAAGGCGGTGTGTGTGTGTAGAAATGTTGCCGTCACAAATGTTCACAAAACACCAGATGCTCACAGGGTCACGTTCAGGTCATCCATAAACACTTCTGTTAATTCATCACAATAAGCCTAAACAGGTTTTTCATCCATGGCCCCTGGACAATTGTTAAAAGTCATCCTAAAAAACAAATGCATTCTTACGAAAAGAAAGTTGCACAGACTGTATATACCAAAGTACAAAACTGACTACATAAAAAAAAAAAATATATATATATATATATATATATATATATATATATATATATATATATACACAAAGCTTGAATAAAAAGTATTTTAATCCTTCCAGATTTTTTAATTTTTGCATTGTATTCCTCTCAAAATAACAATAAAAGTAAAGTGACCATATCTGAAAAAAAAAAGTAATTGCACTTTGATCTTAGTCAATCGATGAATCACCAGTTTATTTGTTCCCAAGAGGCAATTTAAGCACACTCAACAGGTCATAGGGTGAAGTGTCAGGGTAGATTGAGGAGAGTAGCAGCCCTTAGGACAAAAGTGTCTCTTCTCTATGTCCTCTGTGTCCTGCAGCATCAAAACAGCCTCCAGAGAGGCCTCCCTGGAGTCTGGACTCAACAGGAAAGCCTCTTGGAAGCCTCGAAGTGATGTCTTCTGCCATATTTGGTGTAGCATTGCTGTAAAAAGTCTGCAGCATTTCAGAGGTAGCTGGCCAGCATAGATATCTCAAAGGAGGATCACCATAGATACAAGAAAAACACTGCTAAAATCACACAGTCACAAAGTCTTCAACTTCTGTCCTTTGAATTGCACAAGTTACACTTCTTAGTTGGTCAAAATCCCAAAATATTAAGTTAAAAAATGTAACATAATATTTTTAAAACTTTAAAAACTGCTCAGTGTACCAGCCGTCAGCCACAGGGGGCACCTATCTACAGCCATGGAAACCACAGAATAATAATAACCCCGTAGTTGGGCTTTTGCAGCCATAACTGACACCAAATGCTTGTGTTAACTGTGATGTGTCTTTTCATCACTGAAGAGGTCATTTTGGCCATCTTCTTTTTCAGACTTGTTTCTAACAGTCATATTATTCCAAACCAACTGTGTTAAAAACCACAGCATCTCAATGTTTGGTCATTGTTCCACAGAAGAAACATCACACTGCCATCATCTCCAACTGTGACTGTACCAACCATCACATTGGCACCGGCAGCTGTCACTGCAGACAGTTGAGGGATCATTGGAGGGTTTCTTGGCAAATGTGAGATGTCTTTTTGTGTTCTTTTTGTCAGGTGTCCTAACTAGGGATGCACGACCCAGCGTTTTCTGTTCCGATACCAATGTCAAGCAATAGTAGGGCAGTGACTGAAACTGTCATGAATCCTTTCAAACACAAACAGCCTACCGTAATGTGTTTTGTAACTGTTATTTATCATTTAAAGTAACCACAGGACAGCTTTGCAAGATTGAAAGATGATGTGGGCCAGTATCACACCAATTTATAGACCAAAAATGGGTTATTGGCTGAACTGACATCTTGTAACCGAAAATCCACCAAAATTTTCAATATAAGTGCGGACATCCAATACCAGATCAGCATTGAGGTTTGTGCCAAAAGCGAAGCGCCCGAGTGAATGAAAAACAACAATGGCAGCGCTGACTGACATACTTCAGCCAGTTTTAGCAAAAATACAGGCTATTTTGTTTCTGAAAATGTGCAAAAGATAAGTGCTTTGCAAGTTGATTTTTCTGCTTGTTCCACTGTTTTGGTGCTTCCAACAATCAAATTTAAATATTCATCATGACGTTCTGTGTTTTCCCGATCACTTTCAGAGAGAGCCACATATCAATTTTTGCCCAGTATCTTTCTTATGATTGACCAGTGTGAAGCCTGCAGATATTTGGATGTCACTTGTTTCACACTTGGGAGAAAATGATCATTTCTCATTTTGTTCTCATTAATTTTGGATCACAGCTTGATCTGTTTCTTTTCAAATGTTGAAGTCTACTTGACTGAAGTCTACTGTATTTAATCAAAAGTTTCAGTTGCTTTTTCATACTGGCTCAAAAGTTTGGATTTTTCCCACATACAATGATTATTATTTTTTATATATATATATATTCTGTTTACTTGAGTCGTAATTGTGCAGTGTTAAAACTAATTTGATGATTTGAAACATTTAAATGAGATAAATATTCCAAAAATAAGTCAGGAAGCGTTCAAACACTTTCTTTTTGCAGCTAATATCAACACTGATACAAGATCCTAGATAAATACTCAATTCAGATGTCATTTAATCACTTCGCTCCCCTTTGCCACGCTCCGGATTAGCAGCCGCTGAGCTAATTGTCGAAGTCGCTCCAACATTATGGACTTGCGGCGCTGAGATATCGCTCTTGTTTGTCTTGTGCGGACAGTAACAGACAGACACAGTGCTGAGAATGAAGGCGTGTGTGTGTAAAGGCTTAGGCTGGGAACTGCACTCTGAGTCAATGTTAGCTCAGAGGATGTGCTTGGATTGGGCCGAGGAGGAACAGTGGCCACTCGTGAACAATAAACAGAGGTTAATCATGAGGACATCCCCACAGGCTCTGGGTGTTTGTTGTCCTCGGAAGGAAACAGAAGAAAACAGGATGGAGCGAATGAGTGGCTCCATCCTCCACCCTCAGCATATGCTCTTCTGATACATGATAGATTTAAAGAGGAGGTATTTTACTTGTGTGGGGTATTAACTGTGAACACATAACGCATTTATATCACCGTGTTGTCTTTTATCATTTTGAAAATGCTATATTCATGGAAAATGATGTATTAACATGTTTTATAATTTTCAATTTTGCACCTTCCCTTTGCTCCCCGTGCTTTATCAAGTTGTGGTGTGCAGTTTTGTATTGTGCTTTTGTATATTTATGGAGAATTGTCGTGTTGTAGCATGGATAATTTAGGCTTGAGGGTTGAGCACTGGACAGAATCTTACAGTTAATCGTTAGAAGGGTTCGAAAAGGACCTGGGAGAGATTGATAAAATACTCAAACATGTACGGATGACATCTAAAACTTCTTCAAGCATGTCTTTGATGAGGGAAAATGTTATAACATGGTAGAATGCACAAAAAAAATGTACAAGTGTAGTTGTAATGTCCACAGATGTGCACAGCTTGGACAGGTCTAGGCACCAGTCCACTGCAGGAAGTTTGTAAAGGAAGGAACATGCTCTAGCTCCTCTGGTCCTCTCATATTATATATATAAAAGCTTTGTCTGGGCTTGTCTAGCTCTAAATAAATGCCCCCTGTAATGCATCAGCACAGACACCATGTGTGTTTAATCAGGCCAGTCATGGTTCATCCTGACACAGACTGAGGTGTGGAGGACGGGCTGCTCAGAGGGTATCATCTCTCCTGATTAAGACTGGCATTTACCAGGCGCTGTCACACTACACCACCTCAGCCATTCTTCTATTTAGACACATGAGAAACAGTGAAATGTACAGACCCTAAGAGGAGGGATGATCAACACCCTAAGAGGATGACCCAACACTAACCCTACCATAATGTTATAGTTACACTCATCCATCAACATCGGTTTATTTTGCTGATGTCAAAAATAAAGTGAATTTGTGGATAGATTGTGCACTTGTGTCTTGATGTGTGCATGTTTTTTTTTTTTTTTTTTTTTAAATCATTATTATTATTAACTGCTAACAAAACATAGATCAACATGTTATCCATCCATTTTCTTCCGCTTATCCGGGGCCGGGTCGTGGGGGCAGCAGTCTAAGCAGGGACTCCCAGACTTCCCTCACCCCAGACACATCCTCCAGCTCCTCTGGTGGAACCCCAAGGCATTCCCAGGCCAGCCGAGAGACATAGTCCCTCCAGCGTGTCCTGAGTCTTCCCCGGGGCCTCCTCCCGGTGGGACATGTTACCTTTTATTGTTTTGAAAATGCTGTTTTCGCCAAGAACATGTCTTTGATGTGGGAACAATGTTATAACATGGCAGAAAGTTCCAAATATTGATTTTGAATAATAGTCTCTCTTCAATGTTTTAAAATTTTGAATAATAATAATAAGATTATTCGAAATACACACTTTAAAAGCCTTTCTCTTATGTGTTATATAGGTGTTAGAGCACCCTCTGCTGTCAGCAGTGAGAATAATGAAATGATGAAACGTTGAAAAAATAAATCACATCATTTGGCAACGTGATCGCTAGGCTAACAAATGCATGGGTTCATTGTGAACACAATATGAACACAGAAATGCATTAGCATTAGCAATGAGTTTGGTGATAATCTATAGACATAAAACTGTGCAGCTCATCTAAATAGTTGGAGGCAGTATTAAAGTGTTATTTCCATTTTATGCAAAGAAATTAGAATTAAGTGTGTTATACTGCTAACAAAGGCTTAATAATATTATATGTGAGATTATTCTGACGTGATTAATACATTTACACAGTTACAGCTGATTCCCTTGGAGTGGTGACCCCTCATCAAAAATATACCTGAAATTGTGCTTTATTTACACTAGTCTTAGTTACAAGGTTGTCTTTTGTGCGCATGTACAGTACATATGTGTGCACATACCATAAAGTGTATAAAGAATTGGACTAAGGGAGCATGACATCCCCTACGGCGTTCGGCTCCAGTCAAATGCAGCTCATCGAGGCTAGACGTTATAGGGGCGAATTTGGAGCGGAGTTCCATATTTGGATTTCCGACTGCAAGTATCGAAGCAACCAAAGAGCCAATCTGGAGCGAGGCTGTTGAAAGTAATGCACTGCTAAGTGCCCACTTTCTGCTAAACCAGCAGTGCAGGTGCTTAGCAACACTGTCAATCAAATCTATCGCTAATGTTAAAAAGCAACAGGTTAGCTATGTCCATTTATATATTCAGTCTATGGCATGTACAGTATGTATCAGTGTACAATGTGTATATGTGCATTTACAGTACATGTGTATATGTACAGTGTGTATGTGTGCATGTAGTTTCTTCATGTTTACTGCTTTCTACATTTTGTATATATACTGAAGACATCGACTATATTAAGCAAGATATATGGAATTATGTTGCAAAAAAAAAGAAGTTAAATAACTCAACTAAATATTGTTTTATATTTTATATTCAAATCCTCAGAGCTGCCACCCTTTGCTTTGTTGACAGCGCTGTAAACCCTTGACCCACTCTCACAAGTTTGGAGTTTGTTTGTTTTTTATTATTATTATTATTATTATTTTATTTTTATTTATTTTATTTTTTTATTTTTTTTGGGGGGGGGGGGTATGGATATATGGAAATGAAAAATGGAAATATGGATAAATAAAAAGTAAATGAAAAAGGGTGTCCAAACTTGTGACTGGTAATGTGCATTTTCTGTATGTGTCAGTGCATGTACAGTACATACGTGTGTTCATACAGATATATTCTCTCTCACTGAAACCTCTATAATCTCCTCTGCACCCAGTCGTTCGAAGGGCATCAACAACCACTGCTGAAAGCCAGAGGTATTTTACGTATGTTGTGCAGCAATACCACCTTGAGAATGACTTGGGAAGCCAGATATAACTGCTGAGCACTCTGGAGATTACATTTTCCATTTTACTTTTTGTTTCATTTATTTATGATGGATGTAAAATAATGATGTTATGTACATCAATGTGAATGAAAAGAAGCAGAAAAAAATGTAAACTTGTATTGTGTGTGTTTTGCTTATTGAATCTGCAGCAGCACATCTACAAGAAACTTATTTATATAATGTAACACCATATTAAGTTTCCATTAACACATGACTCTGCCATCTCATATATATAATATATCATATCTGACATTTATTTTTAGCACGGTTTAGATTTTTTTAATCTTGAGTGTTCCACAGACTGACACCTGTGATTGAAACACATGTTCCTCATTGTTTTTTTAGTTTTTTTTTAATTATTATTATTTTTAATTCTATTCAAATAAAATTAAGTTTTATCTTTAAAATTCCTTCTCTACAACCTCTAGAACATCCTTAATGTTTTGTCCCGAGTATAACAAAGAGGTGTCATCTGTGAATAAAATACACCTTAATAATGTAGACACTGATGAAATATAGTTCATAAAAATTAGAAAAAAGTATGGGTCCAAGGACTGAACCTTGGGGGCAACCCACAACTGATTTTACCACATCAGACTTAATATTGTCTATTTCAACAAACTGACCTGGACCCGGAGAAGGCATTCGACCGTGTCCCTCGTGGTGTCCTTTGGGGGGTGCTCTGGGAGTATGGAGTCCGGGGCCCTTTGCTAAGGGCTGTCCGGTCCCTGTATGACCGGAGCAGGAGCTGTGTTCGCATTGCCGGCAGTAAGTCAGACCTGTTCCCGGTGCATGTTGGACTCCACCAGGGCTGCCCTTTGTTACCGGTTCTGTTCATTATATTTATGGACAGAATTTTTAGGTGCAGCCAGGTGCCGGAGGGGGTCTGGTTCGGGAACCACAGGATCTCATCTCTGCTCTTTGCTGCCCTGATGGCTTCTTCGTGTCAGGACCTGCAGCAGGCACTGGGGCGGTTTACAGCCGAGTGTGAAGCGGCTGGGATGAGAATTAGCTCCTCTAAATCCGAGGCCATGGGTCTCGACCGGTAAAAAGGTGGTTTGCCCTCTCCGGGTGGGTGGAGAGCCTTTGCCTCAAGTGGAGGAGTTCAAGTATCTCGGGGTCTTGTTCACAAGTGCGGTCGCTGTATCGGTCCGTTGTGGTGAAGAAGGAGTTGAGCCGGAAGACAAAGCTCTCGATTTACCGATCAGTCTACTTTCCTACCCTCACTTATGGTCATGAGCTCTGAGTAATGACCAAAAGGACAAGATCGTGGATACAAGTGGCCAAAATGGGTTTCCTCCGCAGGGTGGCTGGGCACACCCTTAGGGATAGGGTGAGGAGCTCAGTCACACGGGAGAAGCTCAGAGTAGAGCCGCTGTTCCTAGACATCGAGAGGAGCCCGCTGAGGTGGCTCGGGCATCTGCTCAGGATGCCTCCTGGATGCCTCCCTAGGTAGGTGTTCTGGGCATGTCCCACTGGGAGGAGGCCCCGGGGAAGACCCAGGACACGCTGGAGGAACTATGTCTCTCAGCTGGCCTGGGAACGCCTTGGGGTCCCCCCAGGGAAGTCTGCGGGAAGTCTGGGAGTCCCTGCTTAGACTGCTGCCGCCGCGACCCGGCCCGGGATAAGAGGAAGAAAATGGATGGATGGATCAACAAACTGATTTCTACCTCTTAGATAACTATGAACCCACTGGTGCACTACACCTCTAATGTCATACTTTTTTTTAATCAAGGAATACTGCATGGTCCAGCATATCAAACGCTTTTGATCTACCCATGATCTACAAAGATCATGGGCTGAACTCCAGGCCATGCTCGGCTTATTGTAATCATACAGGCCAGGCTCTCTAACTGTAACTGTAATTATAAAATCATTAAAAAAAACAAAATGCAGCTTTAAAGTTCTTTTGACAGATTGTGTTGCCTAGAACAGGTCTGCAGCAACACGAGACTTGATTGTGTGGTCATCCAAGGCTTGTCTGGACAAGGGATCGAAGGTCAGCTCTTACCCTTTATTCACTGTAATTGCTGTGCCCTGAGATGAGAAGAATCCATCATGGTCGTCTCCATCAGCCCGAGCCCTCTTTGAAGCTTGGCGTCTCACACAATGACTTTGTCTCCAGCTTAGACTTTGATCAGGTTTATATGGTGTGAACGCTGGGGGCCACTATATGAGGGTCACTATATTAGGGCTACTGTATGAGGGTCACAGTATGAGGGTTTAGGTTTAGGTTACATTTATTTCTATCCCCTCATGGTGAAATTTGACTTGGAGCAGTAGCATTAACACACAGACATGACATGACACAAACAGGCCGATATTTGCACTTTTTATTGTATTGCTATCGGCATTAAAGGGCCCATATTATGCTATTTTCTAATGTTTCTTAATCAAAGACATACCTGGAGTTGTGTTTTGTTTCATTTACACATGTTTAACACACAAACCCTGCATATATAGGCTGAGTTCTTCTCTCAAACAGAAAACACTTGTGATGTCATGTGGTAATACAATAAGTGCTCCACTGTGTTTTTAAACTCCAAAGATCTTCACCAGAATCATCTGGATAATTTTAGCTCTAGTCATGCCAAACTATACCAAGCAAAAGGTAAACAGCAGCTTTTATCTTGAAAACTAGATTTTAACAGTTACATGAGAGCAAATGGGTAAAAGAGAAATACTTCTGTAAAGGGCCACTGCCACCTAGCTTTTTGGTCAGTTTGGTCTCTTAGCATACAAGCTTTCGTGTGGAAACAACAAAATGGTCCACTCTGCAGGATATATAAAATTTAAAAAAGACCACAGTAGGATTGATGATTAGGTCAATTTCATAAGGGGCCATTATATTAGAGCAAGTTTTCTAGAGTTCATTTTTAAAGGTATATCTCTGGAAGATAGCCACATTTTCTGACCTGGTTTGTAGTCAGGGGCACGTGTCTATTCTGCTGTTTTGTTCCACAGAACAGAGAAGATAATGGAGTCAATGTTATTACTATCCTCCCTTAGTGCCAATTCATCCTTCAATTGTTCACTTAATCCATTAACAAAAACTGCCTGAAGGGCAGCATCATCCCAGCCTGCTTCTCCTGCCAATGTTCGAAACTCGACAGATTATTCAGCCACACTGTGTGAACACTGGCGAACAGTGAGGAGGCGTTTAGATGACTTCTTGCCCTGAACAGGATGATCAAATACAGTCTTTAGTTCACTGACAAACTTTTCATAATTGTTAAAAATTTCAGAATGATGTTCCCACATAACTGTTGGCCAATCCACAGCCTTTCCTTGTAGCAAAATTATGATGAAGGGAACTTTCTAATGATTATTAAAGTATGTAATATGTTTTTGGGTGAAAACTAGTGAGGAGTGAAGGAGGAAATCCCCACATTTCTCCATATCACCTCCATAATGATCTGGCACATGGAGTTATCTTGTGTGAGCTGGGTCCTGTGGAGTAGGCTGAGATGTGGCCTGAACCTGAGGATATTGAAGGTAGTTTTGAGAAGAAAAAAAAGAAAAAAAAAATGTAGTAAACTCATGGAACATGTTTTCAAGCTGGGCAATCTGGTTAGAAGTTGCTTTTTGACAATATATTCATTTTAATTCATATTCTTCAAGAGTTGGTTATGCTGTCCGATCAGTGACTCCTGGTTGTAGAAGGCTTGTGCAACCGGATTTGTGTTTTGTTTTTTTTTTGTCCATGTGCAGTCACAGTTTCATTAAGACCCAGAAACGGTTTTGTGGAATTTTGTGAGGGGGAAACTCCGGGTAGGCAGGTAGCAGAAACAATGACCTGGTGAGGAGTAGTTGAAGAGATAAGCTTCTTATACTGCAACTGATGGGATGATGGAAGACAGGTGTGCCATCTGCCAAACATAGTCTGGTCGTGACCATGCCATGATCAGGTAAGGTGGAGACATAAGGAGACATAAGACATGTCCCAATTCAACGGCTACACCCTTTGAAGGAAATTTTCAAAACAATAAACAGTAACATGGTGATCTAAATATGTGATGTGTTAGCAGTTAATAGCCCAAAGAAGTAAAAGAAAATATAAAATCTGTCAAATGGTCAAAAAGTTGTAGGAGTGAAAATGTTTTGCTGCTCATACAAGCCACTTCTTCAGTTCTGGTCAGATTACTTGTGGACACTGCCTTATATCTATCTGAAGGGAGGAGCTCCTCCTACAACTTTTTGTCCAGTTGACAGATTTTATATTTTTTACTATGGATCATACCTGGACAACTGAGGAATTACACAAATACTCAATAGAAGGAAAATACTCCCCCCTTTAAGTTAAAGATCAGATATGGGTAGTGACGAGCCCGCACAGTAAGTATGCATGCTTTTCAAGGTATCGTTTTAGCAATAAAAGCACTGTAAATGAATATATGCAAGATAGATACGTAACCTTTAAAACCTTGATATATATATTATTATAAGCCTTTTCCAGAGTTTTACCAGCTCACTCAGTTTAATATTTATGCACTTCTAGATTCGATAGCAGTAGCCAAATGCCACCTGTCTTTTCATATCTATGTGAGCTGCTTATGGAGCCTTATGAAAAAAAGAGTTGAGAATCCGGGGTAAATGAAAGTATGATACGGTTTCCTCATTGATATTATTGCCACTGCCTTATAGTGAGATTCTTATTCTAAACCATCTGTAACCTTTGAAATGATTCTGCCAGCTGAGGACACGTGACCAGGCAGTTAGGCAAAATCAATTCCTCTCCAGTGGCAGCAGAGAAGTACCAAATTGAGTTAGGGCCTGGTTAATACAATGAGCCCAAAGGAGGGGAGGAAGACTGTGCCATCATGTCTGCTCTCATTTCATTTGCAGCTGGGCAGGGCTGCTCCAAGGGCTGCTGGAGGGGAGCCAGAGCAGGGCCAGTGGAGCCACATACCCAAGCTGTCAGCTTGTCCCTCCTACATTCTGTTTGAACCAGACCTGTGTGTGGTGTGACAAATAGCTGGCTTTACTTGGGAAGTTCAAATCCGTTAATTTGAAGCAGTTGTCTGTCAAATCTGAAAAGTTCTCATGTCACTCAGAAAAAACATATCACTTCTTCACCTCAGATATTGTTATGAAGGTTCTACTATTGCTGTCTGGTTCAGTAGAGCTGTGATCATAAAATGGACATGGCTGGCTTTATCTTTTTTTTTTTTTCTTTATTGTAGATTATTGATGAATGTGTGTGTGTGTGTGTGGTTCTGTAAATATACATATGTATATATACATATACATACATATATACATACATATACATGCCAAATAACATAGATTAAATAATAAAATAAAGCATGCATAAAACAAGGAATAGCATCTAGCAGAGATTTAGCCTTGAAGCTAATATGAGTAAGTGACAGATAACAACCATAGAATAACTTTAAACTCTCAGATTCTTAAATCACATAATATATCCCAGCAAGACACCCACTTGCCTCATGGACACACACTGCAAATATGACAAATAAAAGGGACATGCCACCATCTCCCATGCACAGATGAATAATGACAAAGGTCATAAACTTTTCATCTACTCACAAAATGGCCCTGCCCCCAATGGTCAGGCTTGGCACTGCACCCCAACTACAACGCTGCCTTCATAACAGATTCAGAGTTCAGTGCTTTGATTGATAATTCTGCATGAATCTTTGTTTTGTTTTTACTTTTTTTTTTTTCATTTTTATTTGTAAGGCACCATGTTTGTTTTGACACAGACCATGTCCTTCTCTGATTGGCCAGTCTGACTGTCAGTCACGCCCACTGAGGAGAGGGGATGTGACTCCAGACACACACATCTTCAACTAGTTGTAAAAGCACTCAGAAAGTGGACCACCAATGTTGATACTAAGAGCATGAGTTGCAATGTTTTTATGACCTGCCTAAACAAGAGGAGCCAGAGTGCCAGAGGAGCCAGCCACAATAGTTCAGTTTCAATAGTTCAATAGCTCAGTTCATTTTGATCCAAAGAGCGAGAGGAAAGTAGTGACACCCCCCTCCTCTCCCATTCACTTAGTGTGCAGAGAGGGGAGGCTTGCTGTGTTTTTTTGTAGAGTATGATCCAGAGTGAAGTTGTCTGATACAGGAGAGAGACAGATGTGGGACCAAACCAGCGCTGTGTGTGTGAAAGCTCTGCCCCTCACAGCAGCCACTGTACAAACTAAATAAAGTAGGTATTTAGTGTTTTAAATTATGAAAATGAATCCTAATCCTTAATCATATATGAATATGGTATGATGAAAACTGAAGTGTGTGTGCAAAATATAGATAGAAATACTTTATTAATCAAAAGGAAATTCAGTTTTTTAGCTGCATTGTAGTGCCTCAGTCAAATCAGCAGACACAGAGATGAAAACTAAGCATTACACATAGGCATGAGTTAAAACCATAAATAGGGCAGTGCAATGATATACAATACAAACTAAATACAATCAATACATGACGTCTCCCCCAGTGACATGGATGCTTTAAAAACTAATAATAATAATGATCACTCTGGGTAAAATGGATTCCCCAAGACTGTCTGTCTGTGGCAGTGCAGTGTGGTGATGGAGCCCATCACAGAGGAGGCCTTCTTTATTAGTTTGTCCAGTTTCTGGGCATCTCTCCGGGGATAGCACAAACAGTACTGGCTGTGGTTTCATGCACACTCAAAATCTGATTAGTATTAGATTTTTGGAGCTAAAAGATTATTAAAATGACATATAAAGAGCAAAATTATCTGATTTTTCCCTCCCATTTGTCCCTTTGATAACTCACATCAGATTTTGCAGTGTACATCATTTATGTAATCTTAAAGGTTCAGAAACAGTTGGAGCATATTTTTTGCAGATCTTAAATTAAGCTAGTCAGGAAATACAGCCTGCTCCGCATTTTCTTGTAGATCTGATCAGATCATTGTCATCAAATAGTGTAGGCTACATGATTTTATATTAGGTCTATTTGTGCCTGTTTGATTAGGGCAAATTAGTGCGTCCACAGACACACCTTCCCAGTGCGTGGGAGCACATGGCTGGTCATTAGTCTCAAACTGCAAGTGAATAAAAGTCTTCTTTTGAACTGTAGCCTGATCAGGGAGAGACACATTATTTAACATAGGAGTGCACATGTTCAAACGTTAGATTTAAGTGTTTTTTTCAGACATTGTTAGAGACAAAGCAAAATGAATCTTGGCAGTTAATCTGGTCCTGACCAGGTTTGTACCTAAGTGCTTGTTTCTACGGCAACTCAGACCCAACTCTGGTTAGCCTGTTTAGTGGCATTGAACTGAAGATTTGATTAGCCTGGATTGTCCAAATAAACCAGGCTTTGGCTTAATCTCACTTCATAGAATAGCCATGTATTCAGTTACATCATGCATTCAGATTGACTCATATCAAGTTGAATTGCATTACACTGTAAATAATAAAACAATAAAAATCTACATAAAACAGCATTATATCTGTTGTACATCTATTTATCACTAAGTTGAGAAAGTATAAACACACATCCATTCAACTATATTTATTTTTTTCTTCCTTAAGTTATGTAGTTTAAACCCAACATTACACGTACCACCATGCATTCTTTTGATTTGTATAACTGCAGTTACATACAGTGACTGAAAATGAGTATCCAGCAATGGCAGTGGTACAATCAAAGATGAGGCTCCACCGCACCACAAGCTAAAAGTGGAACTGGAGGGGTCTGTGCAGTGAATACTCCCCTCTCTCAGATTTGGCCACTGAGACTTGGCTACAGTATGCTAGCTAGGGAACAGCCAGACTCCTCACAGAAACAGCAAGCAATCTAGACGTGCTGTGTACCAAATCACTTCCACTTGATAAGCAACAGAGACCCCCTATCTGACTAAGTAAGTGATCCGGGGTCTCCATTACAATATGCACAACCAGTCAACTAGTCACAACTACGTCAAGAAACCACTAACCCATTCACACACACATTCATACATCAGTGTATGCAGACACTGGGGGCACAGTGGCTTGCCCAAAGGCACAATCACAGCCATTCATCTCTGGAGATGGAGTCACACCACCAGCCTGTGGATCAGTGGATCTGTCTGCTCTGCCGATGATGTTTATGTTGAGAGCGGGAGTCGAACGACTGACCTTCAGGTCAGTGGACTAGCAACTAATCTACTGTCACTCTGTACTGAAGACAGCAAAACTATGAATGAACATGTATGGAATGTATCTGTGTAATCCCTCAGTCATCCAGGTAGAAAAAATTAAATCTGTCAACTGAAATGGTTACACCTTTTCAGAAAAGGCTCTGCTTGTAGATATCCAGAATGGGACTTTAATAGATCTAAGAGAACTAAAAAACAGGACATTCTCATAGAATGAGAACCTAGAAGAAAAGGTGCAACCATTCCTTAAGAAGCTGGTGTGTCTAAAAGCTTCAGAGGATTTTTAAACAGCATAAAATCCTGGTCTATTTCAAACCTACAAACATTTTAAGACAGAAACTGGTTCACCCAAAGGACAAAATTCCAAGTCAAAAAATAAAGCAATGTGGTGTACTTCATTCAGTTTAGTGAAGAGTGCAGTGAGCGTTTTATTGGAGAAACAAAACAGCCACTGCATAAGAGCATGTACTAATACTGTTGCAAGAGCTCCTCGGGACCCCAATCTGCTGTCCATTTGTATCTCAAAGCCACTAACTTCTTTGAAGATAGTGAGGTACAAATCGTAGCCAAAGAAAGGAAATGGTTTGAAAGCGGAGTTAAAGAAGATATTTTTGTTTGGAAAGACAATCCATCTTTGAACAGGAATGGAGGCCTTAGACATCATCTATATCCTACTTATAACTCCATTCTCAGACCTATATCTAAACAAAGAAAAAAAAAAAAAATACAGATAGTTAGGATGCTAACAGATGTAAGAGCACCCATTAGGGGCCTGGATGATTGTGCTAAGTATGACACAGTTCACACTTAGTGTAGCTCATTAGACCTAGCCTACAAACACAAACTGTAAAAACATAGACATAAGGCAGTTTCCACCAGTAGTCTGACCAGAAGCGGCTTGGTGAGGAACAAAATGTCATCACTCAAACAACTTATTGTCCCGATGACACATTTGAATTTTTCTTTTACTATGTATAGATTATAGTAAAAAAAATAATCTTTCTTTCTTTGTTTTCTTTTTTTTTATTATTATTGCCACCTTCTACTTTTACCATTGCTTTTGACCCAGACAAGGCACAGTTGTGAAGTGTAAGAAGAAGAAAGAGTTTGCAGTGCTGCCGACAAAGCAAAGCATGGCCACTTTGAGGATTTGATATAAGGTAAGGTAAGCATAAAGGAAAAAGGTAAGCACAAAGAATAAAAACTATAAATGAGAATGTGCCTCGAAACATTTGACTTGTCGTGTAAACAAATACATGTTGACGTCTTTACGGTGAGCAGAAAGGGACAAAGTCTCTGTAGTTGCCGGTTAGAGGAATGCAGTCTGCAGTCACTAGAAGTAAGTCTCTAAACCTCCCTCCTCTCCTCTAGAGCACAACACAATCAACATGGATTCCACTAATGAAATACTACACATCCCATCAGGTTTGTGAAAATAATACAGTACTGTTTTGTATCAGTCTTATGTATATTTATGGACAATTGCAGAGTGAGAGCATGGGTTACAGGCTTGTGGACTGAGCACTGGACAGAATCTTACAGCTAACCGTAAGAGGCGTTTGAATAGGGTCTGGGAGAGATCACTAGATTATACAAATATGCATGGATCTAAAACCTCTTCAGGCATGTTTTTTTGATGAGGGAACAATAACATTATAACTTGGACATTTCCACTGCATAATACCTCCTATTTAAGAAAGTACACAGAGGGAGGAAAACATGGGCTGTAATGAACAAGCAAATGTGATGTTAGCTTGATCTAAACGCACTTTCCTGTCAAAAGGCAGACCTTCAAAAAGCTGTTCAGGTTGATCTTGCTAAATCTGTGCGTATGTGTGTGTTTTTAGTTTATTCACAACTTAAGAAGCTGTCCTTGGTGTTACACTCTGGCTCGTAAATGAGTGAGAGAGTGCCTTGAGAGAAGTGGATTCTTTCATTGTGTGGACTGATTTTAAAGGAAAAATATGTTTTTTTAGTACTTAATGATAACATAGATCTTTTTTTTTTTTTTTTTCAGTGTCTCCTGGTACAGAAAATGCAGAAATGATAAGCCCCATCTAGTTGCATTTCTACTTAACAAGCAGTGGCTTTTCATTTACGTGGTTTTGTGCTTGAAAAATGGCAACACACTGCTCCAGCACAGCTCCCCTTTCACCAATGACATTCCCCAAGAGGAGATACCAATCGAAACAAGATGGCGGCGCAGCTGATGTTTGCGGCGGCCTTTTTAGTACAACACTTTGATTCTTCGCTCTGTGCACAACCAAAGTTGGTCTACAAAACTACTGCTACTACTGCTCAACAGCTTCCTGCCAACAATAGTTACGCTGTTAAATCAGAGACTCTGGATTCTATATTACGTTTACTACAGCCACTGTTGCACCGAATTGTGGAGGCTGTGAAACATAATTTAATTTTGTATGCAACGTAAAAATGACAAATAAACTGATCTAATCTAACCTGAGATGGTGATACCCAAAGTGACAGTACATCCAGGACGCGGGGTGCACTTGGACACATATCTCTCTGCCTGTGCGGGTCCCTCTGGGCCACCCCAGAGGGACCCGCAACAGGAGCTTATAGTAACACACTTTTAATGATGCAGCACCTCTGGACCAGACACCACCATGAAATACTGAACTTATTCCACCTTCCACTTTTGTAAGCGCTACTAAATTGTGATTTCTTTGTTGTAGCACTTCCCGTTAAGCAGGAATACCATTCATTTCTATGGAGAACTTGGGAAAAGTTTTTCCACTAAAATATGAAATAAAGTACATTGGTTTGTGCAAAATATCCAGTGTCCATGTGCATCAACAAGTCAACACTGAACATATTCTCTGGGGGGCTTTAAAACAGCTGTGCAGTGTGTAGAAATGATTTGTTGACAAGATCCGCAGCACCATACAAAATAATACAACCCCAAAGACCATGACGGGGGCCATGGCAACTTCTGGTACATGGAGAATTAGCTCAGTTAAGAATAAGAGCTGTCCATGGTGCTGAATTTTAGACCGTTGGAGTAAGTTCTGTGTCACCAACTTAAAGCCTAACCACATCCACTTTGAACATCAAACCAGGCACAGCACAGATCTCTGACAAACTTGGAGAATAAAGTTGTGCTCTGCTGATGGCGTCAAGAACAAGCTGCAAGGACTCCCAAACTGGAGCTGCTACTACAACCAAACAAAGCCATTTATTTCCACAGCTCAATTCACCTCTGATGGATAGCTGCACATCACACTACTAAACTGCGGATTTTTATTTCTTTTTTCATTTGTACCAAAGTGATTATGCAGTGCTGTTGTGATTATGAAGTGCTATTCACATCACCAATTAAGAAAATTAAATTGGAGAACGAAGTAAGTACGTCACAAAAAATGGAGATTGATCAGCAACATGGCATCAAACATTACTCAAACATGCACGAATCTCTCCAAATACAACTCTGTGTGAGTAGATGATAATGGAAACAACTACAACCTTGTTAAAAGCTCTAAAAAAGTTGATTTTGCATGATAGGTCTGCTTTAAGTCACTATTTAAACACTAGTTCTAAACCAGGGCAAAATCATACCAAACCAAGACTAACCTGATCCACCTTTGAATGGGTACCACCATGATACATGTCAGTGTTAGAGACCTGCATGTACATTTTGAGAGATGTCCACTCCACACAGTGCCACTCCTGCTCCTGCGTCCTCGCACCAGACTGCTAATAGGATTCTTCACACATGGGAAACATAATGCTCTTTCCCACATCCTGGCTCCATTAAGCAGCCGCTGCCATTCTTTTAGTGACAGACACCCCACCTTCACAGCTCTGAATTTTACGACATGCTAATCTCAGACATGCTCGCTTCGTCTCAAGCATCGCCGCTGGACATACAAATCAAAGAGACGCTGTGTTCATTCCTCACCCTCCAAATCCTACACATATTGCTGTTATAATTTGTATTTTATTTGCATGTGGGGCCCCCGGGGTGAGCAGAGGCGTTCGGGTGGGGCCCTGAAATGTGCCAGCGGTGGGCTTTAATGTACCATGCTTCAGAAGTACCCGAGTGGATCTTCACGCCTCTATGTCAGTGCACCTTTTACGACGTGCATTGATCATCAAGGTGTAGCTTTACATTATCACTCGACACGGTGCATTATGTCAAGACAGTCAGCTGCTGCTCTTCACAACAGGACCTAGGCCATGGAAGTGTCTACAGTAGTGTCGCCACAATACTAAAAGTATTTCAGTATTAAGGAACAGACACTAATCTAGTATCTAGTTCTGATTTTCAATGCATTTGACAACCAACCCTACTCTACAGCTCATCACACTACACACCAGGGCTGAAAGATTTCAGAAGAAATATCTGAACATTTTACGACAATATTTGTAATTCTGTTCACATTTTAAAAAACATATTGTATTCGCGTACTTATACACATGGACACTCAACATTATTTTTTAATTTGCACATTTTAAATCATATTATTGATTTAAAACTTCATAAAAGAAGTGCCCAATGTGAGCAGACATCACCATATTCACCATTTATCTCCATATGGACAGCTGCAGATCACACTAGCGAGCAGAAGATTTTTTATTAATTTTTTTTATTGAACAAAAATGGCTACGAAATGCAGCAGAATCCTATGTGTATCACTGATTAAGAAAATAAAACTGGAGTACTAAGTAAGTACAGAGGAGTGGGTGTGTACAGGTGGCAGTGAAAATGGGGGGTGGTCAGAGCAATGACGTCTTGAATACAAGAAGCCTAAAGATTAATCAAACATGTATAAATCAACTATAACATGGTTTAAGTCTCTAAAAAGTAAATGTTACATATTGGCAGCCTTATGTCAGTCTATCCCAGGGCATCTGTGGCCACAACAGAAGTTTACCACCACAAAACATGGAATTAATGAATAAGGTGCATAGTTATAAACCACCTCTGAGCGTCTGAAAAAGCCTTGTATATAGCCTTGTTTGTGTATACCCTGCATTCTACCTCTTTTACACTCTGACCCTGTTGCCAGGCTCAAACCTGCAGACAGACCGGCCATGCCTCATGTGAAAGCTCAGAACATCCAGAATTCACTCACTGAGCTGCAGAGGCTGCACTAGCACTGATTCATGATTGGCTGCAGGTGCTGGGGTTTAGATAGTGACTCAGAGTCCTTTTAGGTTTAAAGCAACTGGAGTTCAACATTGAAATTACCAACCCAAATGAGAGACTCAAGTGAGGCTCATTCTGCTTTCTGACTGGTCTGACTTTGTCTTAAGAATCAAAACGCCAAATTATAACATAAATAAATGGGGAATCATGTCCAGTGTTTATGTAATCAAGAATACATCTGTATTACAATTGTTATCTGTAAAAACTATTTGATATTTCCATTTTTACCTTGTATCACCTTGGTGACACAGATGAACACAAAATAAACAAACAAAAACATGCACTTCTTTAAGTAACAAAGAAATGTATATAATTTAAGGATACATATTAAAAATCTTTTTACTACGAATGTGACCAACTCACTTTTTTTCCACAGATATTGCCCTGCTCCACTCTTTGGTGTCTTCCCTGGTCACAGTGTGTGTCTTCCTAGTGCTGTGGTGCTGAACTGTGGAGCTGAGCTGTGGGTTGCTGGAAGCTGCCTCCAGGCCCTGTCCACTTCAGGCAGATGATAGAGACATCAGCAGCAGAGGCAGAGCACACTGCCTCAGCCCGACCCCTCAGCTGAGACCACCACACACAACTCCACTAGATCTGCTCAAGAACCGTCAGAGCTGGACACAGTCACCAAAATGTCTACTCAAGTAAAAACACAGTTTGTTCGAAAAAAATTAAAAAAGAAGTAAGTATAAAAAGTATTTGAGCAAACTACTGCTCAAGTACCAGTCACTGCAAATGCCTGGATGTAACATTTGTTGAACAATTTTAATTTAATATCATTGTAAGGACATTCATATTGCACAAATGTGTTATTTTCAAAGGACAGATCATTTGAAGGAGAAGTCTGCTCTAAACAAGCGAAACAATGGTTTGAAGAATCTTCTTTTTTGAAAATCTCAGAAATGAGCTGGAGGAGTCGGCATTCATATATTCCATATTTTTCAAGAATCAGTTTTGTGGGCCCAAAAAGCTTCCCATAAAAGGGTACCAAATCTGAAGCCTGGTGGACCAGCACAAAAAGTTGCACCTTATACTCCATCAAGATGTCTTTTGATGAAGTTTACATTCATTTTTTCTGGTGTCTTTATTTTATAACAGATATCCCAGTGGAATTTAATCCTGACCATGTCGAAAGTGGGTCTTGAAACATAAAACAAAGCTGGCTACATGATGCAGTTTCTCAAATCATCATTATATGTCAAATTTGATTACCTTGCAGACATGGCATCAGGTGTATACACAAGTTTCCCATCACCCAGGTCGACACAACATCAACAAATACCAAAAGGACCAGAGAAACCCTGAGAAATGTGCATGGCTTCTCAGTAAAGTAGATAATAAAGTAGACCTCTTATGAAAAATCTAAGTTGTATTTGGAGTGCATGTTTGAGCAATCTTTAATCACCATCAGACGTCCATCAGAGGATAAAGGATAGAGAGCTTTTTGTTGTGATGGCATTTATGCTGTCAGCTCTCTATGCGGAAGTCAGCAGACTTTTTATAACAATATTGCGATTTAAAATGTCCAAATCATAACATAATGATGATGTCATACACTATGACTATATAGGAGACACAAGGCAAGTGGGCATTAAATTGTAGAGTATGAATGTAACCTATTAGAGTACCAAATCAGTATGGCTTTACACAGATGCCAAGACCCCCCCCTCTCCTTGATCAATCTCTGGGTCTAATATTCCCATTGCAGCTTCATTAGTACACTGTATTCTTCATTTAATTTCACACAAAGCCCAGGAGAACACAGGACCCCTCTGAGCACTAATAAAGGCGCCTGAGCATGTGCCTGCAATAAACTTATTAACCACTGCCAATTAGGCCCGTGTTTTGTTTTGGCTTTTCTTGCCATGGAGACCCTGTGAAAGCACTGGAACAGATGTCCCGCGGACTGTGGGGCCAGGCGCCCAAATAATTATTCACTGTATTACACACTGTTACTATGGAACTGTACTTCTGTAACCAAGGAGAGGAGTGCTGCATTTTCATCGGAGCCGCTAGCTGTGATTTGATGAGCAGTTAATAAAGCTGCATCAAGAACATTCCAGGCAGAGCAGTGACATTTCCATAGAGACAAGCTCAAGTCAGGGTTGTGGAAAGGCAAGCCCGCTAACAGTAAGTGCATTTTCACCCATATAAAATGTACATATTTCCAGAATTCACAGTAGAAAATGGCATAACACATATCCCCGTTTTCATCAAAGCGATCGAGCGCATAACTGGTTGTTGGTTACCTGGTTACGAGGGCTGCCTGTCTGCTGTGCCATGACACCGCTAATCCTGCACCGTGCACAGTTGTTGTGTACAAAAGTTAGCGGGTTCTTAAATTGTAATCATGCTATAGATTTGTATGCTAAAAGCTGCTCAGTTTTCACCAAAGAACTGCACTGAAGTTGAAAAGGAATGACTGCTGAAGTCCCGGATTTTGGTCAACTGATGCATGATCGGATTCTTTTGGTT
Source organism: Periophthalmus magnuspinnatus (assembly GCF_009829125.3). Classification (NCBI taxonomy): domain Eukaryota; kingdom Metazoa; phylum Chordata; class Actinopteri; order Gobiiformes; family Gobiidae; genus Periophthalmus; species Periophthalmus magnuspinnatus. The sequence goes on along the minus strand of NC_047145.1, from coordinate 6,474,873 downwards.
TTGTTCATCACATGTGTCCAGTCTGGTTCAGGTATTTAGTCCAATGGTCAAGATGTGCAAATAAATGTTTATGTGAATTAAGGGTTCCAAATATATTTGAAACCCTTAACAGGTAAGGATTTTTTTCAAAAGGTTTTTAGTGGAACATTTGTTTTCTGGCTGCAATGTTATGTCGTGGCACTTTATTGAGGAAAATTTAGGCAAAAGGCTAAAGTGAAATGCTTTCCCCTTCATTACAGAAAAATGCATTCCAGTGAAGGGATTAGCATTAGCACAAATCCATATCATTAATCGCTAAAATCCATTTACATTTTATACTTGTGTAATTTTATACCAGAATAATTATCATTGTTTATGTACATTGATAATCAAATTATATTTTGATCGATAATCCAAATCAATTAAGTTATGTTAAATTAGTTAATTTCTGAATATAGTGCTAGTGCTAATTAACAAATACTGTTGTGGGTTTGGGCTTTTCTACACTAATATCATCACTTACATAACCCTCCATTACCAGACCCCTCCATACGTCACTGATCTCCTCCAACCACATCCCTCCCTCCAATCAGCTGACACAAACCTCCTCACCCCCACAGTCAAACCCCCGCCCACATCAGAAACACCACCTCTGTTCTGTAAAAAACCCATGTATTTTTTATTACCACCAATAACAATTTATTCAAATCCAGTCCCACTATTTAAATAAATGAGTGTGATTATACACATCCAAAAACAGTGCAAATGATTGAATTATTACATAATGATAAGTGTCTTTTATTTAAACATGCTCAAGTTAATTGCGTCTCTCCCATCATAACTGCATCAGTTTTACTTACATTTTGTTTATTTATTTATTTTTTTTAATGCTATTAAATAATTAATGTTCAGTACTTCCTGGCTTTTAATTCCCTTGATAGTGGCAGCTGTATGCAGCAGTACATTTGGCCTGGGATCCAGAATACACTCTTCTCCAGTACTTGTATATGAATATGTGAGTCTGCATGGTCACTGGTGCACCTCTTGGAGTCCAGATGGGCGTGGTTATTGATTATTGATGGGTGGATTAGCCAAATCAGAGGAGATACAGAGAGATCATTCTGGACTTGCCAGGTAAGCAGTGCCTAAAACACTTAACAATTGTTACAACCCAAAAGTCAGTTGATATTGAACCGCATTATATTCTTGTCCCCTCATAATAAAAAAAACAACAAAAACAAAACATACATGTAGTTGCATTTTGCTTCATTCATTCAGATACAAGGTCATCTTTTCTGAGCACTCAGAAAACACTTGGTTCCAAGTCTATAAATCATCACTTGACTAATTCTGAGAATATCTGTGCTCAAACTGTGTTCATAATAAACACATGGATGTATTAGTATTGCGATCATGTTGCACAATGGCTTAATTGATTCATTTTTTCATTGGTAGGGGAAAATGCAAAATGTAGGTGTAGCTTTTCTGCTTTTCAAATATAGACATTAAGTTGGAAAACATGAAATCTTAAATTTAGAGAGATCAGTTTGAAACTTTCGGGGAATTTGAAACTGAAAATAGGTGGAGCCAGGTTCAAATTTCGTGCTTACTTCTGTGGATTTTTTTTAAATTTATTTTTATTTTTTTATCAAAATCTTTTTTTTAAGTAGAAAACTGGCAAGTTTGGTGCATGTATGTACTACTTTAAGGGGGTCCAGTGGAACTGAAAAATGCATTTTGAGAACATTGTCACATATAACTCTATTGAGGCAAGCTGATTAAATATTAAAACATAATTTGGTGCAATGTGGACCATTTTGTTGTTTCCTCATGAAACCTTATATACAAAGAGAAAAAAACTCACTAAATAATGATTAAAAAAAAGAAGAAAAAAAAAAGAAGATTTTTGCCTTTCGCGTCACCCCTTGACCATCCAGGTTTCTTTGTTTAGTATTTTGTTATAGTTTGTTGTATGTTCAGATTTGTCTGCATGTAACTTCTCTGTGCCTCTATGCCACATTTAACATCTCTTTTTGTACGCAGTGGATTGTGATCTTGGCGTGTGCGCTGTGCTTCAATACACATGAAACAGATGCTAGTGCGCTCAAGCTTTGTTTCGCTAAGCATGTCACTTCAACATACAAGTTTCCATCACTGAAGCTACTGGGAATGTTGGAAGATCAAGTCAGAAATGCTCTCCTCATTGCAATTGCCTTTTTGCAATCTTGTTTTTGCCTGTGTATATTCTCTCTTGTTCAATCATCTTGCTTTGGTGCTTGGCTCCTTAATTGTTACAGCAGGAGTGTCCAAACTCTTTTCACCAAGGGCCAAAATATTTGACATGGAGGGCCACACACCAGTGGTCAATACAGTGGATAATTCAGATGGTGCATTTAACATAGTATTGACTTCATACTTTAAATAAGACTTGAAATATTAATATTAGGTCTGTATGACAATGCAATGTGATGTTATTTAGGTTGTATTATTAGGATTACTCAAATTTACCATGATTATGATCAATTGGACTAGTTCAACTGAATAAAAATTGGTCTGAGGGCCTCATTTGGCCCCCGGGCCATAGTTTAGACACTCCTGAGTTAAAGTGGTCTAGAAGCCAAAGGGAGCAAGACTGCTTTGGAAGCTAGTACTCCCCAGGTTCTGCTTTGGATCCCTCAAACAGGCCAGTATAGTTCACTTAAGACAGTGTAAACACTTTTGGATCATACCAATCAGCTCTAAAGTGAATAGAAACAAGGGCATGTGTATACTTTCAATTCTCACCTGGTTCAAACAATGGTCCACACAAAGAGGGGAGTACCCAAAGTTAGCCATTTGTGTGTAACATTTGGGTAAGGTCATGGGCCAGACCATGTGGAGCAGTTTCTAGTTTTGTCTCAATGTATTTGTGTATTTTCATTTGAGTTTCCTGTCTTTGTATTATGGGTCTTAAGCTAAAAATCTACAATTTAATGATTTACTTGCCTGAAATGTAAAACTTTGTTGTTGCCTGTGGTAAAAAATAAAATAAAATAAAAAATACTCACTTGGGGGAGTGATCTGCTGAGTATAAAGGAGTCTGGTTTAGAGAAATGATGATACACATGAGTAGTGATTTGTAAAGAGAGGCTTCAAGAAACAGCAAAGCACAAGAACCAAATGTGCCAAGACTTGAAACAGAGTTTGAAACACTTCTCCACAGTGACTTCCAGTGGTAATGTTTCAGTACTACAAAATGCAGTGGTGCACAACCAACAATCATATGTGTCTGATTTTTTTAAATATATATATATATATATATATATATATATATATATACATACATATATACACATACATATATACATATATACACATACATATATACATATACATATATATACATATACATATACATATATACATATACATATATACATATACATATACATATATACATATACATATATACATATATATACACATATATATACACATACATATACATATATATACACATACACATACATATATATACACATACACATACATATATATATATATATATATATATATATATATATATATATATATATATATATTTATAATGTAAGCATAAGTTGTAAGTTATATGATTGTCTTATATTTTCCTAAGAGGTAACCTACGACTTAGTGAGATTAGGAACATTGCACCCACATCAGCCCCCATTACCTCTGCTCTATACACCCAGGGCACTAGCCACTGCACCACTATTTACCATCTTGGCCTGTGCAGTGACAGATTCTAAGTTTGAGCAACAGATCCTGAGGATACGTCACTATCATAGAATCCTCGCTCCTCTCTCTTTTCACAAACCCTGAGCATGGGACAGATGGGTAAACCTCTCTTTTTGTGGGAGTACATTGAGCGTTTTTATACAGTGAAGGATTGAGACAGATGTGCTGTTCTGTAGTACGCCCTTTCAATAAACTTGAAAGCCCTTTAGTGAAACACTTTATGAAACATCTAATGGTGCGTTCACACTTGATCCGATTAAAGGAAATCTGGTGCATTTCCTGGTAAGCATGCTTCATTTGTGGAGATGTGAAGACCAAACCAGATCTGCACCAAACAAGGACACATCTGCTCCATTAGAAATCAGAAGTCTCAGTGCGATACTCAGCCCCCCCGCTCTCCTGAAGTGGGTGGACAAAGACTACAGTGAAGACACAAGTACAGGCTTAAACTTAAAAAAACTGTATTGATCCACAAGTGAAATGATTTGGACACAGTAGCTTCACATAATGTAATATAATATAATAACCAAAAGCAAACATATAAATGCTAATAATACATTCAAAATAAGTAGAAGAATCAGCGGGGACAGGAGTCACATGAGAAGTATACCACTGTACAATATATCTAGACTATGTACACGATGTGGAGTATAAAATGGAAATAACTTAAAAATAAAGTAGAATACAAAAAAAGACACCCGTGAAGAATAGGAAGAAAAAAAAAAAAAAAATAACTTACATTATGCATTTTTGTGATTTTAATTCCACTTTAACATATTTTTGGACAAATTGGGATTAGTATTTCATTATTTCTAACGTTAAATAATGTCTGCCTTTGGAAAACACACATCCAGTTCCCAATGAGGTAGCTGGGCGTTGTAGTTCCATGTGCTATCAGCAACAGGGATGAACAATGAGAAAATAAACATGAAGCTACTGGGCCACGTGAATGCTACGCTAATAGACCCATGAGTTTGACCACGGAATGAGTCTATGGATGTTTTATGAGCTTAAAACTGCATAATGGATTAAAAAAAAACATGAATGGAGCAAAATACAACTCCAGGTATGATTTTGATGAGGGGACAACAATATAACAAGGTTCAAAGCTCAAAGTCTTAAATACAAAACCTCGAACAGTTGAAGACAAATATAAACCAAAACTATGCCATTTCTCCACCACAGCCTCCTCTCCTCCACTCAACCTGCAGCATCCCCTCAACATTCTTCACCATCCTTTCTTTCCACAGTTTGATTGTTAGATGAACTTCAGTGGTGGCTGCTCTATAATGGGTGATAAAAAAAATGAAACGTTAAAATTGTGAGATGGTTTGGTAATATTACTGTTTAAAGCAGTCCTATTATGCTAAATTGACTAATTAACCATGTTATAGTTGTTTCTCCTCACCAATTACTCCGAAGTTGTATTTGGAGTGATTTGTGTATTTTTGATTATTTTCAAAATGTTTTCATTTCAGTGGTGTGCGTCAGCTCACAGTTGGGGAGGTCACTTCAACAACATTTTTTATGAACATGTTACTAACCCATCTCCTGCTGTAAATACTGTTGAGTGGCAAGAAAACACCTGCACTCAGCTACAGAGTCACACGACAAAGCACAAAGTCCCCAGAACACAGGGACAGTCTCACACCTGACAGCAGGTGAAAGGAGCATGTGCACAAGAAGAGGTTTGATGAACTTAGTGTACTGTACTGTAGGAAGCAGAAGCTACCGCAGTTTAGCATTGCTGTTGTAGCATTGGTTATAAGCTCATCTGATTACCTGTTTATTAAAAACATCAGGACAGTCTGCACTGGATTGTGCTAAGATGTTTACTAGGACATGAATCTTTTAACAGAGACTGGGGCTCATTTTGAAATGTTGGCCTATACAAGTGAAAACCATCCATGCAACATGTATAGAACTTTCAAACTAAACTTGGGAAAAGTTGCTAGTGTGAAATAGATGCACAACACATTTAATGAGTTTGTTATGAGCAGATTTGGCTGTGTGCATAAACATTGATCATTGTGTCCATGTGTGTTTGAGATTAATGGTATGGTTGCTGGCACGGCTGGGTGTGAAATGGCCCTGACCTGTTGAAACTGCAGAAAACTGTCCTAATGAGAAGACAACTGGCCTGTTTCCACATTTAATGGGCAGATGAAGTGTGGAGCGACCACAGGCAGAGGCTCTGTGATGCTCCAACACACTTAAGCACTGGATTGGCTTTACAGTGCAGCTCACAATCCAATTAGAGGTAGTTGGATGGGAGATATATTAAAATGTGATAATATCAACGCCGTGTGGCCCACTGGCACCTCAGCACACACAGCTCCAGCTCGTGCTCTCTGCACAGGAAATGAAAGGTGTGGTGGTCTCCCTGACACTTCCTAAGGAGATGAGCTCACATGCAGCACTCTGACGGGGCTTGCTGCTCCTCAGGGGCCCCAGAAGGGCTCTAGAGGCTCATGTCTTTCCTGACAATAATCAGCCCATTAAAATGAATGATTTTACCAAGAGCATATACTGTACATAATCATCAATTATCCCGCACCGTGGAGATGGCACCTCTGCTCACCTCAGCATCAGGCCTAGCTACACTCTTTCTGAGTCACTGTGCGTGGATGTGCAGAGAGACACATCCACACACATCTGCTCTATGTTTATATTATTAGATTGGAACAAAGCACTTACTCCTCTGAGGAAAGACTTGAATTGGCACCTTTTCTGTCAGCTTTCCAGGTTTTCTGCACAAATGTCTTCTGGCTTTCAAGATGAAAATCTGGGATCTCATTGATACAAGAAGGTTTAAAGTGACATAAAAGTATAAACCACATTTGCACTCAGAAACCTGTTGCTTCCAGCTCAACACTATTTCTACTTGCTAACCCATAATATTTTTGTGAGTGCGCTGATATTGATACTTGGCACTGACATCATGCTGTTCTACCTGTATCTCTATGGTTGAATGTGACACAATGCAAGCACTGTCAAAATGATTTAAGATAGCTAGAAAACTCAAGAAAAAATCCAAAATGGATTTAAACAACACATTTTCAGGAGCCTGTGACCAATAAGAGCATTCATGGTCATGTTTAGGTGTTTGATTTTCAAAAGAAAAGGTGAGCGTGTCGAAACGAAAAATGCTTGTGACTGTAATTGTATGTGTGATTTAAACAGTAAAAATCATCTCACCTGTGGTTCCAACAAAGTTCCTTTTTTTGTTTTGTTTTGTTTTTGTTTTGTTTTTTCTGGTCAGATTGTGTTAAAATAAAGCTCAGATTAAAGACTAACAAAGCTTCAGACTAAGTAGTGCCTATAGTTAGCATCACACCCCCAGAGAATGTTGATGACATCAGTGTTTCCCACAAAGTTTCGGCTTTTTGTATCAAACACTCTGTTGCATTCCAGTTGATCTGCCTTAAAAGCCTCGTTCTTTGTGACAGAGTTGTTGATGGTGTGCGGAGATGTCCGATGTGAGTGCCCGACTAAATGACCTCCCTGTGCTGAGTGAACTACTGTGTCCTTGACTCTGCATTAGTCAAGGGCAGCTTTTATCTCCTGGTCTGTTTTGTGTTGTACACTCTGCAGTAATGCTTCAAATGAAGGCCTTTGTCAGTCAAATAGAATCCAGGCGACAGTTTTTAAACTTTCAAAATTGTACCTTACATTTTTTTACTTAATATTTGGGGATTTTGACCAACTAAGAAGTGCAGCATGCGCAGTTCAAGTGATTGCTGGATTTAAGGCGTTTGTTTTTCGTGTATCCATGGCCACCCTGCATGGATGTACTAGCTATGCTAACCTACCAGTTCTGAAATGCTAGCCACGTTTTACACCAATTCAATGAGCTACAAGTATGGCAAATGATGTTCCAGAGGAAACAATTCAAGAGAATAGTCCTTTTCATCACCAACCAAAACAACACAGAGGAGTGAGACAAAGAGGCCTTTCCAGGTTTCTGCCCAGAGTTCACCTGGCTTACCCTCCCTCCCTATTACAATAATGTGCCCTCTTATGCCCCAGCTTATGGTCTCTGATTTGAGGATACTCTTGGTTGACCATTTTGATTTTCTGATGAACATGATTTACTCTGGATGGACACACTTTGTCTCTTGACATTTTGTGTGATGTCTGTTTTTCACCTTTTTCACCTGGTTTAGTGCTGTGATTGTCCTCTATTCCAGCTAAGGGTTTTCAACACAGCCCATTGCTGCTATCTCATTGCAACTACTTTTGATGCACATTTATGATGCTAATGACACCTCCACTCAGTTTATAGCAAAAGCATATGTTGTATCAACTGGACAAAAAAGCTCATCCAAGCGGCTTCGTCAGTTCTTGTCAGACACTGCCTTAAATCTGTCTGAACGGAGGAGCTAAACACACTGAAACTAACACATCTGATTGTTTACAGTTTATGTTTGTGGGCTACGTCTCTTGAACTACACTAAGTGTGAACTGTGCCTGAGTCATATTCTTCATAATTGTTCAGGCTCCTAATGGGGGCATCTATGAGGATACTGGCTAGCACTATTTTTTTTTTTTTTTTTAGGTCTGAGGATGGATTTATAAATAGGAAATAAATGATGTCTAAACCCTTCATTCTTCTATAACTCCTCTCTCAAGCCATTTATTTTCTTTGGGTAAGATCTGTACCTAGTGGCTTTGAGATGGAGACGCAGAGCAGACTGTGGTCCATCCAAGATGGCGCCACGTACGGTCGCCCTGGTGATTTGGTGCGCTGTGTGTTTTTTGTTTTTGTGCGTTTGTCCTGTGTTCGCGTGCTCTTACACCCGTGAAGAGCTCTTATCCATCAGAACTACCACTCCTGTCGATCTACTGCCGGTCTTTTTAGTTCCTGCAGTAGATTTTGTTCACTCTTTGGCCAAAAGAGTGAGACGCCGAAGACGAGGAAAGCGGGCAGGGGCCTTGGTGCGCCTCCGGAGACGCGGCGCTCGCACGCCCCTACCTGGAATTTTCCTGTCTAACGTTCGCTCACTCAGCAACAAGACGGACGAACTGGCGCTGCTGATGAGGAGAAACAAAGACTTCTCTTCCTCTTGCGTCTTATGCTTCACGGAGACATGGCTCAATGAGCGTATCCCGGACTGTGCGCTTCAACTGGAGGGATTCCAACTCCTCCGCGCGGACAGACAACGGGGACTCTCCGGGGGAAAGACGAAAGGTGGAGGTGTCTGTTTCTTCATCAACAACGCCTGGTGTACGGATGTGACTGTGATCTCCCAACACTGCTCTCCCGCCGTGGAATATCTTTTCATTAACTGTAGGCCTTTCTATTCTCCACGTGAGTTCACTTCATTCATTCTGGCCGCTGTTTACATCCCTCCGTGCGCGGACACGCACGAGGCCCAGCGCGTGCTCGCGGAGCAGATTCTGGATGTGGAGCGAACCTTCCCGGACTCTTTACTGATCATCCTGGGGGATTTTAATAAGGGAAATCTGAGCCAGGAACTACCCAAATATAAACAGTTTATTAATTGCCCGACGAGAGAGCAGAAGACGCTGGATCACTGTTACACAACGGTCAGTGGAGCCTACAGAGCCGTGCCCCGCGCTGCTCTAGGATACTCTGATCACGTCATGGTTCACCTCATCCCTGCTTACAAACAACGGCTGAAACTCTCCAAACCTGCTGTGAGGACTTCTAAGAAGTGGACCAGTGAGGCTGTGGAGGAGCTTCGCACGTGTTTGGACACTACAGACTGGGATGTGTTCAAGGCTGCCACAGACAGTTTGGATGAGTACACAGATACTGTGACGTCATACATTCAGTTCTGTGAGGACAGCATCATTCCATCATGCACCAGGGTGACTTTTAACAACGACAAACCCTGGTTCACACCCAGACTTAGACATTTGAGGAGGGAAAAGGAGATGGCTTTCAGGGCAGAAGATCGTGAAGGCTACAGGCGTTGCAAGTATGTGTTTAGCAAAGAGGTGGAAAAGGCTAAAGCGAAATACAATACACGTCTGGAGCAGCAATTCTCCACCAACGACTCTGCTTCTGTTTGGAGAGGGCTTAGGCAAATCACCAACTACAGGCCCAAAGCCCCTCCCGCCGTGGACAACAAACAACTAGCAGAAAAGTTAAACGGCTTTTATGCGAGGTTTGAAGTTTCACACCCCTCCCCCTCCTCCCCCACCATCATGGACATTACCTCCAAACCCACCTCGGACCCCCCCTCCTCCCCCACTGCCCTCACAGTTGTGGAGCAGGACGTGACTAAGCTTTTCAGGAAGCAGAATCCCCGTAAGGCCGCGGGCCCAGACGGTGTCTCTCCTTCCACCCTTAGACACTGTGCTGAGGAACTGGCTCCTGTCTTCACGGACATTTTTAACACCTCCCTGGAGTCATGTCATGTCCCAGCCTGCTTCAAGCTGTCCACCATTGTCCCCGTCCCCAAGAAGCCCAGGATCACTGGACTTAATGACTACAGACCTGTGGCGCTGACGTCTGTAGTCATGAAGTCATTTGAGCGCCTGGTCCTGCACCACCTCAAGTCCTTCACCTCCCCCCTCCTGGACCCTCTGCAGTTTGCCTACAGAGCCAATCGGTCTGTGGACGATGCCATTAACCTGGCCCTTCACTTCATCCTCCAGCATCTGGACTCCCCGGGAACCTACGCCAGGATCCTGTTTGTGGACTTCAGCTCTGCATTCAACACCATCCTCCCTGCTCTGCTCCAGGACAAGCTCGCTCAGCTCAACGTGCCTGACTCCACCTGCAGGTGGATCACTGACTTCCTGACAGACAGGAGACAGCGCGTGCGGCTGGGGAAGAATATCTCGGACACTCGGACTATCAGCACAGGATCTCCACAGGGCTGTGTACTTTCTCCCCTGCTCTTCTCCCTGTACACCAACTGCTGCACCTCCAGCCACGACTCCGTCAAACTGGTTAAGTTTGCGGATGACACCACCCTCATCGGACTCATCTCGGACAGCGATGAGTCTGCCTACAGGAGGGAGGTGGACCGGCTGGTGTCCTGGTGCAGCAGCAACAACCTGGAGCTCAACGCCCAGAAGACAGTGGAGATGATCGTGGACTTCAGGAAAGTCACAGCCCCCCTGCCTCCCCTCACCCTGACGGACTCCCCCATCACCACTGTGGACTCTTTCCGCTTCCTGGGCACCTGCATCACCCAGGATCTCAAGTGGGAGCCGACCATCAGCTCCCTCATCAAGAAAGCCCAGCAGAGGATGTTCCACCTGCGGCAGCTGAGGAAACGCAAGCTGCCAGTCCAGATGATGGTGCAGTTTTACACGGCCATCATTGAGTCCATCCTCACCTCCTCCATCACTGTGTGGTTCGCTGGGGCCACTGCCAGGGACAGACAGAGACTGCAGCGCATTGTGCGCTCTGCTGAGAAGGTGATTGGCTGCAGCCTTCCATCTATACAGGACCTGTACGTCTCCAGGACTCGGGGGCGAGCAGGCCGTATAGCAGCTGACACCTCTCACCCTGGACATGGACTATTTGAGCCACTTCCCTCTGGCAGGAGGCTACGGTCCATTGGGACCAGAACCTCTCGCCATAAGAACAGTTTCTTCCCCTCTGCTGTTTGTCTCATGAACACTCTATAATATCTGCACTAAACTGGACACTTTATAACACCGGTCACTTTAATAAGCCACTTTGCACTGTTGTTCTGATGCTGCTATTGTACATATTTTTTCCCTTTAAGTATTTCATTTGATTTTTTTAAGCATATCTTTTTAACTTTGTGCATGCTCTTATTTGTATTTGTATTTATTCAGTGTGTTTATGTTGCACTTTTTCACCGTATCAAGTTCCTAGTTTGTGAACTGTGTTCACAGACTATGGCAATAAAAGTCTTCTGATTCTGATTCTGATTCTGATTCTGAGCTGCTCTTTTGACAATGTTGGTACATTCTCTTATGGAGTGGCTGTTTTATTTCTCCAATGTCATGCTCATGTCTTCACTACACTGAATGAATCAGAGTTTGTGCTGCAATGAATAGTTCAAAAAGCAGGTATTCGTGGGCTTCCTGAAGATTGAAGTCGCCGGTTCTCTCCTATAGTTACTGCACAAACTTGAAGTTATTTGAAGATTACAACCCAGGATTAAGCATATGTGAATGAAAGAAAACACAACTCTGAGTATGTTTTTGATGAGGAAACAGCTTTATAACATAGATCATCATAGCATTGTATGGGCCATTTATCTTTCAACAAAGCAGCTTTCTATGCCTGCTAAAATAGTCAGAGAGTAGCCAGTCAAAGTCTGGTTTTAATAAAAATGAATTTTAGTTGATTAAAACCCGATTTTGAGTAGCAACTTTTGGACACAGAAAACAAAACAATGCATAATAATTCATTAGCTGTCTGTGCCGGCCTGCCTTGTTGGCTAAGATAATGTCTCAGGTCATTTTCACACGTTTCACACTCTCTGTGGAGCGACCTCAGTGCACACTAGATTTAGTTCTGTTTACTTTACTTTTCGGTCTTGTTTGCATCAACCGCACATCATTCACCACAAACATAAACCACAAGTCCATCAGCTGATAGTCGAACTTATTTCTATGATAACGTGCTTCAAGGGACAGAGCCTTGTGAATACAGTATGCACGCATAGGCTCACTTCTATACGCAGTGGTCTTTTCTTTCCCTTATGGCTAAATACACCTTGACGACTGTACGGTGGCAGAGGACAAAAAGCTTTTTGAAGACACACAGACAAGCTCACCTGCACAGACAGAGGCAGGAGGAGACTGTTCCAAATGGCCTCGTCAGACAATCGTGTCAAACAGCAGTTCTGCAGTTCCCATTCATACAAATATACCATGATTCAACTGCTTTTTGCCCAAGCACTTTTACTGTCACAGTGGACTGCATTGGTTGGCCCGAGGTCGACCACATTCACACAGCACTTGCACCCACTCCAGAGTGCGGGTGGAGCCGCTCCAAGACCCCCTGTTTCAGGCACTCTTGGAGCGGCCATTTCCTGTCCAGAATGCGACTGTCATGTTCATGACAAGCACATCACTCTCAGACCGAATACTTTCACATCAACCTAAGTAGTGGCAGTGTGAAAATGAGATCAGATCCTTGTGAACACATTTGTGTTGCTATTGGTCTAAAATACTACTGTCATCACTGAACTATCATCACTGAACCCAGGATACCAGTGCCTTAACCTGCATGTAGAGGACACATACAAGGTTTACTCACTTTAAATGTAGTATTCAACTTAGACCGGAAGTTGCTGTGGGCATCATTACTCAGCTTATACTGCTGATCTTGACAGCAAATAGTTTCTATACAAATTACAGAGCCATTTTAAAGCCTTGCAGTGTTGACTTGTTGGTGCACATGAACATAGAATGATTAACAGTAATTAAACTCCTTTATATCCTGCTTAACCGGAAGTTCCACCACAAAGAAAGTGCGGTTTAGAAGCATTTAGATGCAAAAGTGGGCAGGGCGGAATAAGGTCAACAGGCAGCATATACTGATTAATCATCATGTCCAGGGGTTAAGGTAATGAGGGTACCGGCTTTATCCACACAGGCACGGCTATAGTTTTGAAAACAAATTGTGTAAACATGACAGTGGTTCAGGAAATGTTTATGTCCACATGAAGCACTCAAAATGCCTGATCCCACTGTAATACGTCTAACAGGACTGAGTGTGGCGCTATGACACTGTCATCTCTTTGCACATGCTATTGACCTTATTCTGTCCCACCCACTTTTGCTGTAAATGCAACTAAACCACATTGTCCTTGAGCTGGCGCTTTCAGTTACGCAGGAATCCCATTCATTTCAATGGATAATTTGGGAAAGTTTTGCTGCTAAAATATGATCAATATTCATGTGACCAACAAGTCAACAATGCACTGATTCTTTTGGAGTGTTTTAAACATCTTTTTAGTCAGTATGACGCCCACGGCAACTTCTGAAATAAGGTGAATAGTCTGTGTTCCAAATATGAAGATTTTTATAGCCAGACATAGAACCCTTAGAAATCACAATGTAAAAGACATCTGTGGTGAAAACCTGTTTTCACTCAGAGACTTTGAAGTCCAGACTTGACACAGTTAAGATACCATCTGCTAAAAAGTGCAAATGGTGTTTTTTTTTCCTAACTCATTGTGCATTGTGCATAACATTGTACACATATTTACAGCATTTAGATCACTCTAAAACCAACAGAAACAGTGTGATACTGGTCCTAGAGGTCTCTGACTCCCTCATACTACAGCTAAATGTGTGATAGCATTCTCTGGTCAGTGTTTGGATGATGGTTAGATAAGTTTTTAAATCTGATGACAGTTTATATTTAAACCACAGAGTTGTATATATATATATATATATATATATATATATATATATATATATATATATATATATATATATATATATATATAAACTGGCAATGTAGGACTATAGCATACTCTTCACCTGTCTCCTGGTTTTACTCATCATTCTCCTACTTCTCTGCATTGTGCATTCACCTGTGTGCGACAGTCTGCAGTACGTGAGTATCAGCCCCTAAATACACAAATGTAATTGTAACTGTAGCTCGCAGTAAATTTGCATTTACATTTCCAGTCTTCCACACTCATCTAGCAATTTAAATCAAACGCCAAATGTAAGTTAGATGGACCAATGTACCAGAAAAGGCAAGGTTCCACAATCATGTCTGTTTGGCCATCCCTGACTTTAGTCAATCACAAAGGTTTCTTAACAGGAAAAAGGCTCTGCTGATTGGGACAGAATAGGGCGGTTTGTCCTAATCCTGTCCTATTTGTGTGAGTTGGTGACAGCCTCGATCTACCTTTCTTTGTAGAACATGCACCTTTCTTTGCAAAACATGCTCTGCTGGGGAGTGCATGTTTGGACTGTTGTACATACTTAGCTCATGGCCGAGGATTAGAATTGTGATATGTCAAGCCAACTGAAGAAGCGTACTGAGAAGTGAAAAGCCTTAAGCAAATTGAAATATTTGTGATATACAAGGTTTGTTTTCATATAGTGCATCTGGGAAGAAGTGAAATATTGGAAGAACCATCTCCAGTTCCAAACAGGGCCCCAAGGACAGTGATAAAAATGGAGCCATCTAAGGACTGTTAAATGGAACAGAGGACTGGAGACACAGACATAAAACACTGGAAATCCTGGAACAGCCTTTCATCTGCCTGAATTTAACATGTCAACAAGTGTCATTTTCTCCTCCTCTGCAGAAGCAGTGAGTCCCAGCGGCTCCAGGCTCTTAAAGCTGACTGATGGGCTGACGAGAACCTGGCTGGGGACCTATTACATGAACACAGCGCCATACAGTCTGGCCCAATCTCAGCCAACTGCTCATGTCTCACTCACTCGCTTTGTGCACCTCTGCTCTAGATTATGAAAAGCATAAAGTGGGGCCCATAGACCAAATTTAGCCCTCGAGGGGATCAAATTCTGCCCTGCAAAGATATGATTGGGCACTATGGCAAAGAATTATATCACTATTTTCTTGGAGCTAGATCACAATATGACCAAAATAGCTAAAGGCTGTTTGTCCTTTTGGCACTGGCTATAGCGTTTTTGTTTTTTTTTTGGTGACAGATTTAAACAAATAGATCAATAAACAACTCAAAATTCCATTATTATCAATTACTTTATTTTGTGAAGTCCGAAATCAGTTGCCTCTTAGGGCTTAAAAGAGCACAGTTACACACCTCCTTCCATCCAACTTCACTCAAAAAAAGCTTACCAGTTTCCTCGTTCAGTCATATACAATGCTTCTGCAGCTCTGACTCAGACTTCCAAGCCCCAGCTGTGATCTGGAGAAATGATTTAAACAGACAATACAATTAAGAGTTGATTGAAAGTGCTCTGAGTCATTTCAATGGTATAAGAATGCCTCCAGTGTACCAGAGTCAACAAAACAGACTTAAGAATCCAGTGTATATTTCAACACTCACCCATCAACGGGGAAATGGTAAAAATCATTGAAAAACACTGGCATACATCACAAACGGATCCAGCTTTGAATAACTTCAAATCGCCACCTTGCTTGCGTCTATAAGAGCCCTCCAAACTTGAGCCAAATGCTGGTGAGAGCCCACCTGCCACCACCCACTTGGCCCCACTTATTACAGTCTGTCCCAGAGGGCAACTACCAGTGTGGAGACTGTACGCAATGCTAACTAGCGTTCAATCATCCCAGTACTGGTAACTCAGGGGAGTTATTACCTGCAACAATGTCATCTATATGTTGAAATGTCTATGTGGTTTGAAATACATTGGTAAAAAACTAGACCACTAAAAACAAAGATTGTCCAACACAGATTCAACATCCGGAACAATGGCAGCAGAAGCCCTGTCACAGTACATTTTATTCAAAAGCTCCCTCAGATATGTGGGCATTGAACAAATACAATAACCCAGTCGAGGTGGAGATGAGAATTCCATTCTATTGAAAGGACACTCGGGGGACCCTGGCTCCTGAAGGCCTTAATGAATACTTTGATCTGAGGCCCTTTATGTGACTCTTAAATGTTGACATTGCTCCAGTCTGTGGCTGTATATATGCCTCCAACAATACCTCCTTTACTGTAGTGTTGGTGCTAATATTGTGTCCTTCTATTTTTCTTTTTTTTTTAATATTTTCTATATTTGTATATAAACTGTATATAATATAATTGGCTGTGGCAAACTAATACACCACTTTAAACATAATAGTGAACACCTATTTACATTATCTTATAGAATTCCTTTGAACAATTGTAATTGTATTTCCAACTAGCATTTATGTACATACGCTTTTCTGTCACATGATTGGTCAGGATTACCTGGGCTTGTATCCACCACCAACCAGAGCACAACCACTCAGAACAAGATCTGACTGGACTGGATCTGTGCTCTGTTCAGGGCTTCAGAACCAGGTGCATGTCCACGGAGGGCAGCAGCTTCCTAGGTCTACCAAGCAACGGTCTCACTCCCCCACCTGAGATCAGCACACAGAGGACAGAGCTGCTTATCTGCCTAACCCCTCTGGACTGGAGTCTGTTAAACTGCAGTCTCAACTTCCCCGGAATCTCTCATAAAAAGGATAGACTCGCAGGAGCAAGAGGCCTGTGTAATGTGGAGTCAGCATGCTATTGTGAGGAATTCTACATTTTCTTTACAGTTGTTTACTGCTGCTACCCAAACATATATGCTTCTGCTCCCTTCTGATGCACAACTGTAAACTGTATCCAGATGTATGCAATCTGTAGTTTTATGTAGCAATTAGATCATGATGATGATAACTTTGGAGTTTAAAAAAATAAAATACAGTTTAAAAAATGTAGCATCAGCAATAGTCAACTAGAAACAAGCTTATGATTGCTAAACTAAAATAAGTAAACAGCATTTTGTGCCACCTCCAGACTGCATAATTTGAGTGCACCATGCAGTCTCATCAATATGAAATAAATCACAAGAGTACTTGGTTTTGGTTGTGCTCCAGATTTATGCATATGTTTTCACCATATAGCAGTTTGATGAATGAGGGCCAATGTTAGTATTTGGACTGTGCTCTACTTCCAAACAGGTCCTGTCAAGTCCAGCTTCTGCAGAAGTGAGGTAAAATTCCAACACAAGGTAGTGTTTAAGATCATTTTCACATGGTGCTGCGCTCTGAGGAGTGACCCCAGTGCACACTAGATTTAGTTCTGTTCACTTCTCTGTCAGGTCGGTCTTGTTCACATGCACCACACATCATTCACCTCAAGCTTCAAGCGAACATAACTCTGATTTCCATTTACATGGTGGCAAAGGCAAAGTTTAAATCTGTTAATCTGTTTCACTGCTCATCCAAGCCGCTTGTTCAGTTCTGAACTGAAGAAGCAGCGTGGATGGGCAGCTAAACGTCTTCACTTCTACAACAATTTGTCCAGTTGACAGATTTAAACTTGGCCTATGGATCAGACCTTGACGATTGAGGGATTACACCGACATCTTTACATGGTGGTCTTTTCTTTTATATGTGACTAAATACACTGACGGCGGTGCACACTCCTGATCACTTTCACATCACATCCTCCCTGTTTCGAGACCACCTGTTTGGACAGTTCTTGAAGCGGCCTTCTGCTGCTAATCAGAATGCCTCTTTAGATTTAGACTGACACAAGCACCTTTTGGATTGACTGCTCTTTTTCATCAACCTAAGTAGGCCTAGAACTATGCCTTTTTCTTAGTCATAGGTCAGATTTTCTTTCATCTTGAACAAATGTGGCAATTTTGATAGCCCACTACTCCACCCATCGTTAGACAAAAGGGAAGAGCACAGCCATTGGAATGTCATTTGAGCTTGAGTAGTGCAGTCCTAAGACGTCTGCTCAATGGCAAGATCAGGACCAGGGCAATAAACAGCTACGACCTGCCAGTAACCAGAAGGAATCATAAACTGGCCAAACGAGGAGATACAGACCATCGATGCCTGAGTAACTGGGATCAGGTTTACCTTGTGGTCATTCGGTCTGGTGCCCTGGCTACCCTTTGCCGTAGTATTTATGTGTCCCTCATCAGTCTCAAGTTGTGATAGCAGTTGCTGTTTATGGATGTTGGAACACTGAGCTACTAGTTTCTTAGCCTTAAGCTTGGGTTGTGGGTTTCAAAATAACTATATCTCCCACATCCTCTTCATGTAACCCATCTCACTCACAGTAGTAGCATTTCAACATAGTCTTGTGGATCTCACCCATTTCTGTCTTGTTCCAGTGACCCATTTCTCATAAAGGCAGTCTGGTTCCTCAGCACCTGACATAGTCCTTTTTGGTCTAGTTTGGACTGGCAACATCTGAACTGACATCTCGTAAGTTTGATTGTCACTTTCTTACCAATAAGCATTATTAATAAGCTGTCATTATTATGGGACAATAATAATAGTCTAACTCTCAATCAATAGGGGAATCATAATAATAATAACACTGATTGTGCATACGGATAATGTTGACAGCTGTCATGCTGCTGGGTTTGTGCCCTGAGTAGAATCAAAGCCGAACTGCTTATCTTAAAAGACCAGTGATTTAATTAAAAATGACATTTCCCCACAGACCTGTTCCTCTGAGGATCCATGTCAAAATGAGCTGATGAGGGGCTCTCTGCATCAACTGGAAAAAAAGCACACTGTCAAATGTTCAGCAAATCACCCGTGTTTATCAGCCCTGTGCGCTGTAATGCAACAACTCTCACCCTGCCCAGCCCCTACACCACTACACTTTTAAATCTACTGTAGTATACCTGAGTTTTGTTGGTTTAAAAACATAAAATACAGAGCAAGTTCATTTTACATTATTTGCAGTGGTCCTAAATTATTCTTCACTTACCTTATGCATCCAGAGCATCTTAATTATTTACCACAGTGATAAGCACTTGTCACAGTAATGCTAACAACAAGTAGCATAATAAACAAGCACTTCCTGATTCTTGGCCAATAAATGCTTTATATTGTGACATTTGAAGGTTAACCATAGCTCATTAATGAATATACAAGAATCATGTCATTTCACAAAGTCTCAAATGATATGACACATATAAACAGTCCTAAATATCACATTCAAGTAAAAGGTACATAAGTCGAGATTATGGGTATTGTTACCAAAAAGCAGAGGTGGGTGTGGCCCTCGCCGGACTCGGGCCACATACATGCGTGCACGCACACGCACACGCACACACACACCCCACACAACCCCCCCCCACACACACACACACTATTGGTAAACACACTATAATCAAATTTTGGATAGTTGTATTTGTTACAATATGAGTTTCTGAAGGCTTAGATCCCATGGGCATGATTCACCACTGCTAGAAGTCCCAGAGTCATATTGATTGCTGCCATTCTGGCAAGTGGAGTTCTGAGGGAGTAACTGCCACAGAGTCTTGGTTAATTTCAATGCAATTTTTTAAATCTTGCCATTTCCAGATAATAGAGCAGTAAAAAATACTGCTGTGGGAGTTAAAGGTAAAATTTCTCAAAACTAGCTTGAATTAATTTAATCAAAATCATAATACAGATATAGGAAAAGGCAAAAGAGAAAAGTCTACTGCAACAGAGTATTTACAATTTAAAATCGAAGAGCACTCAAAATGGCTGTTCTGGGAGTTGTAGTGTTAAAGCACTTAAAAGTCAACTGTTTGTCTCCTCACTCAGAGATATAAACAAAGTTTTAACAGAGCAATTGCATCGAAAGAATCCTTTGAGGATGCTGATGGCAGTGCACTTAAAGTCTCACCCATAAAAATAAGACTGAAGCAATAAGCATAATGATAATTGTGACTATCAAATATAATTAAGGTAATATCACTGATAAGTGCAAGACTCCTTTTATGAGGCGTCTGTTAAATGACACAATCTGATTGTCAGATGATTTCTGTAATGTACGATGAGTGCTCATGTGTGCAAACAATGCTTTTAGCATTTTTAGGAAAATGAAATTCAGAGGCGTTTGGAAAGGCAGTCTCTGTGTGGCACTGGAAAGAACATAAGAGGTAACACCATGCAGAATGGAAGTCATAATCATTTGTTTGTCATATTCATTCAGTGCTGGTTTAATAATGGCAGACATTAGAGGTTATCACACCATTACATTAATTTAAACTTAAGTGCTTCGTATGTGGTCTGACTATGCCCCATCACTACAGGAGACACATCAGTTCTGTGTTCAAATGTTAGTGTTAATTAGATTATATCTCCTTTTTTGCCTGGAACATAAGTTGCCCAATTTTGATCACTAGAACTGGCTGCAGGATGAACCAAACACTGGGTTAAAATGCCCAATATAATCTCTAGGGCCGTAGTTTGTTTCCAACCAGTCCTGTAATATGGGCTGCACCAGAAAATCTGTTGTGCAATTTGCATGCTACTTACAGTAATCAGGGACAAGGCTCTTCTTCCCAGTCTTAGTGGTCTGATCATGACAGTGTTAGAAGGGTGCGCAGCACTGATGCACTTATTATCCTATACTTTATCATTATCATCATATAAAGAGTTTTAGGGTTTAAATATCACTGTACTTTTAAGCTATGTTAATGAGAGCCGTCCTGTTGTGTGGTTTGTTTAAACCATATCACTCCTCTTCCCTCGTCTCAGAGCAGGGGGCACAGGCTGCTGCTTCCTACTGTTCAATGTTCACTGTGCACATTGGTGGCCCACAGAAATATCTATTCATCTAGGACATACCTGAGGCCTCATTTCATTCATTTTTGAGTTTTTGCGACAGCGCCAGTCGCGGTCTGTTTATCTTCTATCAGCTGTAAACCAAACCCCTCAGTGTCACTTGGGCTGCGGTCACAAATCAAATACCTCTGTAAATAAGCCACTATGCACAATATCTGTCCTTTTTTAATGTAGGAGCATTTCATAATTCATACAAAAATTACAGAACATTGCTTAATTCTAAACAAAACAAAAAGTTTCAAAGACTGTAAAAATGTTCTTAAGGTGTGTGTGAGAAATTCCACTGCAGTTACATTCTCTATAATGTGCTCTACTACCAAGTATGCATAATTTTCACTGTTGGAATATTTGATACATTCTCAAAATACACAACATTGATTAACATTGATTGATTTCGGGGCGACAGTGGCTCAGTGGTTAGACTGTTGGTCCCCCAACCCTGCCCCAGGGCATCTGTGGCTACAATAGTACCTTACCACTGCCAAGTGTGGAAATGAACGAATAATGACGATAGTGTAGCGCTTTGAGAGGCTTTGAAAAGCGCATTACAAGTGTAAGCCATTATTATTATTATTATTATTATTAAAAGGGACAACATAATACATAGGGATGGGCGATATGGTTCCATTATCAGTATCAGCCGATATTGATCTACTTACTAAAAAATCTGTACCGACCATTATCAATATTTTACTGATATTAGACATTGATATTGTTTTTCAATGCAGTCCCAGTCTCTGTGACTATGTGTCAATCCCTGATTGTCCTCAGTGCATCAGATTTGTCTTTATGAACAGACCCATGAGTAAAAATGGAAATAAAAGAGCGTTATACATCCAAAAGGTGTGCATGATACCTTCATACTAGGACTATAATACTTTATACTTTGTATTTATGCACCTGACCTGGAAGCAAAAAAAGAAAAAAAGAAATAAATCAAAGGAGTTAATTCTGAAAACCAAAAGGTATGTCAGAATACATTACATTTTCAGAATATATTCAGAAGACAGCTCCCCACACTGTGCTTGAACAGGCACGGCAAATTGATGCTGTCGTTGCAAAGGCAAATATCCAACGTCCAGTGTGAAACAAACTTAGTCGAAACATGTCAAGGTAAACAAACTGGTCTGTTAGATGAAACAAAAGTAATTAGAAAACCAAAGACCAAATTAATCTCTGGAATAGGGACAACCTATATTAAACTAAACAACTACTTTCCAGTACCATTAAAACAAAGTCTTGAGAAGTGTGTGGGAAAAAAACCCACTGTATATTCTCTGTGATATACTCACAACCAATAAGGAAATAGACAGATCCTCACCATATTAGCCTATAATTATGAATGTCATTTCCAGTGGACAGATGTTGTGAGTGTAGAATGCTACTCAAGAACTCATGCAAACTAATAGGGAACTGGACCCTTTAATACTTGGATAATTGGGATTTTTTTGTATTTGTACTTTGTATTTGTATTTTTACTTTGTATTTGTATTTTTGGCGGTCTAATAATGTTTGTGGGATGCATGTATTTGGGACTGTTCGAACAACAAAAAGTGTTCACAATCAAAATGTCTGCCAGATCAATATTATACATATATTTGCATACATCCCTGATACTCAATAACATAATCCTGTGTTCTTCTGATACTCTAACCATCCAGACTCAAAGAGATATTCACTACCACCACATCCAAACCATTTTTGGTGACTTTCTGTATTTTCATCTGAATTTCCAGCCATGACTTGTCCATATGTGACTATGTTTTGTAGGGTGACAGTAGAGGTCATTGGGGGAGGGACTAAAATTTAATATGTAAAAATAAAAAAATAAATAAAAAATAAATAAATAATTTTGGCTAAATTTCCTTTCTTTTGCTGCAGAGAAATTAAAAATTGAAGTAAAAAAGCTCACCTGTAAATTTTCATGGAACTCAAACAACCACAGTCATAGTCATCACTGTAAATGTACATTCAGACATACACTCATTTGCCTCAACAATGCACAAGAGTTTGTTTATGTTTTAAATGTTATGTATTGAGGCTTGTGTCTCTACACATACCACACTGTCTGTCTTTGTCAAAAACTTAAAAAAAAAAGTCATTATATACTGTTATTGTAATTTTCTGACAAACCTATTCCAGCTAATAATTCATAATTCATCACAAATCAAGGCATAAAGAATATGATCGAATATATATATATATATATATATATATATATATATATATATATATATATATATATATATATATATATATATATATATATATATATATATAATTCCTTGTGCGTATGATTTTTAGTAAACCAATATTTTATTGCTTTGCCTAGCCCGTTCAATTCATCCTCTTATACTTGTATACTCTCACACTATAATAAAATACCTGAGGCTTTGAGATTGTTTTGATCCATTTGTCTTTGCGTCGTTTGGAAAGCCATCACAGGCAGATGGTGGAATTTGACCATGATGGTTTTACCCATCTACGGAACTACAAAAATGATGAATTATCTTTATTATACCAGTATATTAAATTGTATTATTTATTAGTTTTCAGACACACACACACACACACCTACACATGTTTTTCGGAGACATTCATTTCCCAAGACAAGATAGATCAGACTGTAGATTTAATAACAAATAATTTACATCAGGGAGACCTCATTTTTGCCCTGCCCCTATGAGAGGTAGACAGCCGTTTTTATAAGGATGTAATAAAACATTAATACAGTAATTACATTTTTCCTCAACTCTGTTAATCCACTTTAGTTCTGACCTAAAACAACAATAAATAATAATAATGTCTTGGAACAAAGTACTACTATTATAAAACTCAATTATAAAAAAATTGCAATGTATACAGATTATAGACACTATATAAAAAGAAATATACACAAGAAATCAGACTAAACTTTTCCTGTTTTAGGTCAAATAGGATTACCAATAATATTTATATTTGCTAAATGCCAGAATAAGAATGACAATTTTTCATTACTTAAAGTCAAAAGATTACATATTGTAAGATTACTATGCCTTTAAATAGTTTAAGAAAACCCAGATGATGTTGTCATGTCTTCGGAAACTTCTGATAGGTTTATTGACAATATTTGAGTTAATCAGAAACACAAGTTACACAAATACCATGATGTTACACAAATACCTCTAACATCATGGTATTTATGGTATTTATATATGGGCCATTTGCACAAGCTCCAAGGAATGCAGAGGCATGGCAGATGCATAAACTACTAAGGGATAATTTCCAAAAATGTTATGCACAAGGAAGACTGCTCTGGGTGTGTCCATTTGAATCATCCTCTTGCAATTGCAAGTTAGACTCATATGATCCTTACTTTTAAGACATAGTAAAACTTGGTTGCCACCTGCTGTGCAGAAGATTGAGCCTCTTATGTATGGGCACCAAACTTGGCATTGTGCATTCCGGGTGTTCTGTGCACATGCTCCCTGTGGAGCCCTCCTCAGAACAGGGGGCTGAACATATGCTGAACCCAAGCTGCTCTGACTCTGTATCAGAAACATGCTACTTTTACTTTGGACTAGAGCAAAATATGCACTATGAAGTGTCCAGGCACACAGGCCATACTCTCAACTGTGCAGCTACGTGGTATCACACCTTCTTTCCTCAGAATACATGTATGCTTATTTTACGGGAGTGTAAAAGCAGCATGTTTCTGATATGTGGCAGCTTGTGTTCCACATATGATCAGCACTGTTCTGCGGAGGGTAGGACACAGGGTCACCATTGGTAGTGTCTGCCAAGCACACCTGAACACAGCACACCGAAGAGTAGCCACAGCTCCCACACACTGCTGCAGGGTGATAGAGAAGGGAAGTGACTAACTGAACAAGTGCTGGAGTCTAGACAAAGCTATTGGTCCTGTTTGTTCACACATAGCATCTGTCACATCAGACACAAGAGGCCATCAGACCAAACACCTCCATGCAGGTGAAGGCACGTACGCTCTTAGGAAACAGGATGTGACACATCTGTGATCACATTTTTACTAAGCGCACTCTAAACAATCCCTTGATCCCCATCCAAATATAATCCTCAAAAAAAGCAGTAGTAGTAAACTCATTAATTAATAAAAATAAATAACAAACAACATTATACAGTGTCTTGTTCAGAGCGGAGTGACCAGCCAAACAGAGCACTGCGCTCTCAGAATGCAGGACTATTAGTGGTTCCTAGAGTGTCCAAAAGTACAGTGGGAGGGAGAGCATTCAGTTACCAAGCTCCTGTGCTATGGAATCAACTCCCTGCTGATGTTAAACAGGCCCCCACAGTCTCTGTATTTAAGACCAGGCTTAAAACCTTCCTCTTCGGTATAGCTTATGACCAGGTAACTTAGTGAGGGAGTTAGGGACATTAAAACCCGGGATAAGATAGGCTGCAGTAGGAGAAAACTAGCTGGGGGAAGTATGGCAACCTGAGCACTATCCTCTGCTTTGTCCTATTTTCTCATCAGCAATGCTATTCACATGTTGTCCCCTGTCCCACTCCCCCTGTGGAGTGTAACTCTTTCAGATGCCCCAATGACAGCTGGACCCTCTCCTCCTCCCCGCATGGCCCTCCTCCGCCACCCTCCCTCCTCCTCGCCTGGCAGATTTTTCTTGTTTTGTCTGATTTTTCCTGTTGTTTTTTTTTTTGTGTGTAGGCAGCACGGTGGCTGAGTGGCAACGCTCATGCCTCACAGCAAGAAGGTTTGGTTTGATCCTCGGGTCGCCCAGGCCTTTCTGTGTGGAGTTTTGCATGTTTCTCCCCGTGTCTGGATGGGTTTCCTCGGTGTACTCCGGTTTCCCCCATCAACCAAAACATGAAAGCCCTTCGAGACAACTGTTGTTGTGATTTTGGGCGTTACAAAAATAAAATGAATTGAATTGTTAATGTTGCAGAATAGATTAACTACAAAACAGAGCAAGAAGGGGGGCCAGCAGCTAGAGGCCACACACCTGTGGAAATTCATAACTTATTTGGCGATTGCAAATAAGTAATGATTTTATATGCTTTTGTAAAATCACGAGCCTTGAGAACTGACCAGAGCACGTGTTTTCCTTCTTTGCCAATAAGATATAGAATATGAAGGTGTAAGCATTACAATGTGTTAGAAAGACAGTTCTGGAAGAAGACTGAATCAGATCAAGGATGAATGTTAATTAGAGCGGCTCTGACTCAAATACGATTGTAATATTGGCAGGTTCTGGGTAAACACAGGAAAGGTCATCGCATCCTTTATAGACAAGGGAAATGTCATTTATCTACCAGTTTGATCTATTTTATTTGAAAAGCTTATTGGCCATCCAATATTTAATCAGCTCTTCCAGTGTAGAGTATTGTTCCACGAGCACCTGGGATCACATCTCTGTGTCATCTCTCAAGCTCATCATCAATCCTAAAACAGACTACACCAGACCCTGTACCTTGGCTTATTATTTCAGATGGAGGGCAGAGCCTTTATAACTATGAGAGATTTAGCAAAGCCCATAGAGGGCAGAGCACATACGTCATAGTACCTGTGCTTCAGTAGCCCGGTGCTGTGCAGCTCTGCACACTCATGGATGGATGATAGGGGCACTTATCTGAAGCAGGTTTGTAGTAAGAGAGGGATGCAAAGTTAGACATTGTTATGCTTTACCGAGGTAAAAATGAGTGAGGAAATATTTTGAGCTGCCCCAGTAGGAAACCAAAACCATCCAAAATGTGTCTGGCTTGTTAGCCATGAATTGCAGAAAGGGCATGGTTTGTTGAGAACAGCTGGTCATCAAAAGTCACATTCTTTCTATGATGTCAGCTCTATCTGATATGTTTGTCAGAAACATATTCTGGTATTTCACAACAGAATTACTCAGTAACCACTACTTTTACCTATCTTTTTTTTTTGTAGGTTGTAAGTGAGTAAATGTGACTACTGACCTCTGTGTTTCATACAGTGGCTTGCAAAAGTATTCATCCCCGTGGAACTTTTTCACATATTGTTACAACCATACATTTAAATACATTTTCTTAGCATTTTATGTGAATGAGCAACACAAAATGGCACACAAGTGTGAAGTGGAAGGAAATATTTTACAAGATTACAATTTTTTTTTTTTATAAAAAACTTAAAATGCAGCGTGCAAAAGTATTCAGCCCCTTTTCTCATGAATGCAACCAATTGTAGAGCCGCTGCTCCTTCACGTCAAGAGGAGCCAATTGAGGTGGCTCGGGAATCTATTTCAGAGGCCGGGCACGTCCCACCGGAGAAACTATGTCTCTCGGCTGGCCTGGGAACACCTTGAGATCCTCCCAGAAGAGCTGGAGGAAGTGTGTGTGGAGAGGGAAGCCTGGGCCTCCCTGCTGAAAATACTGCCTCCACGACCCGGCCCCGAATTAAGGGGAAAATGGATGGATGGATGGCAACCAATTGCTTTTAGAAGGTGCCTGATGACTTTGGAAAGATTGAATGTTGACCTAATGACTAAAAAGAGTCCACCTGTGTGTAATCTTGTCTCAGTATAAATGCAGCTGTGCTGTGAAGGCCACAGAAGTTTGTAGAGAGTGTTGGGGAGCAAACCACAAAATGAAGTCAAAGGAGCACACCAAACAGGTCAGAGAAAAAGTTGTGGTGAGGTTTAAAGCGGGTTTGGATCTAAAAAGATTTCCCAAGCGCTGAACATCTTAAGGAGCACTGTTCAGTCCATCATCCAGAAATGGAAAGAGTATGACACAACTGCAAACCTACCTAGACATGACCGTCCACCAAAATTTACAGAACAAACAAGAAGAGCACCCATCAGAGATGCAGCCAGGAGGCCCATGGTGACTCTGGAAGAGCTGCAGAGATCCACAGCTCAGGTGGGGGAATCTGTTCACAGGACAACTATTAGTCGTGCACTACACAAATCTGTTTTTTTTATGGAAGAGTGGCAAGAAGAAAAGCCATTATTGAAAACCATCCATAAGAAGTCTCGTTTACAGTTCGCTAGAAGTCATTTGGAGGACACAGCAAACATGTGGCAGAAGGTGCTCTGGTTTGATGAGATCAAAATCAAACTTTTTGGCCTAAAAGCAAAATGCTACACGTTGAGGAAAACTAAAACTGTACATCACTCTGAACACACCATCACAACAGTCGAACACGGTGGTGGCAGCATCATGCTGTGGGAGTGCTTTTCTTCAGCTGGAACTGGGAAGCTGGTCAGAGTTGATAGGAAGGTGGATGGAGCTAAAAACAGGGCAATCTTGGAAGAAAACCTGTTGGAGTCTGCAAAAAAATTGAGCCTGGGTCGGAGGTTCACTCTCCAGCAGGACAACGACAAGTCCGGACCTAAATCCAACTGAGAATCTGTGGCAAGATCTGAAAACTGCAGTTCACAAACGGTCTCCATCAAATCTGACAGAGCTTGAACTGTTCTGCCGGGAAGAAAAAATAATTAATTTGTGGTCGTCACTTGACAAAATTTTAAAAAGTTCCAGGGAATTGAATACTTTGCAAGCCGCTGTATGCATGTCTATCTCCGTAATCCCTCATTTTTCCTGGAGTGGTTCAATATAGAGATGGTTTGTATTGTGGTCATCTGGACACTTTTTTTGTGATCAAGACGTTTTGGCTTTTTCTATAAACAATAAAAACACCTGTTATTCAATAAACGCTAATATACTTTTTATGACACACAGTGGCAGAAAAGTTACATAGTGCACCGTCAATACATTGTATGTTTACTTGTTGCTAATGAGATGATTGTATCTGGTCTTGATTCTCTCTGGTGTTTTTGCTAATATGCTGTCATAATACTGTATAGTTAAATAATGAAAAATATATTTTTTTAAAGCTTCTATTAGTGAGTCTGAAATGAAGAAAACTCTTGTGATGGCAGTGGTCCCAGATCTGGCTTCAACCCAGACAAAATGATCTTTGAGCTTGGAGCATTCTCACACTCATCTCTGCCAAATCGCAAACTTTCTGAGCAAACAAAGACAGGAAGGCAGATGGACGGAGGGACAAGAAACATGGGCTAAGCTCCCTACACCAACAGCCCGTGTGCTCCACAAGATGATTGAATAAGAAACAGTGTCTCCGTCCCAGTAAAACATGTGCAAGTGTTGTTGAGCAGAGACAATGACACAAAACAAGACCTACCCTGTTGCACTGATAAACTGTGCCACAGATGTCTTGGTATCAGCTTACTACACAAAAAAGTGCGTCAATGAATGAATGTATTGTATTTCCCCAAGGAGAGGCAAGCACCTGCAAAATGCTTCAGTCAGACTGCACCCGGTCCAGTTACAACTCCAGTGCCGGACCGGTTTAGTTGTGGTCTGACACCTTGTTCCCACTGAACATGAATTAAGTGAATAAATCAATAGTTGGATACTTGAATTTTTTGAGTCACTCGATTCATTTGCGCATCAAGGACACTGAGGTTTGAGAATTTGGTTGCACAACTAAATTGGCTTTGTACACTCCAGAAAGATCAACTGTGACTATGCGATGCCCTCTGTTGTTTTCATTTTGAAAAATGGCAGACTTGGACTAAATCCAGCAAACAGCTGCTTTTTATGTAATATCCTTTGTTGTTTGATTTTAGGTGCTCACAAATTGTAGTTTCTTGCTGTTCTGTTTGAATTTCTATATTCTATATTTTCTATATTGAAAGATTGAAAGTTAAAGTGTGAACAGGCCTCTTGTATTGAGAAGAAAAAAAAAACGAAAAAGAAAAAAAAACAGAAAAACAGGCAAATTGAATAATCATGTATGTTTGTGAATGCAAGTTGTGTCAATAAAAAAATAAAACATACAGTATGTCCTGACTGAGAGTGATTGCATCTCTACAGACCAGACTTAGAAACAAGCAGGAGGAGGCATGCTTCCAGGCCAACTATGTGAATGTTGTTCCTTTGGATATAATTTTCCACAGTATGACATAAAACTTATTTGTCTCCATGGAGAATGTTGAAACAGCAAGTTACATTTACAGTGTACAGTGCCATTCATTTACAAAACAGAAGGGGATTGATAATACAGTTCTGCAGAGTAAAGAATCACTTGCGTAATATTTATAATAAGTATACTAACCTATATTGCACTGTTTGGCATCTATAGTTGCCATGTTCGTGGTTGGCTGTTCTTGTGGCTGAATGACTGGCACTGAGCAGTTTTTAAACTTTCAAAACATTCTATCTTACATTTTTAACTTAATATTTTGGAATTTTGACCAGCTAAGAAGTGCAGTTCAAAGGACAGGTTAAGAACTATTGGATTGTGAACCGCCCTGAACCGCCACCTTAACTTGGTGGAGGGCTTTGAGCACCCGAATGATCCTGGGAGCTATGTTGTCGGGGGCTTCATGCCCCTGGTAGGTTCACCCATGGCAAACAGGTCCTGGGAAACGGGTCAGAGTGGTTCAGAAGCCCCACATGACGAGTAATAGAACAAGGCCAGTTACGTCGCCCACCCTGGAGCCAGGCTTGGATGGGTGCTCCACAGCGAGTGCAACATCACGTGGCAGTCGGAGACAATGCAACTGGACTGGCAGGGTGGTGGTCCCTCTTTATAAGAAGGGGGAAAAGAGAGTGTGTTCCAATTGCAGGGGAATCACACTCCTCAGCCTTCCCAGTAAGGTCTATTTCAGAGTACTAGAGAGGAGAATCCGACCGATAGTCGAACCTCAGATTCAGGAGGAGCAGTGTGTGTGTTCGTCCTGGTCACGGAACACTGGACCAGCTCTATACTCTCCATCGGGTCCTCGAGGGTTCGTGGGAATTTGTCCAACCAGTCCACATGTGCTTTGTGGATCTGGAGAAGGCATTCGACCGTGTCCCTTGCGGTGTCCTTTGGGGGCTGCCCCGAGAGTACGGGGTCCAGGGCTCTTTGCTAAGGGCTGTCCAGTCCCTGTTTGACCAGAGCTGGAGCTGTGTCCACATTGCCGGCAGTAAGTCAGACTTGTTCCCGGTGCATGTTGGACTCCGCCAGGGCTGCCCTTTGTCACCGGTTCTGTTCATTATATTTATGGACAGAAATTCTAGGCGCAGCCAGGGGCCGGAGGGGGTCTGGTTTGGGAACCACAGGATCTCATCTCTGCTGTTTGCAGATGATGTTGTCCTGATGGCTTCATCGAGCCAGGATCTGCAGCAGGCACTGGGGCGGTTTGCAGCCAAGGATGAAGCGGCTGGGATGAGAATCAGCTCCTCCAAATCCGAGGCCATGGTTCTCAACCGGAAAAAGGTGGTTTGCTCTCTCTGGGTGGGTGGTGAATCTCCCCTTCAAGTGGAGGAGTTCAAGTATCTCGGGGTCTTGTTCACAAGTGAGGGAAGGATTAACAGGCGGATCGATGCAGCGTCTGCAGTGATGAGATCGCTGTATCGGTCCGTTGTGGTAAAGAAGGAGCTGAGTCCAAAGGCAAAGCTCTCAATTTACCGGTCAATCTATGTTCCTACCCTCACCTATGGTCATGAACTCTGGGTAATGACCGAAAGGACAAGAAGCAAGCGGACAAAATGGGTTTCCTCTGTAGGGTGGCCGGGCACACCCTTAGGGATAGGGGAGGAGCTTGGTCACACGGGAGGAGCTCAGAGTAGAGCTGCTGCTCCTACACATCGAGAGGAACCAGCTCGGGCATCTGCTCAGGATGCCTCCTGGATGCTTACCTAGGGAGGTGTTCTGGGCATGTCCCACACCAGGAGGAGGCCCGGGGAAAACCCAGGACACGCTGGAGGGACTATGTCTCGCGGTTAGCCTGGGAACGCCTTGGGTTCCCACCGGAGGAGCTTGAGGAAGTGTCCAGGGTGTGGGAAGTCTGGGAGTCCCTGCTTAGACTGCTGCCCCCATGACCCGGCCCAAGATAAGCGAAAGAAAATGGATGGATTTGAGCAGTTTAGTTTTCCTGTATGTATTGTGACTGTGCATGGAGATAGCTATGCTGGCTTGCTACCTCTGAAATGTTATAGACTTTTTACAATAATGCAATGGGCTTTCTACACCAAACATGGCAAACGACATTCCAGAGGAAACACTTTGAGAGAATGGCCCGTCTCATCACCGACCGAAACAACAGAGCAGAGTGAGGTTCATGATGGAGCTCTACTGTTGTTTCTCCAGAATTCAGCTGAATTTCCTTGGATATATATCTGCTATGATGCTGTATCATTTAAATATGTGATGCTGCAGGACACAGAGGGCACAGAGGAGGGACTGTTTTGTCCTGAGGACTCTTACTCTTACTCTGTTTTACAAACTTCATGCTAACCAGGGTGTGATGTGGTTCCAAAGCAGAGTAGAATTAGAATAAAAATGCTTCAAGTGGCATTCATTTTAGCTTGAGTACAGTCCTAGTTTTGTAAAATTCATCTCTGGCAGTGAATCAGATGTAATTTCTTGAAGAGACACATGTTTTTCTTTCTCCGGTAAGGAAAAAGAATATTTTTATTTCGCTGATTTATAAAAATGCATGAGATATTTTTGCATGTATGTATGTATACACTACCAATCAAAAGTTTGGACACACCCTCTGTGTGTATTGTTTTTCTTTATGCAAAAGATGAAATTCAAATCTGTCAACTGGACAAATCATGTAGGAGTAAAGACGTTTTGCTGCTCATCCAAGCCGATTCTTCAGTTCTGGTCAGAATGCTGGTGGTCACTGCCTTATATCTATATGAGGGGAGGGGCTAACCACACTGAAACTGTAAACAGCTATTGCTTCCAGTTTCAGCTGAGATTACCCTATTAAGCCCTTAATGACCCTGCTATTGTTCTCATTGTTCTAGGTCTGAGAATGGAATTATAGATGGGAGAGAGGTTATGTCTCAAGCCCCCATTCCTGTTTAAGGAAGGACTCTCTTTCCTAACAAAAATAGCTTCTTTAACTCCCCTCTCAAACCATGTCTTTTCTCTGGGTAAGATCTGAACTTCACTATCTTCAAAGTAGTGGTTAGTGGCTTTGAGATGGAAATGCATGGTGGACTGGGGTCCAGAGGAGCTCTTGTGGCGGTGTTGGTACATCCTCTTATGGAGTAGCTGTTTAGTTTCTCCAATATAACGCTCACTGCACTCTTCACTACACTGAATGGAGTAGGCTACATTACTTTGTTTATAGCTCGGGATTTTGTCCTTTGGGTGAGGAAGTTTCTGTCTTAAAGTGTTTGTGAGTTTAAAAAAGACAGGAATCTCATACTGTCTGAAAATCCTCTGAAGTTTTTCAGACACACCTGCAGTGTAAGGAATGGTAACACCTCTCCTAGGTTCAGATTCCCTGTTGTCCTGTTTTTTAGCTCTCTTAGATCTACTGAAGGCCCATTTTGGATATCCACAGGCAGAGAGGGCTTTCTCAACGTGTTGTTCCTCCTTCACTTTTCCCTCTATGTTTGTGGGCACCACTTGAGCTCTGTGTTGTAGAGTACAGATCACTCTGAGTTTGTGCTGCAGTGGATGGTGTGAATCAAACAGCAGGTATTGGTCAGTGTGTGCGGGTTTCCTGAAGACTTTTATCTCTCCCATTGTTACTGCACAATCTAAGAAGGGCAGTTTGTTCTCCTTGGCTTCTTTCCATGTGAACTTGATGTTTGGGTCCCTTAATATGTACAGTAAAAGGCTCCAGATCCTGAGTTTTGATTTTAGTCCAGTTGTCATCCACATATCGGTATCAGTCAGTAAACTGACACCGGACCAAATTTGCAAACTGCTGGAAATTTGTCTTAATACCATATCTTTCCAGTTTAGAGGAAACTTCTATAAGCAAATCCACAGCTGTGCCATGGGCTCACCTGTCTCTCTTATTATGGCTAACTTATACATGGAACAATTTGAACAGGAGGCTTTGGCCTCATTTCCAGGCACTCCACCCACACATTGGTATCGATAGTTGACAGATTTGAACTTCATCTTTTGCTATGGATCAGACCTGGATGACTGAGGGTCTACACAGACAGTTTTTCTTCATGTTTACTACTGTTTACCACATTTTATATGACCAGAAGACATCCAATATATGAAGCAAGATATATGGAATTATGTAACAAAAAGAAAAAAAAAAATAAAGTAACTCCTTTCATTTTAGATTAAAATTCCTCTAAGTATTCACCCTTTGCTTTGTTAACAGTACTGCAAACCCTTGGCCTTCTCACAATGGTCTTCCTGATGAAGTCTCCTGAAATGGTTTTCACAACAAGTGTGCCACATCAGCGTCAAGAAATGCCAAGTGGCCAAAGTAGTGATCAAAGCAAAGAGTGACTATTTCAAAAAAAAATCTAAAACAAGTTTTTAGTTATTTTAAGTTTCTTTTTTTTAAGTATTACATTCTATATGTGTTCATTCATAGTTTTGATGCATTCAGTGAGAATCTACAGTATAAATAGTCATGAAAATAAAGAAACATAAACAAAAAAAGTGTGTCTAAATTTTTGACTGGTTGTGTATGTATGTTTTTACAGTTTTTCATTGAAATAATAGTTGCATTTATTACAAATGGTGAAGACACCATCAGAAGTTTAGACGTTTTCAATCAAATATGTTGCTCATTCCTCCCATATTTATCAAATACAGTTTTATATGAGATTAGCTTATTAAATATGAATCATAAAAATAGTCTTTTAAATTACTCTTTTAAGTGAACAAACCGTCATGTGAAAAGACCCTTAGATTCAAGGTTAGAGCTCAGCTGCCAGTCTGGTTTTTATTTGAACATGTCAGTTATTGATCTATTACTGTGCAATTTGAGGGTTACCATTCTCTTAAATGTGAAAGCGCTGGGGAGCAGCGGACCATGCGTCACAAGCTCCTAAAAGTCTGTGTGAAAAATGATGAACAGTGTCAGGACAAAGGTTAGAGCCTCCATAAACACCACTCTCTCTGGTGTCAGGCACAATGAGACAGGAGCAGCTGGCATTTGGGCAAACAGAATGATCAAATGTATTCTTTAATGACCACAATGAATTGCCATTCAAACTCGTGCAAGTGGATTTGTTCTGATCTGACAATGACACATTCTGATCCAAGAAATATGTTCATTTACCAAATGACGGAAATACAGACCATGTACATTGAGCTGTATCATTTATGCTGGATCAGTCTATGGTAAATGCTTTAAACTGATGGGGAAAAAAGCATTAAAGCCCCACTGGGCCCAGCAGTCCAACCTGAGACCATTTTGCCAGCTGTGAGGTTGGAATTCTTTTAGTCCCATTGTTCCCACAGCTATGTTCCCATGTTTGTTCAGCATTTTTTCGGGAAAGGATTCTAACTCCTCACATGCTTATGCTACATCCTTACATTATAAGGATATTTTTAATACAGTTTTTGTTTTGGTTAGCACTTGGTCAGGACCTTGTTATAAGGTTTTGGGAAGTTTGGGGGCCTTTTGTATGATTGTTAATGGTAGGGCTTTGTTTTAAGATAAAATAAATAAATAAATGTAATTAATTAGCTAACCACTGATTTTATATAGTGCCTTTCAAAATACCCAAAGTGCTTTACAGTGCATTATTCCTTCACTCCACCCTTGGTGGTGGTAAGCTACTAGCTACAGCTGCCCTGGTGTCTTGCCTAAGAATAAAATGACATTTTTTTTCCCACTGGTCGGCCACTGTGGCAACCAAATGATATCCCATCCAAGTACTAACCATGCCCGGCCTTGCATAGCTTCTGAGATCTGAGAAGATCATAGACTGTATTTATAAATGGACATAGCTAATGCACTAGCTGATGCACTCCAAATAGGAAGTGATCTTGGGCGTGGTTCCGGCCCCATCGACGTTGGCTCCAGTTCACTTACACTGAATAATTGTCATCCCTCTCTCTTCTGCAGTGAGCCTAGTCATTTTGGTCTTAAAAAGTCCATATTAACCCTCTCTACATGTTTTCATTTCAGTATTTTGTCTGTAAATCAAGAGCTGAACATTAATAACACAGAAATCAGATGCCTTTTTTCCCTGAGGTCACTTTTGCTAGCATTAGCAGCAGGTTTGATTGACAGCATTGCTAAGCGCCGACTCCCTGCTAAACCAGCACTGCAGCAGTGGGAAGGGGTGTTATCTTCAATAGCCTGGCCCCAATTGTTTGGTTGTTATGATACTTGCTGTCGAAATTCCAAATATGGAACACAATGAGCTCTGGAATTATCTCTTTGCACATCAGCACACCGAAGATCTGTCTATTTGCACTGATAGTTTTGGATTGTTGTTTTGTTCATTCTATTTTGAATTGGCTTATTTTCATGCATGCTCTTATCTTTTATTTTATCATAGCTTATATTTACTTTTTTTATTCATTGTTTTTTGTATTGTACCTCGCCGCTGAAGCAATGAAGTAAAACCTATTCTGATTCTGCTTCTAAGGACCAAAATGTGCTGGTCAGCTGCAAGAGCTTTTTCAGGTCTGGAGACCTGGTGAAAAACTACAGGAAATGTTTGACCTCTGTAATTGCAAACAAACGCTACTGTACCAAATATTAGCATTGATTTTCTCAGGTGTTCAAATACTTATTTGCAGCAGTAACATACAAATAAATTATTTTAAAAAAAAACATACAATGTGATTTCCAGATATTTTTTTATATTATGTCTCACAGTGGACATGCACCTGAGATGAAAATTTCAAACCCCTCCATGATTTCTAAGTGGGAGAACTTGCAAAATCACAGGGTGTTCAAATAATTATTTGCCTCACTATATGTGTGTGTGTGTGTGGGTGTGTGGGTGAGGGTGTGTGTATAGTATCGGGTGGTCTTGTCCTTTTTCCAAGCTCAGGTCCTCTGGGAGCCTGAGGGGTGTCCACAGAGATGTCTGATGTTTTTCCTGGGATCTGCTGTAGCCACTCCTCCAGTTTGGAGATCACTACCCCAAGTGCTTCGATGACCACAGGCACCACTGATGCCTTCACCTTCCAGGCCTTCTCCAGCTCTTCTTTGAGCCCCTGCCATTTCTCTAGTTTATCGTGCTCCTTTTTCCTGATGTCCCCATCATTTGGTACTGTCCACAACGTCCTTCAGGCCAGCTCTCGTCTTCAGACTAGCTCTCTCAAGCCATCGGTAGGATTTTTTGATCAGCCACTTCAGTTATGTCCTGGTGGTACATCCCACATATAGGGGCCATGATGGTACCCCCAGCACCTCTTCCTCTGCGCTCCACTGTCTGAGACATTCACGGAGCACGTAATCTGTTGGGGCCTTGTCCTTGATGCACTTATGGATTTTGGATGTTTCATCCTGGACAATGGCTCCCACACTCACTAGTCCTGGGCCTTCTTCCTTACAGCTTGAGTACAGTACAGAGTGCTGGATTTGGGATGGAACCCCCCCTGCATCGTCAGCAGCCTTTGGGTCTTAACATCTGTGGTCCATATCTCCTAATTTGGCCATCTTATGATTCCTGCTGGGTATCTGATTCAATGGCAAGAACAAGACTTCTTGTCATTGAGCTGACTCCTTAGGACTTGGTTTACTCATTGGAGGTATTTGGCTGTTGTTGCCTTGTTTCCTCTTCAAGGTTGCCATTTGCTTGTGGGATACCAGTGTACTTGTAACTGTCCTCAATGTCTGCTATTGTTCCTTCTGGGAGGGAGGCCCCTTCTGTGTGGGCTACCTTTCCTCTCTTTGTCACCATCCGGTTACACTTCTCAAGCCCGAATGACATTCCAGTGTCTGTGCTGTAGATCCTGGTGGTGTGGATCAGTGAGTCGATGTCTTGCTCATTCTTAGCGTATAGCTTGATGTCATCCATGTAGAGGAGGTGACTGATGGTGGCCCCATTCCTGAGTCAGTATCCATAGCCAGTGTTGTTGATGATTTGGCTGAGGGGGTTCAGACCTATGCAGAACAGCAGTGGGGACAGTGCGTCTCCTTGGTATATGCCACATTTGATTGTCACTTGTGCAAGTGGCTTGCCATTGGCCTCAAGCGTGGTTTTCCACAACCTCATCAAGTTTGCAATGAAGACTCTTAGAGTCCAGTTGATGTTTTACAGCTCCAGGCATTCAGTGATCCATGTGTGTGGCATTGAGTCATAAGCTTTCTTGTAATTAATCCAGGCAGGGCACAGGTTGTTCTGATGGGTTCTGCAGTCTCAGGCCTATCTAGGGAGACAAACACCATACATTCCATATATCTTGCTTCATATATTTGATGTCTTCTGTGTGTAGCTAAAATGTAGAAAGTAGTAAAACTAAAACTAAAAAATAAAAAATAAACATTGAATGAGAATATGTGTCCACACTCTTCATTGGTCATGTATATTATAAAAATGAATTAAGATTTAAGATTAAGATTAAGGTTGAAATGAATCATTCTTGCTCTATGTTACAGCATATCATAAGGAAATCCTTACCTTGTGAAATTTGTTCAACAATTGCAATAAAAGTTTTCAGATTCTAATAAACATAAAGGAACACAGAAAATGCATTACTGTGGTTACATTAGGCTATGAAGCATACAACACACACAGGGAACCATAGCTGTCCAGAAATGAAAGCTTTATACATATGAGACACGGCATTGACAAACGTAGATTTTAGCTTGCATTCCCTTGCTGTAAATGGAACATATTAGAACTTGGATTGTCAGTGTGATAAAAGTGCATGGAGCATCTAAGAATGTGCACTGCCTGCTGGCAAAATTAACTGGGCGGAGGAAATTGCTATTGTCTGTGTCATTTGCGCCCATTGACTGTACGATGGGCCTGAGGTGGGACTGTGGCACACTGCACTTTCAGAGGGTGAGCTGGCAGCCTCCCAGACATGCTGCAGGAACAGGTGCTTTCTACCATGTTATAATGTTGCTCTCTCATCAAAAACATGCCTGATGCGGTTTTATGTCATCCATGCATGTTTGAGCAATTTAGCGATTTCTCTCGGGCACTATTCAAACCCTCCTTATGGTTAGCTGTAAGAATCTGTCAATTGCTCAGCCCACAGGCCTACGTCACCCATGCTCCCACATGACAATTATCCATAAATATACAAAACGCAGGATACACAACTTTACAGCAACTTCACAAGCCTGATGTGATGTGCAGTAGTTTCATTAGTGGACTGTACATTTTAATGTTATAGCACTGTGAAGTGACTGTGACTTGACTCCGAGCATCAAAAACAAAAGTGAAACTTATAAAACATATTGTTTCAGCAAATGTAGCATTTTCAAAACAATAAAAAGTAACATGGTGATCTGAATATGTTATGTGTTAGCAGTTAAGACATGTGTGTACTTCAGAGCAGATCTGTGGAAGCTCCCAGATGAGACTTTAAATCGAGTCGGCTACTTATACTTTGTAATGAGGCCCAGAGGAAGCTTTTAGCTCCATTAGCCTCCAATTAAGTGGAATATATTTGAATACTGCATATGACAGCATATATATTGGTATTGTTTGGATAAAATGTTCAGGACATGTGCAAGATATTCTATATCTACCTATATATCTATTCAAATAACTAAACAGGCAAGCACTTATTGACAGGGATGCACTAACTCATGACTTCTCATCCTGGTCATACAGCCATTGGAGTAAGAAAGAACACCCCATAAGGATGCTTGTCGCTGTCTGATTGGATTGTGCAACGTGCCAAGAGGCCTGGCTGACCCGTGGCCTGACTATAGTTTGCACATAAAACTCATTGTATAGGTGTAAACATTCAGTCTCTGCCTGGGAATGTCAGCTGCCCAGACTCCTTGTACAAGTATTACTCTTTACTGTTTGATTAAGTAAATTCTTCTCTGAATTTCATTTCTGTTTCAGGGTTATTCTTTTTCTCAGCAGGAAGTAATGAACACGAGAGAGGAAAGGCCTGTTTTCCTCTACAATATAATAGCGCAAAAACTAATGTACAATTAACAACATCAAAACCCAAAGTAAAAATAACCTGACAGTATTACGTTGTTTTGGTAGTATTGAACCAAATGTAGGTTATGCTATCATTTAAATATTGCACTTTAGACTTGGGTTACGTTTGTTGAAAAATAGTTGGTTAATCTTAATGAGTTTGAATCTGATTGAATAAAGGCCGCTCCCTTGGCCCCTGGGCTGGGGCCAGGGAAGGCCTCATGTTAAAATTGTCTTGTCACATGAACATACTCCAGTCACTCAGTTACATCAGGACTGGGCACCTGTTGTAAGACAGCATATATGCAACAGTGTGATGGACATACAGAAGTGTATGCTTGGCATGCTGGTGTCCTTCCTTGGCATCCTTTAGGACAATCAAGTTATAGTGGGATCCTGATGAACTAATACAGTAGATGTAGAATGTTGTTACTGTCACTCTGGGGAAGGGTTTACCAACCTTTTTAGACTCAAGGGTTGTTCAGTTCAGAAATGTATCAAAAAGGTTCAAAATCATAGGCCTACAATTTAGTTGCCAGGAATGAACCCCCATCTTGTCACAAATGTATGTTTTTTAAACTAATGGTAAGTCACAGAAATCACTGTATTTTTAAGAATCACATTGCAAAAACATCAGCTTACTAAATTTTTAGAAAAAGTCTCAAGGGCTACTGGGGCAGCCCCAAAGGGCACCGTTGCCATGGTAACAAAAGATAAAATGCAACATAAACAGCATCTTTTGCATATCTTTAATTTCTCTAATTGACATTTTTTCTGTTTCCGTGTTGAGATCCTCTCACAAATGAGACGTTACATCTCAAGGGGCTATTCTGCTAAATAAATAAATACATTTGGGTAAAATGTTGATGTGTCATCACACAAAGCTCATATTCATTGGGGAATATCCAAGTTCACTGATTGGTTCTAAATTAGTGACATTAGGAATTGTCTTAGTTGAAACCTCAGTCAAGCCCCATTAGTTCAGTTGAGCCAGTTCAGTTCTCCTCAAGCTCCAAGAGACAGACAAACACAGAGAGCATCCATCTCTGTTCTGTCGCCCTCCCTTAGTGCCAGTCTCCATGCTCCTCCCTCACAGAGCCTCTCCGTTTGCGTCTCTTCCTTTTTTCTAGTTGTCCATGCTGACTGATCCTCTCACATCTCTGATGTCGACAGCATTTTATTTCACCCTGTGGGTGTCACTGCATCATCTCCATGTGCTTTGGTTCCCAGAGGCTCCTGCTGTAAACACTCATGTGAGAGAAGAGAAAAGGAAGCCTACGCTGCTTACGTCTGTGTGTTCAGTTGTAGTAAGGATCCACAATAATATTGGCCATGGTAATTATTGGCTGATAAGGACAATTATGGCATCACAGCGATATTTTTGCTAATTAAAGTTTTCATCCAATCATTTTAAACTCAAAATACACAGATTCCGATGCTTTTACTCTTTTCTCCAACACACTGCTCACAGAGAGAGTCAAAAGAGCAACATGTAATAAGGGAGCAGGAGTCGGCTGTGCTGTGCTGCTTGTACCCCACGACTATTCCGACTAGTCTGTCTATTTTTAAGAATAATCTTTTGAAATCATTTGAGCATTTAATATTGTCCACTGCTCTCTCAAACCCCATCCTCTAACCACTGATTTTATCAAATAGATTCATTCCTTCAATTTATCCCAATCAGTAACTGTTCCCACTGACTCAAAGGGCCATACACTGGATGTGGTTTTATTTAACTTTTGGTCTCAGTCCGGGAAATCTGGCCACAAAACTATCTATGTGTCAGATCACATAGCAATTTGATTTGATGTTGTTTTTAGCCCCTCAGTCTTTTAATCACGGTTTATCAGTTGTTCCTGTGTTTTAACACACTCTCTGCTCTTAAGTTTTTCCATTTTTTTTTTATTTTTATTTTTTTACCTTAGCTCCTTTGACTACTTTTAACCCCTAATTTTAGCTTTGAGGAGCGGGTCTCCTTCTCTTATCAAACAGCTTAGTTGCATTGCACCTTTTAAAGAAAGAAACACAAATCATCCCAACCAGGACTCAGTGAAACAGTACTTTCAGTATGCAGAGGCAGAACAGAATCTAGTGCATTGTGAACATGAGTTCAAAGATCGTAGGACAACCTCAAAGGCCTTTGAGCAGCTTCTATGACGTGCTCCTAAGAAAGGTGTGAGTATCTTATAAGACTCTTCCCATCCTTTAGACAGACAGTTTGAACTGGTGCCTTCTGGAAGGAGGTATAGAGTGGTTATCCTGGAAACATGGAACGTAACGACAATTATTTAAATCTGATTGATCATCACAGCAGAGCAAGCCAAAAAGCTCTTACTTTCTGCACATTTTTCACAAACAAATGATCCATATTCACAGTAAAATAGGTTAAAGCACATCTGTTGGCATCATCATATTTGTTTTGGTTCACTTGGGCGCTTCACCTTTGGCTTGGTTGCTTCACTTTTGGCTTCCACACAAACCTCAGTGCTCGGGGAGTCTCAAGATGGATCCTCATGAGTTTTTGACCTCACAAATATCATGAGAATCCATCTTTGTACTGTAAGCTTATAGAGTGGTGCCAGCAAACAAAAACAAGGGGTCTAATGGTTCTCTCCCAGCAAACTTTTGATAAAATAAATGACATTTCCTTCTTATTAGACTATAAAAATTGGCCTAGTTTTATGCCATACTTGTCATTAACTTAGCTTTATCTTTTGCAGTATACTGCACATCATGCAGTATACTCGTGCTATTGAATTTATAACATTGTGATTTAGAGACAGATGGTCAACAAATAAAAAGTGGCTAAAAGTTTAGGTGGTGTAGAATATCTTTGTGGACTGTTCTTTGTAAACAATTTCTACAATCTTCTTGATTTGGTGCTATGTGCAGTTCAGGGTGGACTGTGTGAGCTGCGACAGTCAGACACATGAGCGAGAGGCAGAGGGAGGGAGCTGAGCCACAGCAAAATAATAATATTGTTCAGTGTTTAAAACCGACTTTTCCACATCTGTTGTCTTCAGGGGGCAAATATTAAACCTAAAAATATATACTGATCACGAAGACACTTAAGGCAAAGGGTCAGGTGCTTGAGCACCACCAGGGCTCTGCCTGTGCACACCTCTGTCTCACTGTCTGCTTTCATGATCTCTTTTTTGATATTTCTTTACTATATACTATTGTTCTTCTTTAGCATTACCGCTCTATGATGCGTGTGCAGCATTATAGTTGCTCTACTGTTAGGAAAATCAATGACGGTGACAGAGTCACTGAAGTAGACTCACGACTGAATGTACTCTCCAGGCAAGAAGACAAGTCAAACACAACAAATTCAGAGTTGTCTGAAATATGTGAGTTTTAAAACAGAAACTACCCCCACCTTCTCTATCTTATCCGTCCCACGCAGTTCCCAGTCTTTGATAGATAATTGTAGCTAAAGAATGTGGCCTTGTACACAGGAGGAGACGAAGCAATTATCATGAGCTATAAATCGGTTACAGTTGAGACAGACAGAACTTATGCTGTGAACCTATAGGCAAAAAAGTTATGGCAGTGCACCACAGATCACAAATCATACATTATTTAAGTTATTTTCAATGTATAATATACTAACATACAAGACACAACTACCTTTTATTTCAAAACTGAGAGCGCAGGCTACAAACAGTTCCTTTACTGAACCTGACCGAGACTAAAGACAAAACTGAAACATAAAAATGTTGGATCTTAGAGGTGTTTTCAAGTGTACAACGGCATTCTACTCTCTCGCTCTCAAACTTTTCCATACTCTTTATTTTACCTCATAATCACAGAGATAGTTTTTATCCCGGTTGTAAAAAGACATCCATTTATATGCGATGCAATCAAATCATTTTACTGCAAACGAGTACAGCTAATTCCACTCATGATCTTAGAACACAGGTGAGTTAAAAGTGTCCATTTAAAAAATAAATAATAATAATCATAATAAATAAATATGGCCGCAAATTGCAATCACTCAGAGAGTGCTAACGTGCCCCATTTAATCCCTTTTTTTTCTAAAAATATCATGTTACAATCCTTTGTTGGGTTGCATTATTATGTCCACTATCATTTTCATGTGTGTTTCATCTTTTACCCAGTTGGAGGTGCTAATGTGCCTTTTTGCCAAGTTTAATAAATGACAATGTGGCAGTATACAATGTCTCCATAGGATTATATTATGACATATGTCACATGATTAGTCCAAGATTTAAGACTTCTGGTTTGTAAGAGGACTATTCTGTTTCTATTGGCATGTTGCATCTGTGTACCAAATTTGGTTTTGCTATGTTAAAGTTTTTGCCGGGACGTCCCTTTGGTGAGAGCAAATATTTGTCTTGTTGCCATGGCAACATGATGGGGTGTGGCTGTCATTTTTTGATCAAGACCATGCCATGAATATGTGTCTCAAATGTTGTATGTCTATGACAAAGTAAACATTTATTTTATTATTTTATTTTACTCCCTAAGGAATTTGTGTTATCGCACCCATGATT
Source organism: Periophthalmus magnuspinnatus (assembly GCF_009829125.3). Classification (NCBI taxonomy): domain Eukaryota; kingdom Metazoa; phylum Chordata; class Actinopteri; order Gobiiformes; family Gobiidae; genus Periophthalmus; species Periophthalmus magnuspinnatus. The sequence goes on along the minus strand of NC_047145.1, from coordinate 6,430,608 downwards.
TTCTTATATCAATGTGTGTAGGGCCAGGGTGTCCATCAACAATTAAAGGTGAATGAAATCAGCCAACATTTGGCGATTTTACATTAAGTTGTAAAAAAAAAAAATATATATATATATATATATATATATATATATACATATATACATATATAGGATGAGAGTAATTGACTTAAACGATTATTAAAAAATCGCACAAAATTGAATTTTGTGCAAAATTTCATTTTTTTTTCCCTCCCCATATAAAATTTGATTTTAATATGTATGCGGGTGGTAATACACCAAATTTCTTCATATTAAGTGGTTTTAGGACAGGGAGTTTAACAACTGATTCAAATGTCACTGAAATCAGAGTTTATACGTGCAAATGGGATCAATTTGTAAAACTGATGTGCAATTTTTGCGGCTTGATGTTCGGACAAATGCCCTAGGAGTTTGTAAAAGCTGAGTCGTGTTGAGTGAATTTGAATCCGATATGGCTGATATCACCAGCGGACGGTGTTTGCATTGTTTTTTACTTGTCTTGTCATGATCTATTTGTGTGATTGTATGGGCTTTTTTTTTTTATGGGGGCACCATTTAATTTGTTTTTGTAAATAACCAAAAATTAGAGAACCACGAACCACGTTTTAATGTTGGGCATTTGGCCTCTTACTTGCCTCACTACTTTACCACTCCTTGGGTTTCCTCTTTTTGGCAGGTGCTTGTTTTTTTCAGTGCAATAAAAACAACCAAAATGAAAAATACATGCTTTTAAGAGAAAATATTTTATTTTAAAAAGCTCACGTGTAATAGTCCTTTTAAAAAATATAACAATAGATTTTGTATTTATTTATTTTCTTAAATTCAACAACACATTCAATAAGTTTACTTTTTAAAATCTGCTGCTGTTAGTTGGATTCATAATTATGTTTTCTATTTATGCAATATTTACATTGGAATTTAATAGAACAATTTTTTTTTTTTTTTTCCATTTCTCTTGTCACTTTTGCTTGAGCTGAAAAAGTCAAACAATATAAATTAGTTCAGAAGAGAGAGATATCTGATTGGGGTTGCTGCGGTAACCATTGGACCAATCAGAAGCTCTGAGGCCGACTGCAAAGGATCATTCTGGAGATGATTTACTTCATGACCTGTGTGTACTGTATCAGATGGTGTAAATGCTCCACCTGACAGTACTGAAGTTTGGAGCAGTCACACATAAACAGTGTTGTTCTGTGAAATGCTTTTACTACAAGCTGTGATTCAACACCAAGTACAACTTACTCCCTATGACACCAAACAAGAATTATACTACAACATGTATTAACCTTTAAGAAGTTGTAGCACATTGTTATTTGTTTTTGTCTGTTTTTTTGTCATCTATTTCCAAAATTTAGAGAAGTAGAGCACTCTGGATAGCTGGAAAAAACAGTTATCCTCCAGAAGATGTCCTGGCCTCCCACAAGAAGGTTGTAGGTTCGATTCTCAGGCCGTTAGAGTCTTTGCATGTTTCTTTATGTGTCTGGGTAGGTTTCCTCTGGGTACTCCACTTTTCACCAACCAGAAAAGTCTAATTAGGTCTTATTGTTTCTTTCTCACAAAAATCAAAATGTTAAAGGCCACTATGATGCTATTTTCTGATCCGTTATAATGGGGTTTCCTCAACAAAAACATTATGCATATTTAGGTAGAGTTCTTCTCTCAAAAAACAGAAAACACTCTGTGCCACCTTGTGATGTCACCCTCAGTAAAATCTTTTGGATGATTTCAGCTCTGGAATTGCCAATCTTAACTGAACAAAAGGTAAAAGGAGCTGTTAGCTTGAAAACTACAGCTTCATGACATCACAAGGTGGAACAGAGCATTTTGAGCTTTGGGGATTTAGACAGACTAAAAAGAAAGGGTTACTCAAACATGTGTGAATGAAACAAAACTAACTCCAGGTATGTTGAGGTAGCAGCATTTTAACATGACTTAAAGCTCACAACCAATGTTATTATGTGAACTAACTTGACTCAGAGCATCAAAAACAAAAATAAAACTTACAAAAAATGTTAATATGTTGTTTTTGCCGAATTTAGCAAATTCAAAATAACAAAGGGTAACATGGTGATCTAAATATGTGACGCATTAGCAGTTAATACCCCATCAAAGTAAAACAGCGGCTTTTTAAAACCCAGCGTAAGTCCTAGATTCTGCACAATAATTGTAACAGTAGCAGATATAATAAGTGCTTGTTATACTGAGGAAGAAATAGGGTTCGCAGCCCAGAGGTGCTTGTTTTGTATTCCCCATTAACCGTTCTATCAGCACCCTCCAGTAATTGTCTGTTCATTAATGACAACAGCATTACCATGGAGCTTGGTCAAAATTTCATTAGACTTATTACAAATTAATTTCCCTGCTCACACCGCGCGCCAATGATTGAATTGTGAATGCCCAGTCGTACATTCACTTAATTGAGATAACATGCTTGGACCCATTGAGCACAGGGCGAAACGTGTTCACACCACAAGCAAATCCAACTACAATCTGGTTATGATTATTGTCGTCATGGAAACCAGCGAGCAGGAAGGACACAGCCTATCTCTCTCTCCTTCTCTTTCTTTCTCTGGGCAGAGTGAGAGAAGCAGGGCTGCGCCGATAACAGTCACCTCATCTACACACACTCTCCGCTTTGAGGGACTTTAGTGGAGCAGGAGCGCCCTCTGTTGTGTGACTAAAGGTATCTGCAACTATGAATCAGTATTAGAAATAATCAAAATCAGTAAAGCAGATAAAATGACAAGGGTGAGGTAAGTAAATAATAACAGGCAAATGTGACATTAAAGGTCTTATATTCTGCTATTTTGTGATCTATGTTATAATCTTGTTTTCTCATTGATAAACAGACCTGGAGTTGTGTTTTGGTTCTTTCACACAAACTCTGCATATTTAGGCTGAGTCCTTTGCTCAAACTGGAAACACTCTGTTCCACCTTGTGACATCACAAGGTGGAACAGAGCATTTTGAGGTTTAGAGATGTAGGCAGACTAGAAATAAAGGACTATGCAAATGTTTTGAATGAAACAAAACATGAGATAACAACATTATAACATGACTTAAAGCTCACAAGTCAATTTTGTGTAGTATAGGCCTTTTAAAATACAACCAGAATGACATAACTGTCGTCAGCCGGCATCAAATGTCTTGTAAAGACTAAAAAAAATAGCAATAAAATAACAAGTAACCTCCAATATAAAGACTATGTTATGTATGAAGATTTAAAACTGTATTAGATTTCAAAGTTATCACTGTAAATGCTAAAACATTGTTTTCTCTAGATAAGAGCTTACTGTGGTGGTAAAGCAACAAATAGCATGCTAGCAGCACACTTCCTGAGTGTGCTTACACAATATATATCTTTAAGGGGAGACAGTAAAGTAAACAAATAATTTGATGAAAAACTTGTAATACATTTTTTTTTTCTTACATTTATGTGAGTAAACTAAAGTTTCAAATTAATATCTTTAAATTTATGATGTTTTCCTATTCACCTTCAGTGTCTCACAATTATGATCAGGCAAAAATATATCACAGTTTCTGGTTATTACTTACCAGAAATAACAATGGTATAAACAGGGCTGGCCCTAGCTTTTAGGGCACCCCAAGCTGAATTTGCCCTCGGGGGCCATCGCCACTTCATCACAACCGCTGATAAAAAAGACTGCAAATTCTAGAGGCTCACAACAGCAATAACCACAAGTTTAACAGTATAAAACATGGAACATAGAAGGGTGGTCTGCCATTTTTTCTTGGTTTCTGATGCATTTTGTGTTCTAGTTGACTAAAGTGAGCTTAAATTGATCAATTCTTTATGTCATAAAATGTAGAACTGGATAGAGTAGTCAAACGATGTACTTAAGCTAAAGTACATTTATTTCAAAATCATATCACTCAAGAAGTACAAAGTAGTGATCCAAGTTAAGAGTTGTATAAGAGAAACCATCTGGACATAACATCAGATTTATAATCATCAGATCATTTGGAAGGACTGAACATTAAATAAGAGGATTTGAGGATCAGATTATTTTTATGTTTATTGTCAGGCTTTGGATGCAAGATTTCGCCTAAATGCGCATATTAATGAGTAGAAATGAACAGACACTGATATCAGTATCAGGTGCCAGAGCTCGTACTCGTCAATGGACTACCGATACCAAGAGCTGATACCATCTGTGCCGCCTCTTGGTTGATGCTCACAGCTCATCTCTCCACAGAGCAGTGAGCTCTGGACATAAAGCTGCACATTCACTGTTTTGCACATTAAGCACAGCTGTAATCACATGTGACTGTCACATGAAATATACACATATTTAGGACTCCAACAGGTTTTTATAGTTCACAGAGGATATCAGCACAGTGGTCTGTTTACAATAGTAGCATGCTAATGTTGCTAAGTGGCACTGCTGATTATTTGCTTGTACATGCGTTGCAACTTATTGTAATTAAGAAACACATTTAGTGACTGAACAGAGCGAGTTCAGAGCTTTTAAAAGACGTACAGCATGAACATATGTGTGAAAGTGTGGCCTTGGTAAAAGTAACACAACAGTCACTGTTATGCTAACAGTGGCTCGTTAGAAGTTAGCTCCTTAGCAGTTAGCGCGTTAGCAGTTAGCGCGTTAGCTCGTTAGCAGTTAGCGCGGAGCAGTCGGCAAAGAGGAAGTGGGAAATATTAAAGCCAGATCCTTATCTAAATAAATAACCACAAAAGGACAAGCAACGACCAAAAACAGCCAGTGTAATAAACGGACTCACCTGTTGTCCTCTGTCCCCCTGAGGTGTATCCTCTCTGTCCTCTGTCCCTCTGAGGTGTGTCCTGTTGTATCTGCAGATCCACTGACGTAAAGTGCTGATATATTTTGAGTCCTCTCTGAAAAGTCCCTCTTTCGCCAAAACAATCTTCCTCTGGGCTCTTCATACATTGTTACATTGTACTTTAAATAAACCGAACTTCACTAACTTTTAGTCTTTTAGTTTGTAAAACACCCAGTCACATGTCCCTCTGCTGCCTCAGTGCTCCCAGAGCACACCTGAGGGGAGGGGTCCTTCACACCGGTGTAAACATGTAGCTGTCCACGTCACTGCCCAATTAAAACAATGTAGGCAGCATATATCTAGTTACTCGAAATAAAACACATCTAATCGTTCAAGAGGGACATTTAGACTAGTATAAACACCAGAGTGTCATTTAGTTTTCAGAAAAAAACTTTTCAATCACTATTTTCAATATAAATGTGTGGGCTCTTGGGGGCCCTCTGGTGGCCTCGGGGCCCTAAGCAGCTGCTTAGTCTGATTATAGGCTGGGCCGGCCCTGGGTATAAAGCACATATGACATATTGTGCTTGTGTCGCTCTATAGTTATAATCTACAACACCCATGGATCATAATGTTATAATTTGCACATTTTAAATTGCAATGTTCATATAACATGACTTAATAAAAGACCTGATCTCTGCTTTAGTAAACTGCCAGTGCCCAATGGGAACGGACGTCGATGTAAACTTCACCACAACAAAGAGCAATTGAGTTGTCGGCCGCTCCAAAGGATATCTGCACATCACACTAGTGAGACGCAGATCATTATTATTATTTATTTTATTTTTTTTCATTTGTGCCAAAATGAAAATGCAGCACTGCCAAATCCCATATGTATCATTGATTAAGAAAAAACAAATTGGAAAATGAATAAAGTACAGAGCAGAGCGTGTGCCAGTGGTGGTGAAAAGGGGTTAATATGGGGTCTTGAAAATAAAAGATTAAAGCTTGCTCAAACATGCACAAATCACTCCAAATACTACTTCACAAAGTGGCAACAACTGTAATATGGTTAAAAGCTCTGAAATAGGTCTGCTTTAAATGCAAAAAAGTATCCTGTATTCTTGGAGTAAAAGTACAGGTAAAGGTGGTTAAAGCCGTACACTTCAGCAGCTACATAACTCAAACAGCTGTGGTTTTCATTATATCGTCCTGGGGGGTTAATTTGAAGCCACTTCAAAGAGAAAAAGCTTTTTGCTTCAACATCGCATTAGAGTCATCAGATGAACTGTCTCCTATAAGAAACGTTTAGGAGTGGGGCTGAAGGTCGGACAAAGAAAACTGTGGAGCAAGAAAAAAAGAGTGGAGGATAAAAGTGAGTAAGCTATTGTTTCTTTGCTAATAATGTCATGCTAAGTAAGTGTATTAGCATAAACAATGGCAGTGCGACAGAGCTACAGTTGTCCCTCAAAGCATATAATGTTTTGGTTTTTAATTACTACAACATGACCATCCATTTATTTATCTAATCATCTTGGCTTTTATTATGATTGATATATCTATTTTTTTTTTTTTTTTTTTACGTGTATCTATTAGGGGGCATCAACCAAAATTTTGTTTATGGCCACCAAATAAAGAACCGAGAATCGAACCAGTCTCTTTGTGCTGGGCGTTCAGAACAGCCACTCACAGGATGTAGATCTGTAAAGACCAAAAAAATGAGTATTTGTTTAGATGTGACAGATGCAGGAATTGGGTCTCTTACAGTTTTTCAGTCATTTCTTTGTCTGATACTATATGCTGCACTTCCACAGGCGAGGGGGGCATACATGATACATCATTTGGCACTTTTAATTTGGTTGTGAAAGTGTATTTTGAAGGCGATCCATATTTTTTTGTTAATATTGGGAGATTTCAACCAACCAGCTTGTGCCGTTCAAAGTACAGATGTTAAGTACTATTGAACTGTGTGATTTGATCAGTTTGTTTTTCCTCTATCCACGGCGATCCTGCTTGGGGATGCTATGCTAGTCAGCTCTGAAATACTGCAGACTTTTTACAAAAATTCAATAATAATAAATCAGAAAAAAAAATTAAATCATAAATAAATAAATAAATAAAAAATAAAATAAAATAAATAAAGAATAAATAAAAAATAAATAAATACAAATAAATAAATAAATCACCATGTAACTAAATCTAAAATAATTCCAAGTGTCCCGTGGTTGTGAAACACTAGTGCATAGCCTGTCAGTTACCTTTAGCAGAGGGCATTAAGGAACATTTCAAATATGTCTCCAACTGGTGCACCCCCCATGTAGACTCCGACTCCGACTCTATCAGGAGTGCATCAGCTATCAGACAGTGAGTGACAGCTCAAGCCTGGGATACAAGGATCTGTTTGGCAGCTATCACTCCAGTTTAATCCCCACTAACACCATCGAATGCACCTCCTGCCGCAGCTTTTGTTTAACACATCTGATAAAATAAAGTCACTCAGGATTAGTTGGAAATAAAATGAGCATTTCCTCCCAGTGCGATGTTTAAGTTCTTGATGTTTGTGGTAATCATTCAGTGATTTCTGTTGGAGGTTTGGATCTGTCTGGCTGCTGATGAAGCCTTCTCCTAAAGATGATGACTTGATGACTTTATTTGGTCTGTTTCTCAGCCTCCATCCAGTGCACTCAGACTTGAGCTCAATCAGTCCAGATTATCAGCCTTGTTGCCCTCTGTGCCGTTTATAATGAAAAGCCTGCTGCCTCGGGCCAGTTCAGATCTATCTTTGGCCAATCATTGCTGCTCGAACCATGCTAAGAGTCAATCAATAAAACTGAGGTGTGCTGGGACAGGCAGCCCTCTCATCTCTCCACAGTGTCCACAAAAAGTAGGAGGCAGGCGATGAGCAGCTGGGGAGAGATCAGAGTTAGGTTCAGATGTATAGGGGGCACACTCACCATGGACCGGGACACTGTTTTATTGGCTGTGGATCAGGATGGGTAAATTCTTTATTATCACTCAATCAAACGCAGTCGAATTAAAAAAAAAAGTTTCAAAAAGCTTGTTTTTCCTTGCCGTGAATGTGAGTCTAAAGACGGTGATGTTCTGGGACAGTTATCCATTGGCTTGTTTTCTGTGAATGTTAATGTTAATCTGCTTTTCTGTTATTGACAGTGATGATCTTGATCTCTTATTACGAAAAATAAACTGAAATTTAAATCATGCATGACAAATATATCATGCATAATTTCAATTTCAGTGAATATAGCATATCCAAAACTGACTCATTACAGATACAAACTAAAGTGTTTCTTTCTGCTATTTATTTATTGCAGCTTATGTTTGTCACAATAGTTTTTTTGTGGTATAAATCTGCTCTTGGGTTATTGTGTCAGTGGCATAAATGAGTTTCAGTATTATCATTTATCATCTATATTTACTACAGCAATATATCGCACTTTAACATGTGCTATCGTGACAGGCCTAAGCATTATACTGTAGAGTAAAAACGCAAGATAAGCATGTGCAGTGTTCCCATTCTTTTAAATAATATTGTGTCAGCTTGAAGCCAAAAAAGTATCATGATGACAAAGTGTGACAGCAACAGTGCAACAACTGTGGAAATGACATATATGAGGTATCAAGTCATCTGCCATAATAGTCTCTGCACAAGATAAAACATTTTAATACACACAGAGCTCTATTTATTTCAGACCATGATCGTTTTGGCTGCACTCTGCTCCTTCCTTAGAAGTGTCAGGTGATGTTGCTGAAGCAATAGAATGACAGCGCCATCTGCTGACAAGACACGTCACAGCAACATCACCTGACACTTCTGAGGAGGTAGCAGAGTGCAGCCCAAACTGTCAAGGTCTGAAATAACCCCCAGGAATGGACCGTGCATCTCTCTGATTGGTTAATTCCCCTGTCAATCATGCCCTCTGAAATCGGAGAGACAGGACACGGTTCCAGATAACTAATATGTATAACTAATGAGCGTATTTTTACAAAGCGGCAGAGGCTATTTCTTCCATCCTGCCTTAAGCATAATGCAAAATTGGAGGATATTTCTTTATGTGAATATACACTACCATCAAAATACTATTAAAATAACATATTGGCAGTACTTGACCCTGACATAGCACAACTGTGACCATTTCAGTAGACTTCATGAAGAACAACGATAGCTCACAAAGTCCTCCAAACAGTCAGGAGTCGTTTAGAGTCATTTACAATCTTGAAAACCAGACACAGATTGGAAAAGAGTCTAATTTTCACGACTCGGAATATTACATTTTGCCAAGATGTTACAGTGATGGTGCATTAGAGGCTTTTTATCAAAGATCTAAGCCTTGTTTAGACACTGACTCTCAAGGTCTAATAGCAGTTTCCCCAGACTGAAAGTGATGCAGACAAGTTGAAAAAAATAAGAGCATTCATAAATGTCCTGGTGCTTTCGAGGATAGACACGGGCTAATATGTCTGAGGTGAGGCGGGCTACAGTATGTTGGATGTTTTTTGTCGTGTTCTTGATGTGTTTTTGAAACTTTAGGTGTGAGTCTAAGATATTTAAATTCAGACACATGAACAATCGTCTCGTTTAGTAGAAATGTGACAAGTTCAGTTGTTTGTATTGATTTTGGAAAAGAACATAGTGTAGCCTTCTGGTGTAAGGAAACGTCATATTTCTTCTGATTGTTTATTCTCTGGACACAAGGACTTCTGTAGGCCGTAACCCACACCAAAACATGGGCAAAACCACAGCAGTGCCAACTCTAAACACAAAATACCAGATTTGATAAGACAGGGTTGCTGCTGGAGCCATTCAGTCAAATCTTTCATAGCTTTGGAGAGTTCTTCAGCTGCCAGAGGACTAGTTTTAGAATGAGTGTGTTGTATAATAGGCCCCTACATGCATCAAGATTTAGAACTGATTCATTTCTCTGTTACAAAATATATACGGGTCTATTAATTCTTCATCTGAAATCACACCGTCACATTCTTGAATCTAAATGTAGCTTGTTGTATAATATAGTGATGTGAAGTGATGCTGGTCCACCACCATAGAGTAGCTGGATTTCACAAAAGACAATCACAAATAAAAATAATCCACTTGCACAAACAGCCGTTCTCTTTATTAATAGAAGTTGGTCTAGAACCAAAATTCAACAACAGCCATGACCCATGCCCTAAACTAGTTTAAAGGTCCATATTTGCAACTTAACACAAGAATATGTCTGTGTGATGTTCAACAAAAAGCCAGTTGAGCTGCAGCACTCTGATGTTTTCAAGGAATTCAAATATTTCTATAATATTGCTTGACACAGAGGATCCAACTGTGATCCAACTAATGTGCAACATTTTAAACGTGTAAGATTTTTTATGACACTGTGCTGCCAAGTCATTTTTGCATTATATGAATAGTTCACTTTCAGTATTGTTTTACCACCTGGTCACTTGCTGCCGAGGCCTGAAGCCACAAGCTTTTTGTCAAAATACCAAACCCATTTCACCACTACATTGTTTTAGAAGAACATAATTTTATACATTTTTGATAATTGTGTAAATTTCCTTAAAAACAACAAAAAACAGATATTTTCTTCCACTGAAGGAGCTCAAATCACTGACTGAGTGAGATAGACACCAGAGCCGTGGTTAAAGGAAGAACTGCAAGGTACCACACTACCGCATATTTGGCCAGACTTTGCTCTGTCAAAGGGACTTTTTATTGAGATAAACTTCCTTTGTCCATCACTCGCCATTTTCAAATTGCACTTTAAAGGGGGTTATTTTACTCCTATGAGGTATTAACTGCCAACACATAACATACTTAGATCTCCATGTTACCTTTTATTGTTTTGAAAATGCTATATATCTAAAAGAACATGTTTTATAAATTCATTTATAAATTTCACTTTCGTTTTTGACAGTGTGTGTAGTGATAGTGCTCTCAGGGGGGATAGACACAATCAACGTGCAGCCGATTAATGAAACTACTGCAGATCGCATCAGGTTTCTCAAGTTGCTGTGGAAAGTTTTGTATCATGTTGTTGTATATTTATTGAGTTGTCATGTGGGAGCAGAGAGACGTAGGCTTGAGGGGTGAGCATTGCACAGAGTCTTAGTTAACTGTAAGAAGGGTTCAAATAGGGCCTAGGAGAGATCGCTAAAATATTCACACATGCATGGATGACATCTAAAACCTCTTCAGGCATGTTTGTGTTAAGGAAATGTTATAATATGGTGGAAAAGATTTTGCATAATACCTCCTGTTTAAATTGTGCATAAAAGAAAACAAAGTGAGGACTTTAACTCTTGCCCTATACTGTTAACCAAGAATGTTTGTTAGGTTTTGTCAATGTCCCCTGTTTTACCTGCCAAGGGACAGATGAAAATTTTTACCTATGCTATAATTTGGCATATTCACACTAACTGTTAGAGATGATTATTAATATACACTGTCCTCATCAAATAAATACATCAAAATCAAACTCCAACTTGTCTCATTCACCTCTTACAGTGACAGTTAAGCCCTCATTTACAGCTTTAGATCAAAAGGCACACACATGACAAAAGTATAGCGAAGCAAAAGAGTTTTATTTGTACTTTTCAGATCCTACCTTTTAGATTATACCTTCAAATGCTCAACAGTGAAAAAGAACACTTAATTTAAAACAAGGTCCAGTATGTTAAGGGTGAAAGTAAAAAACCTATGAGCATCAGCATTGACCTTTCCAATTTTAAGTCAAACCGTATTTCTTACCATTTGCAATTCAATTTAATTGTTTCTGATGGAAGCATATTTTTTGTGAATGAAGTTACAAAATATAACACATGCACAACTATAAGCAAAAAATATTACACTCTTCAGATATCTTCAGTGAGCAATTTCTTTTCCTATACATTACAGTCTCATCTGTCACATTTGGTGCATCTGCAAATATCACAGAAAGCAGCAGGAGTCTTTTCTGGGGTAGAGACAAAAGATACTTAGTTTTATCACTGCATCACCTTCCATAGTCCATTGAAAGCAGGGAACAACATCCTGAGGCAGTGTCCAATTCATTTCATGGAGCTGTTCCAGAAAAAAAAAAAAAAAAAACAAGAGGAGGAAGCTTCTGAACAAAGTTTCTGTCCACAAGCGTAAGTGATTAGGAGGTCCAGCGCCACCACGCCACCCTCATGCGGTCCCACACTGCTCCCAATGAATCAAAAGCTGGTCGTACATCCAGGATGGAGAACTGGTAGTTTTCTTTGTTAATCTCTCCATCGTAGTAGTCAATGACATAGCGCACCTCTTTGCCACAGCGGTCTACAATCCAGTCATGCCGGTCAAATGGCAGCTCGTACCTACAAGAGGAGAGAGTGTCAGTAACATTCAAGATCCTAGTCTTAACATCAGGTAGATACAATTCATGCTTTAATCCTGCACCTTAGCCCTTAACCTCGGGTTGGGCAATAAGAGGCAATCAAGGTACTTGGTGGGGGGAAGAAGAATGGCGTCTGCAGATGTCCACTACCATCACCCTGGACTAAATATCCTCTAGTGTGCAGCTGGCATTAAATAAGTAGCACCATTACATTAGTACTTTATTACAGACTAATAAATTTAAATGGCCCCCGACTAGGTCTGTCACAATAACAAATTTGAAGCACGACATATTGCTACAGAGAAATATAATAAACGATAATACTGAAACTTCTTTATGGCACTGACACAATTACAATAAAGCAATGATCCTGGTAACCATGTTTTAATGGTTAGTAATCATCGTGACAGGGCTAACCCGCACCACCAAATAGTTAACTCTTCCGACACCATCTGCTGCAAGAAGACACAATCCTAGTCTGCAGAACAGTACAGCCAGAAACAGCTAATACAAAGGTCTGACTGCAAACAGGAATAAAAAGCACTTACCCCATCCAGTGACGCAAGCGAGCCCTGGGAGAGTACTCTTTGGCCTTCCCTCCAAACCTCTTCAGTGTAGGGCCACACGGGCATTCTCTGTGATAAAGACGCACAACTTTAAAACATTATACAAGACTGGCTACAAAGACTATTGCAACAACTAACTGAAGTAATTGATAAGATGTGAATCAACTCCTGAATTTATATAAACTAATACAGTAATTTAATGTTATATTTACATATGAAGCATGTATGTTAATATGTACTGTCCCACTTATTCTATCATGAGACTTTTGGATGAAGAACATACAGTATGGTTTAAGTCATATTCCATTCAAAACATTTAGTTTCATCTGACTCCTAAAGTGGTTCAAATAAAGGTGCCATGTGTAGTTTCATTACAAGAATTTTTGTATTAAAACGTTATATTTACTGTAATTCATTAATTCAAATGTATTTATAAATGATCATTTCTGTTCACGCTCATCCATAACTCCTGTCCCATCTTTTTGTTGTTTTATCACAGTCCTGTAGAGCTATAAAGTCCTGCCTTCTGGGTTGCAAATGTTACGTTTCTGCAATAAATATCTAAACGCTGAGGTGGTTTAAAAATAAAAGCTTAAGCATTCACAAAGGGCATTATTGTCCAAATGTTGGACAGTGAGGCACTAACTGTGGTAACTAACATCACAGATCTGACCTGATCACTCAAAATTGAATTGAGTTGACTGGCTTAAAGTGGATAATGAGTCAACTCATCACTACAGATACAGATTTATAAACCGGTAAGAGGTATAAATGTAGTTTTAGGGTAAAAAAAAATGTTTATCAAACATCAAAAATAATAGTTGCAACCCTCCTCCAGAATACACAACAGTGCAGAATATATTGTACTGACTGGGCGTGCAGGGCCTCCCACTTGAGGATCTCCTCCCAAGCCTGTTCATTGTTGCGGTTGTGAATTTTGATTATGTTAGTCATGTCATCTTGAGCCAAGTCATCTTCTTTCCAGCGCCACCTGCAGCACACAGGAACACACAACTTTTTCAATTACATACTAGAACTCAGTAAAGTTCTGATGGGGGCATCATACTAAGTTGACATTTTTTAGCTTTTAACCAAAAAAGATTATCTGTGGTTGGAATCTTATTTCAGGAATCTTGTTTACCAGGTTGTTGAGTTCTGAACAATAAAAAAAACACTATGTTGCACTGTGTTTGCAGATTATTGCATAATATACAGAAACATTTGTTTTGCAGTTTAGTTCATTTTGTTTGTTTATTTATTTATTTAACTTATTAAGGCTTCCAATCAATAAAAAGAAAAACAAAAAAAGGATGAGATGCATAAAGGAACTCCTCAGCCAAAAAAAAAAAAAGTTGCCACCTGGATTTAACTAAGCAAATAGGTACAAGCCTCCTCCAGTTGGTCAGGTCTAGGTTCAGCAAAGAATGAGGTCAGCTGACACCTGAATATACTGAATGACCAGGTTTTTCTATCAATGGATTTTTTATTCCCTGATGGCACAGGCATATTCCAAGATAACAATGCCAGGATTCATCGAGCTCAAATTGTGAAAGAGTGGTTCAGGAGCATGAGACATCATTTTCACACATGGATTGTCCACCACAGAGTCCAGACCTTCACCCCATTGAGAATCTTTGGGATGTGCTGGAGAAGGCTTTGAGCAACGGTCAGACTCGACCATCATCAATGCAACATCTTGGTGAAAAATCTATGCAACACTGGATGGAAATAAATCTTGTGACATTGCAGAAGCTTATTGAAACAATGACACAACAAATGCGTGTCAAAATCAAAGTTTAAGGCGGTCCAACGAAATATTAGAGTGTGTGACATTTTTGTTTTTGGTGGCGACTTTTTTTTGGGCCAGGTAATGTAATTTAAAAGCCCTTATTTACTGCCCCTGATGAGAAGCTTGTGATTTTGATGGTTTTGAATCTATAATCTATACACTATTCAAAACATTTCCTTACATGGCAAAGCCAATATGTAAATGTAGGTATACTCCTTTCATGCAGCTTATACTTCTTGCTGTAGTGCTTGGATTGTGTGTTTCTCAGCACTAAGGTGGCAGATGGTGAGGACAGGACGTACCCTTTGCGAAGCATGGCATTCCAGAACATCTGCTCTGAGGGGTAGACCCACTTGTTTTCGGTGCCATGACGGGGTATATTGGACTCCTCCCGGGCCACAGATAAGGAAAAAGGTTGGTCTGGGGCAGGTACCTGATTGGGAGGGGGCATCTGTGAGGGAAGAATACATACTTGATTATATGAAACACTCCAATGATGCAGTAGTGTAGGCATGGGACAATACTGAAATGTATGTCATAAGTATCACAACCGAGATCATCTTTTACTATCATATTAATTATAAATATTGCTCGCAGGTCAAATGGTGGTGGCAAAAAATAATTGTATTTTTACTTTAACATTATTTGTTTGTAAAGGTTGTGTCAGAATTTCTTCAACCCCTATCATCATATACTCAGTGGTGGGATACAAAGAGCTTTCTTTACACAATTCCAAGCACTTTTACTTGCACCACTGACCACATAGGCTGGCTCATAGTTGGCCACTTTTATATATACTTTTTTTTTGTGAGTAGGGAAGAAATGGTTTTCCCTCTATGTATATAAACATATCGTGTGATACTTTTGCTGGAGTCTCAACCCTGTTCCACTTTTCCCTTGGCCCAAAACAAAGACACAGAGGAGATATTGTGTTTTTAGTTACGAGTTACTCATTTGCATGCGGACTTGTACATAGTTACCATGTTGGCCGGGTCAATGTCACTGGCTCCTTTCACAAAGTCATAGGCACGTTCCTGGTGGGCGGGGCCTGACACAGACTGGTGCATGGGACATTCTGAGGGAGGAGAAGCTGCAACAAGAAAACAGATAGGCACACAACCAATTATGAATAAAATCCAAATACTAAAAAGGGCCTCAGCTGCCAATCCAGGTGCTTAACAGAGTATAAACTGAAACATGTCATGTGCCATTTGTGAACGTGTTGCACATGATATGCAAGAGTGCCTCAGCTGGTAAACTGGGGGAGAAAATTTTGCTATGGACTTTAAAATAGGATAATGTATCATGGTAATGCATGCATGAATGTGCATGCCTGTGGTATCCAGAGTGATGCACGCACCTCACCCAGGATCTCTATGTGCATGAAAGTCCTTTAATAGACAGCTGCTGTGAAGACTTATGGAAGTTAGGGCCAAAATGTTGTAGATAGAGTTGATATTTTACTATTGCTACTTTGAAAACTACATGTTGTCATTTTAATTGTCCTTATCTTCTTTTTAAAGCATTTAAGATAATTATCAAATGCCCTTACTGGTGGAGCAGTTATCCTGTGTAGAAAGTCTGAACCCGTCTCTAGCGTTCTGTACCACACAGTTTTAGCTTTCAATTTTCTGGTAGCATCCGCAATCAACTTCATTTGTTTTTAGAGGATTGCATATGTCAATACCCTAAAAAACACTCCATTGTATATTGAACAGACAAGGACAAGTTCCTTAACCTTGAAGCAGAGCCACGGCTCAGAAATACATTGCCTAATCAAAGAAATTCTGAATTCTCTGAGGAAGACTGGCAGTTTAACAGCCAAGGCATGTCAAGGCAACATCTCTTTATTATCAGACCAAAAATTATAATCTATCAGATGAAAAGAGAGGACAAAACGCACATGTCTGATTAGAACACTCACCTTTGATGGCTTGGGCCTGATGCATGGGACACTCTGACGGTGGAGAGGCTGTGATAGAGACATATTTTGGTATCAATATACAGTGTTGCATCATGCATGGGTCCACTAGGCTACCAAAGCTGTACAAGGTGAACTGGAACAAATTAGAAGCTGTTCCACCCACCTCATACTGCCCAAAATCACTATTCCAAAAAAGGGTTGTGCCCTTCCACTTTCTCAATACTGAAGCAAATTAACAAGGTACTTACGGAAGAACAAAAGTTTAAAAGCCTCAAAATAAGGACTGATAACAAAAAGTACCAAAAACTGAACAAAAGGTTCCTACAATGTGAAAATTGCTACTCTTAGGGTGATAACAGTGAGTGTACAACTTCACCTTTTACAGGCTGAGAGTCCTGGTGCATGGGACAACCTTGGGGAGGAACAGCTATGGCCTCGGCTCGGACAGTGGACGATGCCGGACTGGTCAGGGATGCACCCATCTCTACAGAGAAACACACCTTCAATTCATGGATGCACAATGGATCGCAATTTGAATGGACTGATTCAGCACTCTCAAAGGCTGTCTCATTCTCCATAAAGCAGATCACCCTGTAGTTTAGATCTGTACAAACAGTCTGAAATGTGATTCGTGTATTAGTTTGTCAGTTCATATGTCAGTCTTTTTGTCAACTTTTCTGGACACATTTAAAATGTGAACTTTGAATAGAATCCTATTATTAAAACATAAATTGTAAATCTAATCGCAATGCTCTTCAGAAAAACCAGTCCACCAAGTCACATTAGTTGATCTTGTGTTGCCAATCACACCACCACACAACTCTGACCTTGACTTCTTTTTTTTTTGTGTGTGTTTTTTTAAGAATAGATATTGTGCTTAAGCCTAACTGCTTATAATAATTATTTTAATACTGAGATTGTACTTACAACTACTTGAAAATGAGCTGTGTGTGTTTTTACATCAAATAAAGACGTAAAAAAACCTGGAAACGTTGACATTAAACCAGTTAAGAGTTTGGAGAAGCCATTTGCATTTTCCTTTTATTCATACTGCCAAGACAAAGTGTGAAGAAATAAGGTATTTGAGAAGGAAAGGTAGATCTTGACAGGGGGTAGTTTTATGACATAACCCCAGCACACGCCCAGTACACACGTGATTAACGTAAACGGACGTAAACAGCACGAGCCTTCTGACCAGCTGTTAGTAGTACTAGACGTTACTCTACTCCTGTTCTTCTGATCTCCTTGTTTGACCCGGGCGGTGCATGTGTCTGGCCGGATTAGCCTGGCCTCCTGTATGTGCCTCAGTAGTGTCATTCCGCCGCTACATTCTCACTCCGCGCTAAACTGTTCATGACCAAAGTTTGTAGTTAGACAAAGACATTTAAGAGCTTACCTGAAAGCCGCGTTTATTGCGCTGTTAGAGAAGCGTGCTCACTGCCCAATGTCAGAGTGCTCTCCGGTGTGTGCCCAGAGCGCTCCGGTCAGGAATGGCTCCACTGCGCATGTGCGGCGCGCATGTGTGGTGCGCGTGGTGAGCTCTTACCAAACGGACGTTTCGCAAGATCAACCACTTCTTTATTTAACCTCAGTTTGCAGCAAGCTTAAAGGAACATTACCGCCACCTACTGTTCTGGGGTGGTAAAGAAATACGTCTTTTTTTTTTTTTTTTTTTTTCAAATTGAGATACAAACACACAAACGTCAGCTTACAGCACGATTTATTTATCTATCTATCTATATCTATCGATCTATGTATCTATATTTTCTTTATTTTTCTAATTTTTGTTATTATTATTATTATTATTATTATTATTATTATTATTATTATTAGTAGTAGTAGTAGTAGTAGTAGTAGTAGTAGTAGTAGTAGTAGTAGTAGTACTATTATTATTATTAAATTCAACCTTTATTTATCCAGGAAAAATTATCATTGAGATTAAAAACCTTTTTTCAGGGAGTCCTGGCCTAGAGGAATCAATTACATAGTTACAACATAATTAAATATATACCTACTTACATACAAATGTATTCTTGGTCAGCTTTCTTCATACTTGCAAAGGCACATAGTTCAGAGAAATGCTGGTACCTACAGCCTACAGTTTTTATTGTCTGTTCCCAGGGTTAGGTCTGAGTTTGGGAAAAAGACTTTTCAGTTTTCTGCTCCTTGGGCCTGGAACCTGTTACAAAATGACTTGAAATTAAAGGAGCTGGTCTCCTTAGATTCTTTTAAACATATCTTAAATAATAGGGATGTAGAATCATTAGTGTGTAACTATTTTAATGGAACCTGTTGAAGCATTTTGACCGATCTGTGTTTTTATATTGTGTGTGTATGTTTATGTTTTTTTTTGTTTTTTTTTGTACCTAAAACTGTGGCTTCTTGGCCACGACGCTCTTGGAAAAGAGATTTTTAATCTCAATGAGTCTTTTCCTGGTTATATAAAGGTTAAATAATTACAAACAGCAAGAAAATAAGATGCAAACATACAAATGTCAACTTAACTTAGAGCACAATTTATTTATCTATCTATATCTATTGATCTATATATTTATACCTTCATTTTTTCGTATGTATGTATGTATGTATGTATGTATGTATGTATGTATGTATGTATGTATGTATGTATGTATGTATTATTAGGCTCGAGCCTGGGACAACGTCCCGG
Source organism: Periophthalmus magnuspinnatus (assembly GCF_009829125.3). Classification (NCBI taxonomy): domain Eukaryota; kingdom Metazoa; phylum Chordata; class Actinopteri; order Gobiiformes; family Gobiidae; genus Periophthalmus; species Periophthalmus magnuspinnatus. Next base: position 6,411,515 of record NC_047145.1, on the reverse strand, counting down.
TGAGGGACTCATTAAAACCGCGTCCGAAACCCAGAAAATGGCAAAAAATCTAGTAGTAAACACGCCCCAACATGGCAGTGGGTGGTGTAAAAAATTAGAACTCGATGAGCTCTAATCGTCACAAAAGACCCCGAGAAAAAATATCGAAAGACGACTCAGTAGTGCCACCTGAAACTTTGATTTTCATGGGGCCAATGGGAGCCCGACTCAGAAAAAAGTCAATGTAAAAATCTGAAACTCACATAAAAAAAATAGAACATGTCAGGACATGACAAAAATTATATTATGGCCCCGCCCTAAAATGTACAGGAAGTCGGCCATATTGGATCAAACTCGGGAATGACAAAAGTGCACACCCTCGCATTCAGGACATTTCCTCACACAGTTTTCATTACAACCACCAACCAAATTTGGCCAAATCCCACTGAACCCATGTGCAAATAAAGATTATCAATTACATTTTGATTATGACTTTGGGTGTGGTCAGGGCGAATTTTCAACAAAATCGCAATTTTTGGAATATTTCAATAAAATATTTCTCTTTCACACATTTTTTGTTGGGAAAAGCTAATAGAGCGTTTATGCACATTTATTAGCTGAACACAATGATATGCAAATCAAGGCAGTCGCTCACAAAATGGCTCTGTAGCGCCCTCTTCAAATTTAATTTTCAAAAATTAATAGAAGACAATCTATTTGTCGTGGAATTATGACAAAATTCACAGGGGCCTTATTTGTGATGGGGCACAATGTGACAAAGTCACATGACTGTAGCTGTTATGGTTTGGGAGAAAAATAATGGGTGGAAAAAAAAATTCCATTATTACTATTATTATTCTTGTCAGATTTAAGTCCATTTTGACCCCCTGAATGTTAATGAAAAGTCAATTTTATTGGACCCAAAATTCAAGGTTGGTGAAAAATTATTTTGATGTTCAAAAAAATGTACATATCAAAATGGCCCAATTTTTTCAAAATTTTAACTCTCACATTTGAATTTTTTGCGCCATGGATTTTCATTCAAGAAACTTGCAAATTGGTCAAAATGAGCTAGATCCATTTGGGATTATAGGCTACTCCCCTGAATTTTTTTAATTTATAAAATGTGGGTGTGGCCAGCCTGCAAAGAATTTTTTTATTTCCCAGCATTAATATACGTTTTGTTCAAAATCTTGTTCTTAATGTAATGATATAAATCATCATAAATCAAAAATCAAAATACATTACGGCAATGAGAGATCTTTTTTATCGTAGACAAATGAAATTTGGTAAAAACATAGAACATGTCAAAACAAAAAATTGTATTGTGACTTCACCCTAAACCTTACAGAATGTCAACCATTGTGGGCAGAACTCAATTTTTTTTTTAAATTGTAACTCTCACATTTGAATTTTTTACACTGTGAATTTTCATTCAAGAAACTTGCAAATTGGACAAAATGAACCATGTGGGATGAGAGGCTCCTCCGACGGCTCCTCTGGGATGTAAACAGTCCGTTCTGTGGCCAAACATCCATCAACGACCACAACCCCTGAAAAACAAACTTCTATGAGCACATCTAAAGTTTGAAGTAACTGTACTGGAGTATAAAATTTTGGTTACTCTTCCCATTGTGAGGAAGTCTATAAGCAGAGATGTGTAGTACTCAGTTACATTTTACTTTTTGAACAACCGTATCTTTACTCCTACTTAAATAATATTTAGTTTGAAGTAACAATCAACAACTGACAAAAGCTTTATGTTGACGATATGAAATGATCTAAACATTCGTGTTTCTTGCACCGCTCTTCAGTAGTAGTTCCCCAAATATTTATTAGTATAAATACTCTTTACTACTTAATAAGATTAAGAATAACCCAAGAAATGTATTAATACATTTTGTGGCCAACTCTGACCAATTTGCACGGACATCAAGGGAGGAACATTTGACTCTCATAGTTAGCCAATAACTACTAGCGTTAAACAGAATATATTTTATATTTTGTACAAAAAATTAAATGCCTAAATGTAGGTAAAGTATAGAAAAAATTAAAGTCATCTGACCTGGGACGTGCTGAGAGCTGAAGTGGTTGAATATGAGGCCGTTGAGTTCAAGTTCTGCTGAAAAACAAATAAAGAATTAGCCGATTAGCTTGATGCTATTAGCTAGTTAGCTTAGCTTAGCTTCTCTCTCCGAGTGCAGAGAGAAAATGGCAGAAAATCGGAATGTAGGGGCTTATATATGCAACTATTAGCAACCATGGAATGTATCTGGTTACCATGACAGCGGTTAGCTTTTTAGACCCGAGCCTGGGACATCGTCCCGGCGAGGGATTCATTAAAACCGCAAAAATCAAGTAGTAAACATGCCCCGACATGCCAGTTCTAATTGTCACTGAAGATCCCGAGAAAAAATAACGAAAGATGACTCGGTAGTGCCAACTTTGTTTTTCATGGGGCCAATAGGAGCCCGACTCAGAAAAAGTCAATGTAAAAATCTGAAACTCACATAAAAAAATAGAACATTTCGGGACATGACAAAAATGATAATATGGCCCTGCCCTAAAATGTACAGGTCGGTCATAATGGATCAAACCCGGGAATGACAAAAGTGCACACTTTCGTATTCAGGACATTTCCTCGCACAGTTTTCATCACAAACACTTCAAATTTGGCCAAATCCCTCTAAACCCATGTGTGATTAAAGATTATCAATTACATTTTGATTATGACTTTGGGTGTGGTCAGGGTGAAATTTCAACAAAATCGCAATTTTTGGAATATTTCAATAAAATATTTCTCTTTTACACACTTTTTGTTGGGAAAACGCTAATACAGCGTTTATGCACATTTGTGACATGAACGCAATGATGTGTAAATCATGGCACTATTTCACAAAATGACTCTCTAGCGCCCTCTTCAAATTTCATTTTCAAAAATTCGTAGAAGACAATCTATTTGTCGTGGACTAATGAAAAAAATTCACAGGGGCCTTATTTGTGATGGGGCACAATGTGAGAAAGTCACATGTTTCTATCTCTTCTGGTTTAGGAGAAAAATAATGGGTGGAAAATTTTTTTCCATTATTAGGCCCGAGCCTGGAACAACATCCCGGCGAGGCACTCATTAAAACTGCATCCTGAGCCCGGAAAAGGGCAAAAATCACGTAGTAAACACTCCCTGACCTGGCAGTGAGTGGTGTCAAAAATTAGAACTCCACGAGCTCTAATTATCACTGAAGACCCCGAGAAAAAATGATAAAAGACAACTCGGTAGCGCCCCCTCAAACTTTCCCGGAATTGACAAAAGCACACACCCTCGCATTTAGGACATCTCACACAGTTTTCATCACAAACAATTCAAATTTGGCTAAAACCCACTAAACTAATGTGCACTGAAAGATTATCAATTGTCTTTTGAATATGACTTTGGGTGTGGTCAGGGTGAATTTTCAACAAAATTGCAATTTCTGGAAAATTTCAAAAAAAATATTTTATTCTCACATATTTTTTGTTGGGAAAAAGCTAATAGAGCGTTTATGCACATTTGCAAACTGAATGTAATGATATGTAAATCATATCATTATCTCACAAAATGACTCTCTAGCGCCCTCTTCAACTTTCATTTTCAAAAATTCGTAGAAGACAGTCGAGTTGTCGTGGACCTGTGAAAAAATTCACAGGGGCCTTATTTGTGATGGAGCACAACGTGAGAAAGTCACATGACTGTATTTTATTGCTTAGGAGAAAAATAATGGGTGGAAAAAAAAATCCTGTATTATTATTATACTTACCACTCTGAGGCCATTTTTGACCCCCTGAATGTTAACGAAAAATCTGTTTTATTGGCCCCAAAATTCATGTTTGGTGAAAGATTTCTTATTTTGAAAAATTATTCTTTCAAAATGACTCAATAGCACCACCTCAAAAATAAAAAATACATTACGGCAATGAGAGACCTTTTTTATCATAGACAAATTAAATTTGGTACAAACATAAAACATGTCATGACAAGTAAAAAATTATATTATGACCCCACCCTAAACCCTACAGGAAGTCGGCCATTGTGGGCGGAACCCTTTTTTTTTTTTAAATTTTAACTCTCACGTTTGAATTTTTTACACCATGGATGTTTATTCAAGAAACTTGCAAATTGGTCAAAATGAACTAGACTCATGTGGGATCATAGGCTACTCTTTTGGATTTTGCTAAATCATAAAATGTGGGTGTGGCCAACATGCAAACAGAAATGGCGTTTAGTATTTACTTGCACTTAACTCAAACATGCTGTGTCCTGTAAACCAGCATTAATATACATTTTGGTAACACTGTTGATCTGAACCTAATGATATACAATTTACATAACTGAGACAATCCATTGCTCCACAGCGCCCCCTTGAAATTGTGAATGGAATCCAAAACATTTTACGTTGTCAAAAACATTTGAAATTTGGCCTGGGCATTCCAAAACTGAACAAAATAAGTTAAAATAATATTAATATTAAAATAAGACATAAATATCAATATGTATAAAAAATGTAATACATTTAAAATCACACAAGGCAGTAAAAAGTCACTACTGTTTCAAGAGTTTCCACCTTTTTATTAAACCATAAATTGATGCAAAGACTGTCTTGAAAAGCATTTGTGATTGTTTTGTATTCACACAACTCGCTCTGTCGCTTATTTAATATTCATTAACAATGGAATTGACATTACACAATCTGAGTAAAGATTTTAAATCATCATGAGATGGTGGTTAAATCTTTCCCCAATAAAATGAATGCCAAAGTACATTTGACTTTGTTAATCCACTTCTTTCGTCAATCTAGAGCTTTGTCAACCCTGCAGAATGCTCAGTGTGTTATGTATTTACTAAGAGTATGGGACAACAATATTGAGGGTTGAAATGTGTCATAAAGGACTTTAATTGTTTTAAATTTGCTCAATTAATGTTAAACCATAAGGTAACATCATTTTCATCTTGAACCAATTCTTCTTTCTTAGTATGAGAATCAGAATCAGTTAGACCAATGTAATAGATCTCATTATGAACAACTAAGACTTTTTAGATGTAAATGATTAAGTACCAATGAAACTCATTAATCCATTAAATGTACATTCATTTAATTTTGAATTTTAAGTTGTATTAATCTATTACTAGGATGTTCATTTAATTTAGTATTTTTAAATTGGCTCTGTACTTTTTTAATTGGCCCAATTCAAATTCAAACAATGAACCAATTTATAATGTTTTAACTGTTATAAATTAAACACATTTATTTAGTTTAATATATATCATTATGATCAATTAAGAATATTTAGATGTAAATGATTATGGTATAAATTATAGGTTAAACCAATGCTTTACTTTTTTTGGTGTAACCTTGGAGTTGCAGGTCTACAGAGCTCACAGATCTATCCTCTCTCAGCCGTCATCACAAAGCAACGAATGATGTCACCACTGAAGACATGGACAAATGTGAAGATCTGTTAAAGAGGCCATATTTGTCAAAGGTCCACATGCCACACAGAGGTCGATGTGTTGACTGGTGCCTCCAATACTAGATCCATGGGAGGTCAACAACAGTCTGAGCTGTGCTGGGTGGTAAACGGTCCACTGGATGGAAGATGGAAGAAATCCAAAGGCTGCACATCTCCGCTCTCCTCAGCAGTCCTACTTTGGTTTTGTTACACCACCATAACAAATGAAAAAAATGGAAATTTGAATTATTCATAATATTATTTGTATTATTTATTCACTTTTCCCCTTTTCTGTTTTTAACCTCCACTCACATTGCTTATTGTGGATATATTTCTAATGAGCCACACACACAAGCCTCACCAAACTTAACACCAACACCAAAATTACAAAAGCTGGACAGACTCTAAAGAGGCAAAATGCCTGATGCAGGCCTAGTTGCCAAAGCATTGCTCACTTTTTGCAAGGTGCATGAGTTTTTCTATGTTTGATTTTGACAAGCATTAGGCACTCCCTCTCCAATGCACCTGGTTTCAGAAATACAATGTGCAAGGCATCCTCTTATTTGAAAAATAATAACTAAAATGCAGCAGGACAGGAATTTATGTGATTTTTTTGCTAAATTCTCCTTGGGGGTAAACTACCGGTACTTTTCAGAGCCCCACTCCGCCCCTGGAGCCCTCGGTCTCTGCTGCCTGGACTTTGTGAAGATGTAAGACTGACGCGTAAAAGCTCAGTTACTGATGCTGCTGTAAAATGCTCCTGGTCTGTAGACAACAAAAGTCAGGACTGCAGGTAAAGTGCGTCATTTTAATTACCCGTGATACAAAAGGCCCTTTTTACATTTTTTTTACGTTTGGGTTCAGCAACTGAAGTAAAATTTTGTTTTTGTTTCTTTTACATATTTAGGAATAAAGCTAATGAAATTTAAAAAAATGTGCGCAAATAAAACAAAATGTGTTCATTTTAACGCATATTGTGTTGAATCATTTAACACAAACAATGTGTTAAATGTCCCAACTCAGTCCCTGAGCTAAATGTTCAACACAGTAACTGTGTTAAAAACAACATATTGTGTTTTCCTTAACTAGTCACATTGGTATTTTTAAAAATCACACATTTTGTGCTGTTTTCAACACTTCTTTTAAGAGTGTGGTGTCATCGCCCCCTGCTGGTGATAGTTTTTTCTCTCAAGGTCACTCACAGGTTAGAACTGATCCGGCTCTGCTCCCACGGCAACCAGAAGAGATCCCGGCAACTGTCCACCTCCTCACAATCCTATAACACACAGACACACAGATAAGTCCCTGAATGCACCATAAAGCCCCTGAACCCACCACAAAGTCCCTGAACTCACCACAAAGCCCTTTCTTACAACAAATCCATACGCCTCAGCCCAGACTCAGCACCAAAAAGGACATTTCCCTTTTGTGGCCCTGTGAAGTCCACTGGGACCGTGTGAAGATATGGTTTCAAAGTGAGGTTTATGTACAACTAGAATATAACCAGAAATGTTTTGGTTGTTTTGTCATTTTGCTTTGAGTCAGGATCCAGTATTCCTCTCCCAAATATATGTAAATATCAAATTATACTTACTATACTACACTTATGATACTTTACATATTAGTGTCAAGACTATATACCATCTGAAACCCAGTGACTGCTTTACCTGCATGTTTCACAGAATGGCATTACATTATTTGAATTTATTATATCACAGTCACTATAGCTTGACAGGCTTATATTCATATGTGAGCGGAGCTGCCTCTCCACAGACCTGGCCTGCAACTGTTGGCATCAGCTGCTTATGTTCGTCCTTTTTTATTTCCCATTTTTTGTCTTAATATCAAACAAACCGACACTTTGTGTCTTTGATGTTTCATCATTTCAACTGATACTTTGCAGCTGATATCATCAACATCCCCCGGGTGGTGTGATGCTAACTTGAGGCACTGCTCTGTCTGAAGCTCTTTCAGACTTTATCTGAACTTTATTTTAACACAATCTGACCAGAAAGAGCTGAGTTAGTTGGAGTTACAACAGGTGAGCTTATTAAACTAGTCTTTTACCTATAAAATTAGTCAGAAGCTAGTTAGCATTAGCCAAAGTTTTTGTGTTGAATATCAAACTACTAAACTGGACCATTAATGCTCGTATTGATCCATTTTGTATTTTTTCTCAGACAATCTTAAAACTTTTCGCCAACGTGTACATTGTGTCTCCATGGTAACCGCTGAACATTCCACCATAGAGATACATACAGAACACCCCCAGCATGATGTCACTGTGAAGTACTAATAAAAAAAAAATGCACTATGTAACTTTTTTCTGGTGGAGGATCTGCCAACTTCTTGTCTATAGTCAGTATTACTTTTCAGACTTTATATTATCTACCTCACTCTTGAGTCCAACAGTCCAGATACAGTGTAGCCAGTTAGAACACCTCCTCCTCTTCCTCCTCCTCTTTTGCTCGTCATCCTCTAGGAACCTCTCATGTGATCATTAATATGTGCTGCACATTCTGAGACAAACCCAGAACATGAAGAGGATTTGACAGGCTGTACACACTGTCCTCTTCATAGAAATGCATAATATAATATGAAGGTTATAAAATGTAACATATGGGGCGCAGTCGTATTGAATGTTTATGTATTTTTTTTTATTGTTTTGACTTGGATAACACTCACTAAACAGTATTCTGTGGCTTAAAGAGGAGGTATTACAGAAAATCGACTTTTTGGGGGTTTGTACCATGTTATAACGCTGTTCCCTCATCAAAAACATGCCTGTATATGTTAGCACTCTCTACTGCCCTATTCAAACCCTCTTTACGGTTAGCTGTAACGCCTCTCTCAGACTGCACCTGGTCCATCTGCGACTCTTGTGTCAGATCGTTCATGGGATAACTATTTACTTAATAAAGGAAAAGGCTTGTGGTCCACTCCTTTGCCGGCGCCACCGGACTGCATGGCACGTGGGGTTAAATTTGTCCAACGCTCCGCCCACAACCCTAAGTCACCATGCCCGCACAGGACAATTCTCCATAAATATACATATAAGTAGTTTTATTTATTAAGTTAACATCGTGATCTAAATATGTGTTTGCAATTAATACCCCATAGAAGTAAAACACTCCCTCTTTAATAGTGGCATAGGCTCAGAAATCATATATTAACCATAAACTATAAGGTCAAGATATCTGCTATGACAAAATTCCTACCTACCCTGCACTTCTATGTTAAACTATAGGCTCTTTAGAATATAATAACATCACAAGGAAGCAGCTTATTCACTGTGACTGAGTGGCATTATATATGATCCCCGTGTTATTAATGCGGGCACATGCAGCAGACGGAGTGAGACCTGTGAGGCATTCAAACGCAGGCTTATGTGGGATAAGAGACTGTTAGATTCAAGCCCAAGGACAAAAACATGGACACATAGTGAAACATGAGGGGGAAAAAAGAATATAATATAATAATGTGTTGGAAAGTTTGTAATATATGCATAGAACACTGCTAACATCAAGAGACACGGCACATGTAACGGCTTTGAATATTGGTTATACTTAAAGGTCCTGTGTTAAACAAAATTGACTATTGTGAGCTTTAGGTCACGTTATAATGTTGTTATCTCCTCAAAAACATACCTGGACTTGTGTTTTGTTCAGTTCACACATGTTTGAGTAACACTCAATGTTCTCTTCAACCTTGTGATGTCATGAAGTGGTAGTTTTCAAGTGAACAGCTCCCCTTTACATTTTGTTTAGTAGAGACTGGCAATTCCAAGACTGAAATTATTCCAATGATTCTAGTGAATATGTATGGAGTTTAAAAAACACAGTGGAGCACTTCCTACCTGTATTACCACATGACATCACAAGGTGGTAATACAAACATTTTAAGACCAAAATGACTAGGCTCATTGCAGCTAGGACTAAAACAGGACCAGTATATACTGACCACTGCAGAGTGCCAAATATCTTACCATAACAATTTTGTCCTTTAGAAGGGTTTTTATTTTATTTTAACCCTTTTTATTGTATTTTTTTCTATGATTAAATATAATCTTATATCGTGTGGCCTTTAGATTTTCTGGTGTAGTTCCCAAAAATATCAAATTTAAGTATTCCTGAATTTCATTTTAAAACAATTTAATGTTCACACAACGTCATCACGCTAATGTATATTTATAACTATTTTTTAGGATAATTTACTGATGCAGTTTAAATCTAACCCTGTAGTCCTGCCTCTCCCCAGCAGATGTCAGCACAGTAAAGCCTCTCTTTATATATCTATATATATATACTGTATATATATCTTGCAGACACTCTGGTGCTGAACAGCAGAGTGGCTGTGACTGCTCCCGTCCTCCACATAAATGAGTTTCCTCTAGAGCTCGCCAGCCCTTACGCGACCTTTGTGTGCGAGAACGCCAAGCAGAGACAGGTACGGTACAACAAAGAGACAGTTTAATTAGAATGCACTTTATATTTAGACAACAAAGAGCTTCACAGTCTAACACAATGACATCTGTACATTTGGCACACGCCCCAATCAACACCACAGGGTTGTGTAGAGTCAATGTGATGTGACAAAGAGACAAGAGGCGAGGGGAACCTGTTATAATTTAACAAGACGTTTGCTTAAGGGCACAGAACCTAAAGACGAATGCTTCACAAGTTTGTTTTATTTATTCATTTTTCTAAACTATACACAGAGGTTATAAAGGCATTGTGACATCTTTTGTGTGTCATTTCTGTACAATATTACACAGACTGCATCAAATCATTAAAGAAGACCTATTGTACTTGTGTCTGCTCTATACCTATAATCTATGACACTCGCTCGGATCATGCGGTTATAATTTGCACATTTTAAATAGCAATACTGAAACAAATCCATGTCAGAAAACTGTGGTGACTAATGGGAGCTCACATGGCTGTAAACGTCACAACAACAGAGAGTCGGCACTTCATATGGATAGGTACAGATCACACTCATGAGCAGCATTTTTTTTTTTTTTTCATTTGTACCAAAATGACCACGCAGCGCTGTTGAATCCTGCATGTATCACCGATTAAGAAAAAAAAAATTGTAGAATGAAGTAAGTACAGAGCAGTGGGTGTGTGCCAGTGACAGTGAAACGGGGATTGATTGAAATTAAGCGATTAAATGTTGCTCAGACATGCAAAAATCTGTCCAAATATAACTTCAGTTGAGTAAATGTTGAGGGGAAACAACTATAATATGGTTAAAATCTCTGAAAAGCTGATTTTGCAGAATAGGTCTGCGAAATCAGCTTTGTCACGGAAATGTTGAACTAGCCATTTGTTGCTCTGTGGCGCAGAAGTTAGGTCACATGACATGACACTTGTCGGGTTGGACCAATGCCAAACGTATCATTGTATTTTTGAGAATCTAACTTTGCGACATGTTCTTAGCTCTGTGTTTATGACCTGGAGTCCACATTTCTCAAAGGGTGAAAAAGATATTTTTGGATCAAATAATACAAGTGTTCATTTTGTCCTCATTTATAGAACCGAATCTGTGTGTTTTTGGATCACTTAAAGCCACAGTATAACTTTTTTTTGCCAAAGAGAGAGAGAGAGAGAGAGAGAGAGAGAGAAAGGCAAATCTCCCCATCTCCAGATCTTCAGTTAGGTTTGGTCAGGACTAACTAACCTGAACAATGAGAACCTACTGTGAATGCGGTTTAAAGAGAGGACAAAAGGACAAAGAGGGAGAGAACGAGTGGATCGGAAGCTAACCTGCTAGCCGCCGTGTTCCAAATAGAAAGTGATTATGGGTGTGCTTCCGGCTATATTGACTCTGGCTCCAATTCTCTTTACATTAGAAATCTGTCGCCCCTTTTTCTGTAACTGCTGCTGTCAGACTCATCATTTTGGTCTTAAATATTCAGATTGACCTGGTCTACGTGATCCTTGCATTTTTATTTATTGTGTCCGTAACTCAAGATATGAACATTAACAACAGACAAATCAGGCGCCTTCTTTCCCCGAAGTTGCTCTCACTAGCTTTAGCCACAGGTTTGATTAACAGCGTTGCTAAGCCTACGCCCCCCGCCAAACCAGCCGTGCGGGCAGTAAGGGACCTTCAACAGCCTCGCTCCAGATTGGCTCTTTGGTTGCTATGATACTCACGGTCAGAATTCCAAATATGGAACTCAACTCCAAATTCGTCCCACAACTGTTAGCATCGATGAGCTTTTTAACACTATGGGTGACGTCACACTCACTTAGTCCACTTCTTTATACAGTCTATGGGCGCATTAAGAGAAACAAAACAGTCAGATTACAGCATCAAGCACGCCCCGGTCCTTTTCGTCATTATCCGAGTCAGTCTCATCGTTTGTTACTTAGCTGTTCAGTGATGATTCCGGTCTTCCTGAAAACGCGGATGACACTTGAGCCACTGACTCATCTTCTCCTTGTCCATCCTTGATCATGATGCTGGCCGGAAACTTTTGACTTCCTCTTGCAAATGACCACGGGTGGAAGTTAGCCCGGCAACCGAGAACTCCAGTGAAAGATGACTTCTCGTTCCCTGTGGTGAGCATAGATACTGAACTGACCCCTGTTTTCTCGACGGTTCACAGGGATGTCAAAAGTGATCATGTTGGTGATGTGTTCTGGCCCGATCTCCTTTTCAGTGATCTTATTCTTGCTATTTTGTTCTCCTTACACACATATAACTCCACGATGCTCTAGACCCCATGTGTCAAACTCAAGGCCCCCGGGCTAAATGTGGCCCCCCATGTCATTTTATGTGGCCCACAACAAGATAAATTAAAAGGTTTGACTGTCTTAAAATGTCAGTTTATCAGGAGATACAGTTATACAGCCATATTTTTACATCTATGGAAATGTATGTGTAATAGTTGTAACTCGAATAAGAAATAAATACAGAGACAGTTAATGAACAAGTTAAAAAAGTAGTTTATTTGCACTACATGTGGCCCTTTGAGAGTGACCGTTTTGCTGATGTGGCCCTTTGTGAAAATGTGTTTGACGCCCCTGCTCTTGACTACGATAGCTGTTTATACATAATACATAAAGCGCACTGGATTATAAAGCACATTTGCGAGTTGTGAGAAAATTAAGGGATTTTAAGTGCGCCTTATAGCCTGAAAAATACGGTAATAGTAATTCCTCTGGTTAATCGATACGGATATTAACTAAATCAAACATGACTTAAATATTCAAAATTATACAACTAGATATAAAATTAGTCTACATTGTGCGTCCTATGCATCTATGTAGCTAAAATGCAAGCAAAGTAATCTAAAAACGGCTTTTCTTCTTTCTTTTTTTTTTTTTTTTATATATTCATATTTACTATAAGAGAATCCAGGCTTATTCAACTGTGAAATGAAAAGTCCATAAAGAAAACTACATTGAAATGCATTGGGCCCATATAAAACCAGATGAGTTCTTATAACCTCTTTTATAATGCCACTTTGCAGACTCGGGATAAGTTGAGTCTGACTTTAATTACATTTAAGTATAAAGCACTTATCCTATCAGCGTGCGTGAGGCTGAGTGCTAAAGTGTAAAGCAGCGTCGCACTGTACAAAGTAATGGGCAGTTATGGTACATCAGAGAAAAAAACACGGCGGAGCTGCACTCAAAGTTTCACACAAGACTTCTGTAACTACATAGACCATTTATTACTGACATGTTTGAGTGTTCATTATACTTTTGAGCGGCGATACTTTTATGCCAGTAGTTATATAAGTTCAAAGCGCTATTGTTTCCTCATCAAAAACATACTTGGAGTTGTGTTTTGTTTCATGTACACATGTTTAACATGCAAACCCTGCATATTTAGGAATTCTTTTCAAACGGAAAACACTCTGTCCCACCTTGTGATGTCAATATGGATGTAATATAGGAAGTGCTTCACTGTGTTTTTAAAGTCTGTATGTTTTCACTAGAATCATTTGGATGATTTCAGACCTGAAATTGCCAGTCTCTAGTAAACAAAAGATAAAATGTAGCAGTTAACTTGAAAACTATCGCTTCATGACATCACAAGGTGGAACAGAGCATTTTGAGCTTTGGAGATGTTACAGACTAATAATAAAGTGTTACTCAAACATGTGTGAATGAAACAAAACACAACTCCAGGTCTGTTTTTGAGGAGGTAACAAGATTATAACATACATCAGCTGAGTCTTGTGTAATATAGGCCCTTTAAAAGTGAACTATGTAAGTGCTTGTCTCTATGGGGGATGTTAATGCTTTTCCTGCAATGCTTCATTCTATGGCATTACAATAACCTTCAAATACAGATGTTTCTTTATTGCAAAAAAAAAAAAAAAAAAAAAAAAGAAAAGAAAAAAAGATAATAATAATAATAATAATAATAATAAATGAAAAAATAAATGAATAAATGAATATTTTGAAATAATATGAATTTGTGTTGCCCCACTCTATGGCATTAAAATAATCTCTCTTCAAATACAGATACTAATAATAAAAATAATATAATAATAATAATAATAATAATAATAATAATAATAATAATAATAATAATAATAATAATAATAATAATAATAATAATAATAATAATAATAATAATAATAATAATAATAATCTTGAAATAATATTAATTTGTGTTGAAAGCAGCATTACCTCTCCACAGATCTGACCTTTAACTTCCTATTTGTCTCCATGGAGATAGTTAAGAAGTCAAATACTTAACTGTGGAACATTCCAGTCAAAGCATTATCTCTCTTTCTTGTTGTGTAGCTTTATGTTTTAAAAATGACCAGTAGACCATTAGCTCGTCTTAGACCCAAAGGACCAGGAAATGAGCCATGAGGACAGACAGGGTAGAGAGAGGACATACCCAGGGAGAGGGCTCATGGCCGGGGTAGAGAGGGGGGCGCAGGTGCCTGAGTGTGCCCTGTGTCTGGGGCATAGACTGCATAAAGAAATGAACCGAGGGAGTGTGACGTCACCGGTAGTGTTTAGCGCTGGCCAAATTAAGCTCATGGAGACCAGCAGTTATAGTAGTCAAATTTGGAGACGAGTTACATATTTGGATTCTGACCACGAGTATCATAGCAACTGAAAGCATGATTTTTGTTTTATTTCTTTACTCTTAAACCTTGTGTTGAATACTATGTGTTACAGACATTGAAGTGAACTTGTTTTCAATAAGAATACTACACATGCAATATAATTTTTCAGTGACTGCAAGCGTTCTTTTCTTCTATAGATAGTTCCTTTCTCAGGATATAAGTACAGGAGGCTCCTTTGTAATGTAACACCTGCTGTCTGCACTTCCTCTTCTAATACCAGATAAAACTTCTTTCAACTCTCTACCCGGTCTGCAATCACTTATTTCACAATTACAGCAACCAAAGAGTCAATCTTGAGTGAGGATGTTGAAGGTAACGCCCTTTCCCGTCCACACTGCTGGTTTGGCAGGGAGCGGGCGCTTAGCAACACTGTCAATCAAACCTGTTGCTAATGCTATTGAGAGCGACCTCAGGGAAAGAAGGCGCCTCATTGATCTGCTATGATGTAGAGTGGGTTAATATGAACATTTTAAGACCAAAATGACAAGCCTGACAATATCAGTAATGGAGAGAGGGGTGAAAACTAATAATCATTGTAATATAATCGATAATGGCAATTATTTTGGCCATGATAATCATGACACCAAATTTCAATATCGCATGTCAACTCAGCAGGACAGCAGGTCTCCTTCAAAACTGTGAAAGAAGACGGCAAGAACAAGTACTTCACTGCATGAGACTTTGGAAGAGAGTACTTGAGTACAAATATATAGCATTGTGGCTTCCCAAGTATACTGCCAGGACTAGACCAAGACTAAACCACAACTAACCAGGTTAAAACATGATGTAATGTGTCAAACCAGAAGGACTAAACCATGACAGAGATGTCTAAACCAGTGGTGGGATATAGAGAAGTAAAAGTAGTATACTTGAGTACAAATTTTAGGTATCGGTGCTTTACTTAAGGAAATTTTAAGGTGGATGCTTTTTACTTTTACTTCATTACATTTGAGAGCAGGTATCTGTTCATTCTACTCCACTACACTTTTTTATTGAACCGTAAAGTAAAAGTATTCTCCATTATTGTTTGAGACATACATATATACATTTGAAGCCTTATAAGACTTCAAAATATACGCAAAATACTTTTACTTTTTACTCTTTAAGTACATTTTTAAATAGGTACATTAATACATTTCATCAGATTTTTTCATGTGATACTTTTACTTTTGTTTTACTTTTGTTTTTGCTCCGGTATTTGTACTTTTACAAGTAACAACATCGAATACTTCTTGTATCACTGCCAGGTCTAAACAGGACAAGTTTTATTATAGCTCAGCACTCACAGGATCTCCTGTGAGTGCTGCGTCTGACTACAGACATGTGAAAGGAGAGAGAAAAGAAGAGAGGAGGAAAAGAGAGGACAGAAGGAGAGAGGGAGAGAGAGAGGGAGGAGGAGTGTTAAAGGAGAGACAGAGAGAAGGGACAGAGAGGAGGAAATGGAGAAGGAGTTAAAGGAGAGAGAGAGAGAAGGGACAGAGAGGAGGTGAGAGAGAAGGAGTTAAAGGAGAGAGAGAGAGAAGGGACAGAGAGGAGGTGAGAGAGAAGGAGTTAAAGGAGAGAGAGAGAGAAGGGACAGAGAGGAGGAGATGGAGAAGGAGTTAAAGGAGAGAGAGAGAGAAGGGACAGAGAGGAGGAAATGGAGAAGGAGTTAAAGGAGAGAGAGAGAGAAGGGACAGAGGGGGGAGAGAGAAGGAGTTAAAGGAGAGAGAGAGAGAAGGGACAGAGAGGAGGAGATGGAGAAGGAGTTAAAGGAGAGAGAGAGAGAAGGGACAGAGAGGAGGAAATGGAGAAGGAGTTAAAGGAGAGAGAGAGAGAAGGGACAGAGGGGGGAGAGAGAAGGAGTTAAAGTAGAGAGAGAGAGAGAGAGAGAGTAGGAGTCAAATGAGAGAGAGAGAGAGAGAGAAGAGGGAGATGAAAAGGCAGAGGGGGGTCATAGAGGAAAATAGAGATATGGGGATGAGAGAGGAGTAAAAAGGAGAAAAAGAGAGAGCGAGAGAGAGACAGAAAGATTAAAATATAGAGAAACGCAGACAGAGAGAGAGAGGAGGAAAGGAGAAATCTATACATAGAATGGCATAGAAAGAGAGATAAAGAGAAGAGGGAGACAGAAAGGCAAAGAGGTGTGTCAAGAAGGAAACTAGAGATATGGGGGATGAGAGAGGAGTAAAAAGGAGAAAAAGAGAGAGATAAATTTAGAGAAAAGGTGTGAAGGATTTAAAGCAGACAGAGAGAGGAGGAAAGGAGGAAGATACATATCAAAAGGCATATATAAAGGGAAAGAGGATGGTAGAGAGGAAGAGACAGAGAGAGAGAGGGAGAGAGAGAGAGAGAGAGAGAGAGAGAGGGAGAAAAAATAGATAAAGAATGGTTGGAGAGAGAGGGAAGAGAGGGAGAACGCAACAGAGGGACACAGGTTACAGAGAGAGTTGAGATAATGAATAAGAGAAAGAGAGAGACAGAGAGAGAGAGAGAGAGGAGGGAAGGAGGAAGATAAACATAGAAAGGCATATATAAAGGGGAATGTTATAGAGAGAGTTGAGATAATGAATGAGACAATCACAGAGAGAGAGATAAAGGAGAAAGGGAGAGAGGCAGGCTCAGGGAGAATATATAGAGACAAGTAAAAGGAGAGACCCACAGAGAGAGAGAAAGAGGGGTGGAGTGTTGCAGACAAATGGTGGCTGTGAACATTTGAGGTGTGCTAAGGCGCCTGACCTCCTGTCCACACGAGGTGCTGTGTACTGCTCCAGGGTCTGAGTGGACTGGACAGGGTCAGAGGGGATGAGGCTGCAGACGAAAGTGAGTCGAAAGTGACACCCAACAATTTATACAGTGATACGTCCAACTCCATCAAAATACAACCCCGTGGTGTTATGAGGGTGGAGTTTACTCTGAAGAGAAATATGAGGAAAGAAAACCAAAGAGACACTTCTGTACTTACATTTTATGAGATAATTAACTGAATGGGTAGTTTAACCTATAATAGAGCTACTATTACTACTACTACTGCTACTACTATTACTAAAACTATTAGTACTTCTTCCTATTTTAGATTACTTCTCCTACAAATCCTTTTTAGCCCAGAGTAACCCAATGAGTAACTCTCAAGTTTGCTTCTTCTTTCTACTACTACTACTATTACCACTACTACTACTACTACTATGACTTATATTACTTCTACTACTGCTACTACTACTACTACTACTACTAAAACTATCAGTACTTCTACCTATTGTAGATTACTTCTCCTACAACTCCTTTTTAGCCCAGAATAATCCAGTGAATAACTCTCATGCTTGCTTTATCTTTCTACTACTACTACTACTACTACTACTACTACTACTACTACTACTGCTACTACTACTGCTACTACTACTACTACTACTACTACTGCTACTACTACTGCTACTACTACTGCTACCGTGTCATTTTATGGTGTTCTCTCAGTTTACTTTAAAGATAAAAATGAGGTCATGTTCATCCAGTGATACAACAGGACTTCTGCTACCACTCAATGTTGTTACAGTTACACAAGCACACAGCACTTACACCACTAAATGTTGTTATCTCAAAGACTGGAGTTTTTGGTGGGAATTAATTTAATGGGTACTTTTTACCTTAGGCCTATTTAGCTGTTCAACCAGTGACAAAACAAGACTATACTTATACTACCAGAGCAAGGAGAGGAAGGTGAAAGCGGGAGAGAGGATATAATTATGAAGTAAAGTTTACAAGGACATCACAGTTTAACTAAGGAGTTTAACTGGAGCAGAAACAGTTTAGTATTTGGAAGTTATGGAGCCAGATTTGTGTGGGAGAAATATTAACTCTATGTGTGTGTGTATATATATATATATAATGATAATAATAAACAGTAATACAACTTCATATATTTCATTTGGTAGGGAGTTGTTATCAAGTAAGAATTGTGTTTTATTGAGAATTTATTGGATGGGTAGATTGGATGGGTAGATGACGATGATGATTCTTCTTCTTCTATTCTTTTATTTCTTTTATATATTCTATTATAGTCCATCTTAGCAACCATTTTAGATTTACTGTAGACTGCGTTTTACATTTTTTATTTTGTATTTTGTATTTTTCATAAAAGTTTTCACAAAGACGTAGCTCTTTATTAGGAAACATTCAACTTTTTGGAGCTTTCCATCATGCTATAACGTTGTTCCCTCATCAAAAACATCATGACTGAACAGGTTTTATATGTCATCCACGCATGTTTGAGTCATTTAGCTCTCCCAGGCCCTATTCAAACCCTCCTTATGTTAAGCAGTACAATGCTATCCAAATTGTCCATAAATATACAAAAGCAGGATCCCAGAAATAGACTACAACTTGACAAACCTGATGCGATGTGCAGTAGTGTCAGTAGTTGGATCCACACTGCTTGTGTTGTGACAGTGTTCTGAAGGGGGGTGACTCAGTGCAGAGAGCAAAGGGAGGGGGGTCTCGGAGTGTCAAAAATGAAACTGAAACCTATTAAACATGCGGCTAGTATACCATTTTAAAAACAATAAAAGACAAAATGGTGATCTATATAAGTTATGTGTTAGCAGTTAATACTCCATACAAGTGTAATACTCCCTCTTTAAAGCACCAGTCTATGCACTCATCAATCTTTTTTTATCTAAATTTCAAAGCAAACTTACAAATGCACATGTACGTATGATATTTTAAAGTGTGTTATGTAAATGTTGAGCTCTTTGAGGAAACACGTTTGATCATCTGGACCTGGTTCCATCAAACAGAGACCACTTTGCCCTTCAGAGAATAAGAGTTTGGGATTTTTGGTTTCTGAAGTTTGACTGATGTGATGTTTGAGAGCTCCTCGTTTGGTCCACACACTTTGAATCCTGCTCAGATCAAACCAGGAGAACTTTCTCAACTTTCTGTGCTCCTTGTGTAGAATGTTTCAACTATAGCTTTAATCTGAGTGTACCCCAACCTATTAAAGG
This sequence comes from Periophthalmus magnuspinnatus, assembly GCF_009829125.3. Classification (NCBI taxonomy): domain Eukaryota; kingdom Metazoa; phylum Chordata; class Actinopteri; order Gobiiformes; family Gobiidae; genus Periophthalmus; species Periophthalmus magnuspinnatus. The sequence continues at coordinate 6,391,970 of NC_047145.1, read as the reverse complement.
CGCAGTATGTAACTTTCTGGACGTGGCACGTCATCTGCATGATTCCATAGATTCCAATAGAAAGTTAAAAGCAGATATCAAAACATTATCTGTGGAGATACTTTTTATGATGTACTGTGACCAATTATATAGCCAAAGTAACAACATTTCCATGGAAACAAGCAGGTGGAGGCCCACTTCCAGGCCAAGTCAGGTCTGTGGAGATGCAAGCCTGCTCAGAGTGAAGACCATAGACTGTACAGTGGTCTCTTGCTATATTGTCGTTCACTTTTCTCGGTTTCGCAGATTTTTTTTGGTGCAATTTTACATGTTTTTTTGGGTTTTTTTACAGTGTATGAAAGATTGTGTTCTACGTCCTGATTGGCTAATGAACGTTGGATGCCCCTAGTTGGACGCTTATGAATTAATCTTAATCTTTTCTTATGTGTCCAACCTCGTAGTTTGACCATATAAATTAAATTTGGTACATTATTTCTAAAAGCTGTCATTTTTATTTACAGTACAGTATAGTATTTGGTTTCGTTCTATAATACTGTGCTGATTTTTTTTATTTTATTTATTTATTTATTTATTTATTTATATTTATGAAGGTTTGAGAATGTTTAAACAAGAGAGAAATGTGAGAAAATGTTAATGCCTGTGTGAGAAAAGTGTATAAAGTGTGTGGTGAGGAGTTTTACAGCCTTAAAATATATATAATAATTGTAAAAAATGAACTTTTCTAGTTCTCGGATTTCGTTTATCGCGGGTTATTTTTGGAACGTATAACTCCCATGATAAACGAGGGAACACTGTATATAAAATGGACATAGCTAATGTGCTAGCCGCTGCGTTCCAAATAGGAATTGATCATGGACGCACTTCCGGCTCCATCGACTCTGGCTTCAATTCACTTTACGTTGAAACATTGTCACCCCTCTCTCTGTAACTGCTGAACGGAGCCTTGTCATTTTGGTCTTAAAATGTTTGTATTAACCTGCTCTTCACCCTGGTTTTATGTGCTATTTTGTAATTCAAGATATGAACATTAATAACAGACAAATTATTCTCGCTCCGGATTTGCTCTTTGGTTGCTATGATACTCACAGTCGGAATTTCATATTTGGAACATGTTTGAACCTCTAAATGATCAAAACCCTAAATACATGTGTTTGTTTCCTTCCAGATAACACAGCTGGCTTCGTGACTAAGCGTGGCGACTTCAGAGGGCGCTCGCATGAGTTGCCCGTTACCCGTGGTGATGGAGGATAACGGGTACTCTGAGTGTTTGTTCGTGTGTGTGTTTGTGGCTCAGATGGCTCTGTGCTCATCTTCCTCTCTGCGGGACTGAGCTTCCTCCTCTGCGTCGTCACACTGTTAGGTGAGACGTATGCACATTTATTTATTTATTTAGCAATCAATTGTTTTACTTTACTTCATTTGAATGTGTGTAGTAGAGTGATGTCACACTTTATAATTACATAGTTTATAGAGAATGATTCAGACTTGAAAGGAAGTTAATCAAGGGTTTATGATTTAAGGTATTAATTAAGTCGTTACTAAGTCTCATTCAAGCCCGAAGTACAAGTGATAAACTGCTGAACTTACATAGGTTTTTTTAGGTATTTGTACTTCACTTAAATCCATTTTACAGTGGATACTTTTGATTTTTACTTTACACATCTTCCTCCCGGTGGGACTGAGCACTTAATAAACTGTTCATTATGGATTAAATCTTTCTTATTAAGACTAATTAAGGTGTACTCATTTGTTTTCTCAGATTATTAGGTGCAACACACAGGTAATATTTTAGTTTTCTGTGTAAGACAGCAGTTTTTTCACGTAGGAGAAGGATGTGGGGGTCGTCAGCGTATCAACTGCAAAATAGGGATTGCTGGGAGAAAAATGTTGGGAATCACAGGTACAGTGTTGGATGAAGTACTCAGTTTTGTTAGTAAAAATACAGATGCAGAGGTAAAAAGTTACTCAAGAAAAATGATCAAAAATCTACTTAAGTAAAAGTATTTAAGTACCTGTTTAAAAATGCATTTTAAGAGTAAAAAGTATTTCACACAAATTTTGACAGTGTTGTTAATTTGTTAAAGTGTACATACAGTGATATTGATTAAAACAAGAAAAAATGATACTGATAAAAAAAAAAAAAGAAAGTAGATACCTGCTCTCAAATGTAGTGAAGTAAAAGTAAAAATATCCACCAAATGTACTAAAGTAAAGTACAGATACCTAAAAATTCATTACCACTGCACAGATGACAGAAAAGCTCTGTTGGCGTACATTCACACTGTGCCTTTATTTTCACTCACCCAGTGGGTTGACCCCAGTAGAACCACAGAGTGTCACTGCCTCCTTTGAACTTTCTCTTCCTCTCCCACCTCCCTCTTTCTTTCACCCTCTCTTTCCTTCTCCTTTTCTCTCCGCCTCTCTCCCTTTCTCTCCTCCCTCCCCCTTTTGTTCCTCTCTCCTTTCTTTTTCTTTCCTCCTCCCTCTCTCCACCTCTTTTTCTCATCCTGTTTCTCTTCCCCCCTTTTCCTTCTCCCTCCCCCTTTCTCTCACCCCCTCTTTCTCTCTCCCCTTTTCAGCCTCCTCTCTCTCTCCTTCTCTACTCCCGCTCCCCTCTCTCTCCTCCTCTCTCACTACTCTATCACCATTCCTCTCTTCTTTTTTCCATCTCCACCTCTCTCACTCCACCTATCTCTTCTTCTCCTCCAGTTTCTCTCTCTCTCTCTCTCTCTCTCTCTTTCTCTCCACACAGACCATCAAACCTGGTTTGGCTCCCATTCTCTGCCTCCTTCTCTCCCCTTCTCCTCCACTTTCCCTTTCTGTCTCCCCCCTTATCTCCTTCAGTCTCTTCCCCCTCCCTTTTGTCCTCTCACTCTCTTTCCTCTCCCTTTCCTTCTCGTTTCTCTCCGCCTCTCTCCCCTTCTCTCCTCCCTCCCCCTCTTGTTCCTCTCTCTCCTTTCTTTTTCTCTCCTCCTCCTCTCTCCACCGCTTTCCACCTCTTTTTCTCACCCTGTTCCTCCTCCCCCCATTCCTTCTTTTTTCTCTCTCCCTCTCTCCTTCTCTCTTCCCCTCTCTGGCTCCTCCCTCTCTCCTTCTCTCCTCCCTCTCCCAACTCTCTCCTCCTCTCACTACTCTATCACTGTCCCTCCCTTCTTTTTTTCTCTCTTCTCGTCTCTCACTCCACCTCTCTCTTCTTCCCCTCCTCCCGTCCCCCTCTCTCTCCACACTGACTGTCAGACCTGGCTTGGCACCTCCCTCTCTCTGCCTCCTTCTCTCCTCCCTCTCCCCTCTCTCTCCTCCCCTCTCACTACTCTATCACCGTTGCTCCCTTCTTGACTTCCTCTCCTCCTCTCTCACTCCACTTCCCTCTCTTCTGCTTCCTCCCCTCCCCCTCTCTCCCTCCCTCTCTCCACACTGACCGTCAGACCTGGCTTGGCACCTCCCTTTCTCCGCCTCCTTCTCTCTTCCCTCTCCCCTCTCTCTCCTCCTCTCTCACTCCAATTCCCTCTCCTCTGCTTCCTCCCGTCCCCCTCTCTCCCTCCTCCCTCCCCCTCTCTCCCTCCCTCTCTCCACCCTGACCGTCAGACCTGACTTGGCACCTCCCTCCCTCTCCCCTCTCTCTCCTCCCCTCTCACTTCTCTATCACCGTCCCTTCTTTATTTCCCCTCCTCCTCTCTCACTCCACTTCCCTCTCCTCTGCTTCCTCCTGCCCCCCTCTCTCCCTCCTCCCTCCCCCCTCTCCTTCCCTCTCTACACCCTGACCGTCAGACCTGGCTTGGCACCTCCCTCTCTCTGACTCCTTCTCTCCTCCCTCTCCCCTCTCACTACTCTATCACCATCCCTTCTTTATTTCCTCTCCTCCTCTCTCACTCCACCTCCTCCCTCCCACCTCCTCCCTCCCACCTCCTCCCTCCTCTCTCTCTGTCTCTCTCCCTCTCCACCCTGACCGTCAGACCTGAGTTGGCACCTCCCTCTCTCTGCCTCCTTCTCTCTTCCCTCTCCCCTCTCTCTCCTCCCCTCTCACTACTCTATCGCCGTCCCTTCTTTATTTCCTCTGCTCCTCTCTCACTCCACCTCCTCTCTCCCTCCTCCCTCCCTCCCTCCCTCCCTCCACCCTGACCGTCAGACCTGGCTTGGCACCTCCCTCTCTGGAGACCATAGTTCATTAAAAATGCCCATATGAGTTTGGTCATTTGCAGAGGAGTGGGAGGGGCTCTATAAACTCAGTGTAATCTCTTTGGGCCCGTGGCTGTCTGTCCCAAGGTCGAGGTAGTAAAAGACACTCCTTAATTCAGTGCCATTATAACCCCCCCTCTCATCTGCATAGAGGAGGGAGGGAGGCAGTGCAGGTTTATGGGGCCATGGGTTGAGTTATGAAAATGTGACAGTGGCTTGTTTTGTAAGTTCATATTTTTTCATTGTAAGTCCGGCGACATTTACCTCGCTCTAAATCTGTCTCAAATATTGTTCTACGGAGCCAAAACTTCTCTCATAGAAATAATTAGAAGTCACTGAGTTTTCTTATGGCAAAATGCAAAACAATCTGTTGTTTTTGTCCAGTAGTATCAATATATTCTTGCAGTACCAGAACAAGTACGCACTATATTGGTATAACGATTAATAGCCAACGTTTCCACCCGTAAAAACGCTCATATTTCCAAAATTTGCATCAGAAAAACACGTGACAAATGCGACTTTATCCACATTTCCATTAAAGCGATGGAGCACTTAACTGTCAGTTGGTTACCTGGTTACGGAAGCTGCTGTTTCCTATGTCATGACACTGCCCATCCTACAGAGGGCACACCCTTTTCTCTGTTATTTAGCCATTTCCTGTACACCTGTTGTGTCGTGTTGAAAAGTTAGCTGGTACTTTAATATAATAATACTATAATAACAAATGCTATACATGTTTTTCCACCAAGCTAACGCCTGCAACATCAGTCTTTGCTAAAGTACTGCACCACAGCTGAAGTCCCACTACACTTTACTTTCAACCGTAAACTTTCCCTGAGTTACTAGCATAGACTGTATTTACAAATGGACATAGCTAACCTGCTAACCGCTGCGTTCCAAATAGAAAGTGATCATGGGCACGCATCCAGTTGCGTCGACTCTGGCTCCAATTGACTTCACATTAGAAAACTGTCATCTCTCGCCGTAAATCCGTTACTTGTGAAGATTCGACAGTGCTTAGCTTAGTGTGTTCGTGTCTCTGGGAAAGTTATTAGTCGGTCAACATTGTTTTTTGCTTGAACCTCATACATTGTGCTGGTGTAACAATGTTTAATTGTTCTTCTTTGGAGGATTTTGGGCAAACAGCAACCAGCATGACGGGACCATTCTGACTTTGTCTATCACCTGTGCCCATCCCGGTCCTGTGCAGGTATGTAGCCCGAAGGTAACAAGGGTTTTATAGTCACTTAATGCGTTTCCACCTTCCAAACTGTTACGCACCTGTAGCGATATTGCGATATTTGTGCGTTTCCACCTCCTGTTTCTTGTGTGAATCTTCAACATGTGCAAAAAAAAAAAAGGTGGTGGAAATGCAACTAGCGACTATGAATATTTCCAGTCACTATTTTTTGTTGTACAAGAGAACAATTAGTTTCTTTCATTTATTTAAAACATGTATTGTTACTAGCATAATTTAACTGCATCTACGGAGATAGAAACGTTTAATGCCATAGTGTAGAAAATCCCAGTCACATCTCCATGGAGACAAGCAGGTGGCACACCCATAGACATTCATAGACGTACAATTCTCTATCTCTACCCATTGCTTCAACTCAATCACTTGACTCAGTTCGAATGCTCCTTCACATACAAATTAACAGGTTATGTCAAATTATTTAAGACATTTATCTGGTCTCGTCCTTACCAGAACCCCACAACTTCCCAAATCTAACTGAACTGGGTTAGCCGTTAGCGCAGATTGCCAGGTTTGTATGCTAATTATGATCTAAAATAAAACACCAAAAGGTTTGAACACTCAACAATGACTTTAAACGAGGCTTTGATCTCACATAAACGCGGTCGATGGGTCGGTACCAGCTGAGACCTTCACGATTATTCATAATTTGACATTTTTGCGGGTTCAGTTCTAACCTACAGTGCCGTTGTGTCTTTGTGCAAGGTCCTGCATATAAATATAGTAAAATGAACATAAATGAACGTCCTTAGACCGGTAAACAAAACACTCGTATTTAAGTAGTTTCACTTTCTGTATGGCTAATGTGTTAATCCCAGATGTGATTTAGTTTTTCTTAGGTTCGAGAAGTTGAAGAGCAGTTCTCCATTTGGATAACTTGCCCCATTTTTACAAGTGGCGCTTGAAAATGAAGTCAGATAATCAAGTGCGTCTGATATGGACTGAACAAAGAGTCGGCCTGTTTTAACTGATAGCGAGAAAGTAAGTGTCTTTATTACGGTTTTGTGGAAAGTGGTTGTAAAATTAAATCACTTTAGACCAACCTTCAAGTCAGAAGCAGAGTTATCATTTAAATAAGTAATATGGATTTAAAGTTTGGGTTGTTTTTTTGTTTTTTTTAAACATAAATAGCGAATCTAAATAGAACACCTTCCCAAAAAACACGCTGCTGTTTGATTTTGGAGGATATGTTCAGAGCACCCCCCTGGAGGCTCAGTCCATCCCCACAGAAGATCAGCCCGAACGCGGCCTCACCAGGGAGCATCTCGCTGAGGTCCTCATACTCCCATGTGAGGGACGCTCGCTCTGACCCAGTTTATCCCAAATGAGAAATCGAATACTCCGCACACCCTTTCATCTGGATACACTGCTAAAAAGGATTACATAACCTAACCTGTTAAAATGGCTTGAACATTTTTTTTGGCGCGGGGTAGTTTTGGTAGTTTTATAGATCTACACGGTATATTTAACTCGATATAGCTAATCTGCTTTTGGTCTTAAAATGTTCGTTTAATGTCCCACCGGGAGGAGAAACCAAGGAAGACCAAGGACACGCTGGAGGGACTATGTTTCTCGGCTGGCCTGGGAACGCCTTGGGGTCCCACCGGAGGAGCTGGAGAAAGCGTCTAGGGTGAGGGAATTCTGGGAGTTCCTGCTTAGACTGCTGCCCCGGATAAGCTGAAGAAAGTAGACGGATGGAATGTTCGTATTAACATGATGATCCTAGTGTTTTTATTTCGCTTTTGTGTCCGTAAACCAAGATATGAACATTAATAACAGACAAAGCAGGTGCCGTCTTTCTCTGAGGTTGATCTCGCTAGCGTTAGCAACAACTTTGATTGACAGCGTTGCTAACCAGCCTTTATCAGCCTTGCTCCAGATTGGCTCGTTGGGTGCTATGATACTCGCAGTCGGAATTCCAAATGGGAACTCTGCACCAAATTTGCCTCTATCACTGCGAGCCTCGATGAGCCTCATTCGACCGGAGCCGAACGCTATGGCTGACATAACTCTCCCTCAGTCCACTTCTTTATACAGTCTATGGTCTTGACTAAAGTATGTATATTTATATTTTTAAGGTGAGTATCTGACCAGTGTCGATATGTTTATGATGAATTTTAGACTAAATTACAGTATATACCAGTTGAGTTAATGCATTAATTAATATGTCAATTCAAAGTTATACAATGTAACGTCTCTGGAGGGTCTGCAACGTGCTTGTTTCCATGGAGATGTTCTTGTTTTGCCTGGAATTTTTGCACAATATGGCATTTAACGCATTAATCTTCACGGATACAAGCAGGTCACATCAACAGACGAAATTACAGGTCTGATTTAACGAGAGGTGACCCGATAAAATATGTTTAATGCCATACTGCGTACTGAATGCTCCATGCAGAGCAATAACTGCTTCTTTGATACAGTAATAATTAAACTGTATCTTAAAGGAATCCAAAATAATGAAGTACCACATAAATAATAACTAGTAAATGCACCTGATCTAACAGTAATACTAATTCCATGTTAACTAACTGTAATAAATGTAATACCTTTTTAAGAGTGTATAGGATAGTCCTGCACACATCCTTGTTACTGAACTCTGTAGATTGTCCACTAGGGGGAGCTCAAGCACTGCACAACATGCAACAGAAACCATTTGGGAGTCATAGAAAGCAGAGGAAGTGCAGATGATGCCGGTAGAGGAGATGAGACCTATTTAAATGTGTCTTTTGCACCATTTGAATGTATTTATTGAACTCTTTCATTTGAATCATTTGGGCCTATGCCAGCCGTGACTCTGCATACAGATCCTGCTGCAGTATTATAAGCTCAGCGGGGGAAACATACGCTATTTTACATTTATGAACAAAAATATGAGGCAAAATGAAAAAGACAGCAGCAAGATGAAATGTTTGGGAGGAAACGCAGATCTGATTTGAATACTAGTTTTATGAAAAAGGCGGTGATTTTTACCAAATACATCGTTCTCTGTATTTTGCAAGAGTTAGAATATATTTTTGGCAATGTCTTTGTCAGCTATTAGTGGGTTTCAGAATGATCTCAGATTTAAGACCGTTGCCATTGCTGATAACAGTTCAAAACAAAATATGATCCTGTCCTCAAACTAGTACCATTTAATAGCAAGCTGAATGAGTGAAGTATTTTAGGTTAGATGTACATATAGTGTTAGCACAGCAGTATTACAGCTTGGCCTATGAAGCTGCATCCACTTCACCGTTGCCATGGTACCATAACTTTAAGTAGGAAGTATTCAACAAATGAAGTAGTTTTGAGCGAGATAAGGCCTTCTATGACTGTCCAGGATACACGGTCATGCCCCTTTCTCTTCAGCTTTAACTCTGGAGCTGTGAGTGTAATTTAGATTGATAGAGACTTGTGTTCTGCAAGAAGAGAACAAAAGAGGCACTGCCCGAGGGGTTAAAACTCCCAGTTGTATCCATCTTTTGACATGTTTTTTAATCCAAATTACTGTGGCTGATCTGATCAAGAATAAAGCTTTTCATTTTTTCCAAATTTAACTGTTTACATTTTTGCACAACCAACTGGATTCAAGCCTTATTCTGTGACCTTGCAGCTGTTCAGACCTTAAGGATGCTACAAAGGCGTTTTGTTCTGCTCCTCTGCAAAGAGGATACAGCGTTCCTTCAGCATGACATTGCCTCAGCCCGGAGCTATTATTTAGATAAGTAGTTCTTGAACTTTTTCTCAGGCAAGCCACTTTTTTCTAATTGGTCACTTCTCCTGACCCAACATCTCAGGTGGCAGATGAGACCACTAGAACTATTTATCTTTTAAATTGGTTTCTGTTATGAACTCATCTGTGTTGTAATAATTGTAAAAAATATAACATCAGTAATTTGGCAAATTCATTAAAAGAAGAAATACCAGTTTCCAGATCTCGCTGCACAACTTTTGGTGCTAGAATTCCTGTCCTTAATTTTCCTCTCTTCTTAACCAAAAGACCTCTCAAAAATCACCTATACTTAAAATACCAGATCAACATGACACAGAGGTTACCAAACTTTTATAACTATGCAAATATTCTTTAAATATCTTCCCATTGTTTTGCTATTTAACTTATGTGATTCAACCAGAAGATTCAGCTGTCAATTTTCTGGTTGGCCCCGGAACTGACATAATCATTTAACAAAGTCATTACATCTCTATGGAGACCAGCAGTTTGCAGACCCCCGACCAGAAAAGTTACACAGTGTAATTTTTAATTTTCACCAAAAAACTTTTTTAAACTCTCTTGACTCCCAACCCTTGGTATCATCAAGTTTCAATTAGAAATGCAGTCATTCACTTTGTTTCCATGGAATGTTTGTCGTCCATTTTGTCCCACTTAAGGAAAGAGCCTCAAACATATCGTGCTTTCACTCAGGAGTATAACACAAAATTCTGGGCTCCATCTTGGTGGGCCCACATTGCATGATCTCTATATGAAAAACGCACCTTACAGACTTTGTGAGGGCCCTGGGTAAACAGTAACATTCACCCCCTCCCCAGCCTGACACCCCTAATTTCACTAGCAGACTCTATTCAAACATCAGTTATATATATATATTTTTTTCAATCTCAGAGTTTGTGCTGCAGAGGCATCCACCCATATGACCCAGGCTTGACCAAATAAATTTTAATATTATTTATTTGCGTTCATTTACTGACTGATAGACTTAATGGAATATTTGATTATTTATCTATGCATCTGTCAATCATTGATCTGTATTTTATTTTTGCAGACACTTCAGATTTTGTAATTACTAAAATGAAAAGCCCACAATGGAAATATACAAGTTTATTCATATGGTCCAGAAACATGATAGAGTTGTAAAAAGAGAAGAGGTAAATACTGCAGTTGAGTCTCATGTAATAAACACTGACTTTCTTAAATAGATGACATTGGGACAAAAGCAACCTTACTGTTTTCATATTAATAAGTGAGGACAAGGATTAACAAGGTAAAAGACCTAGCCTAAAAACTGAAACTGTAAACAAAAGGCGTGTTAGTTTCAGTGCAGTTAACTCCTCCCTTCAGACAGATATAAGTCAGTGTCCACCAGTAATCTGACCAGAACTGAAGAACTTGGATGAGCAGCAAAGTGTTTTCACTCCTACAACTTTTTGTCCAGTTGACAGATTAGAATTTTTCTTTTACTATGGGTCATACCTGGACGACTGAGGGATTACACAGACGAAAATTATGAGAAATATGTCAAATGAGCAAGTAATTTATTAACAAAATTTCTACATTTTTACATTGGATGAACTATTTTAGAGTAGCCATGAGTGGTATTTGGGAGAACAATGCACAGTGTCCCTGAATTCTTGTAAGTCTTGTTTTCCAGACTTATACTTCAGTTTATCAAGCATCAAGTAAGTGATGTGTCGCCCAACAGCACAGATCATTTCCTGCTTGGACCAGTGCATATTAACATTGTGTCTTTAGGCAAAACACTTCATCCACAAATTTTGAAGCGTAATACTAATAAATGCCACTAACACAAAGCAGTGGTATCCCAGCAAACCTATTTTTAAATATGCTGTATCATTAAAAGGCATGAGCTGCAACAAATACATAGCAGCGTGAACCAATAATTACCCAATTTATTTATTTATTCAACGCACTACAGCTCAAATCTTATAGTAGTAGATGAAAATGGCTAAAATCTTCCCACTATTGCAAAGAAATTGTGCACACGCTAAATACTGAACCCCGACATATATTGTTCCTGCTTAGTCTATCTGAGGGAGGGCATCTGGGCAACAGTAGCTTACCATGTCCAGGTGTGCAGTCAGGGGCGGTGCCAGACATTTTTAGTTGGGGGAGCTAAGAAGGTGCTAAGGTTTTCAATGTGGGTGCTCACTTAACATGTTAATACAGAGGCTTTTAACAATGGGTCATACTCCCCACGTCCCGCCATGTTTGTTTTGCTGTTTTAAACAAGTTTAGCCCCTGTTGTAATTTATAAAACCTAACATGGAATTAGTTTATTTTATTGTACAGTAGTCCTTTATCGCGTTCTAAAAATAACTCACAATGAAGTCAGCTTTATTTTTTACAATTATATATGTTTTGCAGCTGTAAAACCCCTCACCACACACTTTATACACTTTTTTCAGACAGGCAATAATATTTTCTTACATTTCTCTCTTGTTTAAACACTCTCAATGTTCAAACCTTCGTAGATTATATCAACCCTTCCTCGATGATCGCTTTATTAAATGTGTTGTTCACGTGCCTCTGCTGCAGTGGTATTCACAGAGGCGCCTCTCCGTGCACAAAAACATTTTTAAGTCCAAAGCGTTTCTGAAATTTATCGGTGCAGAACGTTTCATCGACATTGTGGGTTTTGTCGGGGAGAAAACTTGCAAACATACAGCACTTCAGAGTCACACTGCGATCCAACATTTATGTGAATTTGTCTGAACACATTCTGTACTGTACAGGAGACACGGCACAGAGGAGACTGATGGACGATGGTCTACTGTCGTAACGCTCGGCACAAGGGGGGACCAAAGATACAGAACTTGGGGAAGGTTTACAGTGTTTATTTACAAAGTGAAGAACAAACAAACGTGGAACAAGTGGTGAATTGGGAGCAGGGCGTGGGTCGTGGTATTAGCAGGGCGTGGGAAACGGAGGCAGAGACAGGACGGATGGTACCAGCAGAGTAGAGCTGGGTCTGAGGCAGGAGAGCGGAACGGGTCCAGGGAACAGGAGCAGGATCTAGTGGAGATTAAAGTGTTCAATTTTAGCAGAATCAAAAACAAGACAAGCAAAAAACAAGAGCTGAGCCAAGCGTGAATACCACTGAGGTACGCGGACGATCTGGTGCTGAGTGTCAGGTCCTGGCTCCTCTTATTCTCCTCAGGTGCGGCTGATTAGAGATTTGCCCCAGGTGTGCACGGGAGGAGCCCAGCCCTCCGCTCCTGCTCAAGACTCAGACATGTGACCAGAAACAAAAATACACAAAATAAGAATAAGAAAAAAGACCAGGATCATGACAGCTACATTCCCTGAGCCAATCAGGATGCAGAACACAATGCATGTTCATTCCGTGTATATATATATAAAAAAAAAGCATGCAGAAAAACAAAAAAAAGGTGAACCGCGATATAGCGAGGGACAACTGTAGTCTCATTTTGCTCACGCTGTGGTTGCTATTTGAACATTTTTAGTTGAGATGTGTTATCAAAGTGCGGCAAAAATCTTTGGGGAAGCATTGGCCATTGTAGGGGAGGCTAGTGCCCCTTCAAGAACCCCCCCCCCCGGCACCGCCTCTGTGTAGAATGAAGGAATACTGCAACATCAGGTGTCTTTTAGTATCTAAAAAAGTGCAATAAAAAATGTCATTTATTTCTCAATTATCTTACGAAGGGTAAATCATAGAAGGAAAAAAAATATGGCTGGGGGCAGAAGAAAAATGGTTGCATACCACCGTAAAATCTCCCTGCATGATTCAAATGAAATAGTTGAAAAGTAAGAACCTGCATTTTGCTAAACTGCCTTCTTTTTATTGAGTTGTATGCTGCGTTAACATTGGTCATTTTGTTGTACATTACAAAGCTGTTAGTTTATACTTCACCATTCCCATTCCAATAGTTTCAATGCACAAATTCCCTTCACTCTACATCGAAATTAACTCAAGCACGTGCCCTCCATTCCATCGCATAGTCCCGTTAAACAAATGCTTCCTCGATGTTAAGACGTTTGCTATGAAACTAAAAGCCTGCTATACAAACCCATTCATTTTGCCACTTTACTTTGACCTTGGGAGGCAGTATATCCATGACCTCTTTCAAACGACTTCAACTTTATCACTGCTGTTAAGAAAATCAATGTTTTCAAACCGGGATAGCGACAACCTTTGATATAGCTAACGTATTGTTGTTCTACTCGGAACATAGCCACTGAATACCAATTGTCCAGAAGTTTAGACCTAAGACGACAGGTGTGAAATAGCCTCTGGTCTCGTCTGCAACATCAACACAACGCTATACCACTAAAATCTAATTCTACCAAACACTTTCCTTTAGTTTAGACAAGACTCGCAATCATTCTCTACCTGAAGGTCTCTGGTTTCACATCTCCACAGTGATCAAGACCTAAATAATGCACCAACTCAAATACCTAATAGTTTTACCAATTATGTCTGAGTTTTTTTTTGTCTAGCACGGTTTGTAATCCCACATCTCACGCTGCAAAGGGATTATAGCCTTGTATTGTTCAAATGAATTGAATTTGTTGTTGCGTTGGTGTTTTGCATAAACTAAAGAGGTAAAGCTTGTGGATAACAGAAGCTTTAATCACTTTAAACTGTAAAGAGACAACATGGTGGAAAAGTGGGAGGCAGTATCAAGTTACAACAAGGTAAACGTTTGATTCCCGAGGTATGCTATCATCAAAAAGTGTGGAGATGCTTTTTCATGCTTTTTTTGTTTTTTTTTTTCTTTTTTTTTTTTAGTTTGATTAACATTATGAATGGTTCAATGAGGTTCATCTAGTCTTCCTTAATGTATTTTAATGACTTATTTTTCCAGAACATGTTTTAGTTTGTGAGCGGGGCGTGGGCCGTGGTCCAGGGGCAGAGCGTGAGGAGCAGAGTCTGAGATGGAACGAACTGTATCGGTAGAGAAGAGCTGGGTCGGAGGCGGGAGAGCTGAGCGAATCCAGGGAGCGGGATCTGGTGAGGAGTAAAGTATCCAGTTTAGCAAGATCAAAAAACTTAAAAACATGAACTGAGCCAAGCGAGAAATACCACGGAGATACGTGTACGATCTGGCGCTGGGTGTCAGGTCCTGGCTCCTCTTATTCTCCCCAGGTGCAGCTGATTATCGATTAGCCCCAGGTGTGCACGGGAGGAGCCCCCAGCTTTAGACTCAGACACGTGAGGGGGATAGGACAACAAACAAGGCAGGACACACCATAATCATGACACTAAGGGACTATGTAACTTTTCTTGCAGGAATCTGACACCTGCTTGTCTCAATCTGTAGGTTATTACTTAGCCATTTACCTTATACTGTATATCTGTGTTTGTTTGTTTTTTTCAATTACAGGGTGCTTTTTATTGCTAACATCAAAAAAAGATGCTGTGGCTGAGCTTGCCTCTCCACAGATCTGACCTCTAACTTGGCCAGGCGGATTCAAATACGGAGATAAATTTAATGCTACAACGTACAACATAAAACAATAACATCTCCATAGAGACAAACAGATAACATGCTCTTCACGAGAAAAGTTACACGGTGCAAATTTAATGACCCTATATTACACAAAATTGATTCTTGTGAGCTTTAAGGCATGTTATGGTGTTGTTAACTCATCAAGACCATACCTGGAGTTGTGTTTTTTGTTTTTTTTTTGATGAGGAAACAACATTATAACATAGATCAGAGAATACTGTAGCGTAATATGGGAAGAATCGATATGAAACTATATGTGTTTTGTTTATCTACTCATTTGTATAGACTTCAATGAGGTTTTTGTCCTCTGCAGCTATTGTGGATCAAATATCTCTGTGTGAGTATATGAGTGGATATCCCAGTGTGTCTATGGTGTGATGGTTCCGTAATGGACCCATTGGACAAAAGCCAGAGTGGAGTCATTCGTGGGTGCGCTTCAGTGATGGACAGTAAGTGAATCCTTTCTCAGACTCTTATGCTGTACAGTCTGTCTATTTGAACAGGTTTACCCCAAGGACTAGTCAGTGGTAACTTCTGCGTGCGTGGTTATGGGTTTGGAAAGGCTATTAGTTATTGTCAGTGGTGAGGAATTCAGTTTTAAAACCATAAGCAACAAGCACTACTAATTTTCTCACAAAACAGAATTAATTTAGGTAGCACAGGATCAACTAGGAGCAAAGTACTTGGATACCGACTACGTAAGACAAGAACATGGAGAGCTGCAGCTTTGGAGGTCTTCTAATGCAGCTGGTAAACCCTCATAAATTGGGCTTGACAAACCTCTGTGTGTCTGTGTGTCACATTTTAAGCTTCCCTGTCATTCACCCTTATATTATGTTAAGTAATTGTGTTAAGTTATTGTCCATACAGCTCCATTAGAATCATTTGTATAATTTCATTCCTGGAATTGCCCATTTCTACTGAACTAAAGGTAAAAGGAGGGTGCTTACTTAAAAATGGCCGCTTCATGACATCACAAGAAGGAGCATGTGTGAATGAAACAAAACATGTATGTTTCTGATGAGATAAGAACATTCTAACATGTCTTACAGCGAACAATTGCCAATTTTGCATAATATAGGACCTTTCAATTTCATGATATTTCTGAAATTATAAATAATAACACTGACAAATATGTATATCGATTTCCTCTTTTGTTATGACTTGACACACTTTTATTGGTAAAAGCTTTATAAAAATGTATATTTACCTCCAATGTACTCCCTCAGCCCCTCTTAGTGAAGTAGTACCTGAGGTGGCCAATAGAGTTCAGGAGATTTCACTGTAACTAATTAAACAATGACTTTAACTCTCTTCCTTTTCCTTTCAGCTGCATTACCATCACTTGCACCATACATGACCGTTCACACAGACAGTGGCTCCCTCTTTTCTGCATCACTTGAGGAAAAACTAAAACTAAAACACAACTCTGCCCACACCAGTCCATCTTTCCCACAATCAGGGAATAATTTAGCTCCATAAAATGCTTCTTTATAAAAGAAAAATAGATATTTATGACTGTACACTGTATCTATACAGAAGGGCTCCAAGAAAGCCATGACCAAGACCGCCGGCAAAGGAGGCAAGAAGAAGAGAAAAACAAGGAAGGAGAGCTGCGTGTGTACAAGGAACCAAAACAGAACCAAACTAGGTCTAAACAAGGACCAAACCAGGACTGAACATGGTCTAAACCAGGACCAAACCAGGACTAAACCAGGACTAAACCAGGACTAAAGCAGAACTAAACCAGGACCAAACAAGGACTAAACCAGGCCCAAGCCTGGACCAAGCCAGAACTGGACCAGGTCAGGATCAGAGTTCTGATGAAACCTCTAGAGCTGTGACGTCACCTCTGACTCAAACTGTCACTATCTGCAAAACTTAAACTGCATAGACTGTATAAAGAAGTGGACTATGGGAGTGTGACGTCACCCATAGCGTTTGAGTCCAGTCAAATGAAGCTCATCGAGGCTAACAGTTATAGGGGCGAGTTTGGAGCCGAGTTGCACAAATATCATAGCAACCAAAGAGCCAATCCGGAGCCAGGCTGTTGAAAGTAAGTCCCCTTATAATAATAATAATAATAATAATAATAATAATAATAATAATAATAATAATAATAATAATAATAATAATAATAATAATAATGGCTTACACTTGTAATGCGCTTTTTCAAAGCCTCTCAAAGCGTTACACTATAGTCATTATTCATTCATTTCCACACTTGGTGATGGTAAGCTACTATTGTAGCCACAGCTGCCCTGGGGCAGACTGACAGAAGCGAGGCTGCCAATCTGCGCCATCGGCCCCTTCAACCACCACCTATCATTCGCACACACACCACTTTCATACTAGGCAATGTGGGTGAAGTGTCTTGCCTAAGGACACAACGACAGAACTTGGTCCGCCTGCACCGTTGGTTTAGCAGGGAGCAGGCGCTTAGCAACGCTGTCAATCAAACCCGTTGCCAACACTAGACCTCGCGGAAAGAAGGCCCTCGATCAGGATCAGGATCATGTAGAGCGGATTAGACAATCATTTTAAGACCAAAATGATGAGCCTGGCAGAGAGAGGGGCAACAGTTTTTCAATGTAAAATGATGAAGATTGGAACGTGATGGCTAGCACGTGCGCTATGTATGTCCATTTATATATATAGTCTATGTTAAACTGTCATCCTTCTAGAGCTAAGACAGATGCTTAATCCTCCAGCCACTGTAACTTGAGTTTAGCTCCTTGTTTTTTGGGGGGGGGGGTAAATTGAATATAACAAACACCAACTACAAAAAAAGTCACTTGCGTAATCCATCAGTGTCAATTTCATCCCTTCCAATAAGACACAATAAGGCCATTAGACTTGTAACATGAAGTCTCCAGCATCACTACACAAAAAGCCTGTTTAAAAAGAGGACAATACAAAAGAGTGGTGTACCATAGTGCAGAAGAGGCACAGTCACAGCCATTCTAATCCCCATGAGTCACTGTGTATCTGGGGACTATACTGCCGTCGAAGACATGCAGACTAAACAGAAGCAAGGGAAAAGGGAGGGAGTGTGAGAGATAGAGAGGGAAGGGTAGGGAAAGATACTGGGGGTGACTGGGGACTGTGATGGCGACACGCAGACTAAACAGACGAGTCAGATGGGAAAAAGAAAGTGAGGGAGAGAGGGTAGGGGTTTGGGGAGATAGAGAGAGGTGGGTGAGAAAGAGAGAAAGGGGGGAAAGAATAATTGAGACACAGGGAACGAGGGAGAAAGAGATGTCGTACTGCTAACGTCGATATGCAGTCAAAGAGAAGCATCAGATGGGAAAAGTGGAGAGAGGGAGATAGAAGGAAGGTGGTAGAGGGAGGGTGGGAAGGAGAGGCAGGGGAAAAGAGGGTGATAAAGGGATGTAAGGAGGGAAGGGAAAGAGAAAGAGAGAGTGGAGAGAGATGACTTGGAGGGGGTGCTAGTAAATCCATCCCACGCAGAAACTTGGACTGGATCAGGACTAAACCAGAGAGTGGAGAGTAGGAGTGGCAGTGAAATAGGAAAGAGAGAGAGAGAGTGGAGAAAGAGGGATGAAGATGGACAGATGGATAAAGAGAGAGAGAGAGACACACAGCACAGAGCACAGAGAGGACTTGGAGCAGGTGGTATAGTTGTTTCACACATAAACTTGGACTAGATCAGAACTAAACCCGGACTAGAACAGGGCCAAAACGGAGAAGGAGTGGAAATAAAAACAGAGAGAGAGAAAGAGGGATGGAGATGGACATATGGATAGAGAGAGAGAAGGTGACAGTTAAAGGGAAAAAGAAAGAGAGAGAGGAGACAGATGACTTGGAACTGGTAGTATAGTGGTTCCATCCCATGCATAACAATGAGAGTCCTGGCGGTTAGCATTAGCATTAGCCTCAGGAGCCAGAGCCAAACACAAGCGATGGCATTGATAGTGTTTATACTGGACCTGATTCAACCCATGTGCGCCCCCAGAACTGCTGAGGCTCATCGTCTCCTCTGTGCTGAGAGCCAAGTCCAGATCGGAGTCACTGAATGCATAGAGCTACAGTGTTCCTGCAGTTTGGAGAGGAGGGTTATAGAAAGGACACCTGCCAGAATGAGAGCTAAAAAGAAGAATGAAGATTATACACTATATGCAAATGGAACTCAATCTGGACTCACCTGGACAGGGCAAAACCAAGACTGGACCAACACTGGACTAGGACTTCACCAGTACTAGAACAGGATCAGGACTAAACTAAGATCCACCTAAAAACAAAACAGGACAAATGTGAATAGTTTTAGTGTTGATTGAGCTTAATGTTTTATTGTTAATTTTTTATAATGATTAACTTATTCACTTTTTTTTTTTTTACAGTGATTTGCAAATTTAATATTTGAACTTCAGAATTTGACATCTGCAAGAATGTAACCAAAACCATATAAATATTTTAGTGAATAACCTGCATATTCAATTTGACATTACATAAGACAGAAGTGTCCAACCTTTAGCTCAGGAGCTCTCCACCCCCTTCAAGTAGCTCACCAAGGGATTTATGCATTATAAGTATTTAGCTGGATAACTTCAATTTGATTAATTAAATACCTATTGTATTGTGTTGTATCATTTCGATGGTCCAATGAAGTTCATCTGGTGCTCTGATAATTTATTTTAATAGATTTTTTTTTTTTTTCCAGACCAACGTTTATTTTGTGTTCATAACTGACAGTTTTACCTCCTTGGTCTTCCTCAGAGTGGTCACATGATGTTGCTGTGACGTTTATATTAGCTCATTTAAACCAGGACAAGGGGGCCTGTTTACTCTCACACACCTGGGATACTATCTTGAACAAGTAACATCACATGACTCTGAGAAAAACCGCTAGTGAACAGTCCAAAGTGTCAGGTATGAAAACAAACCAAACCTTGGTCTGAAAAAAAGTATCATTTTGATGCTAACTGTGTGTACTAATAAAACAATAAGGGTTTACGTTTTATAGGCGTCTAACTGTACCCCATCAAAGCCTTGCTGTGACTTTTAGATTAATTTTTTGCTGCCTCTAAAATAAGCTTTATGTTTGACTTGTTTTGCAAATTGAATTTCGCTAATTTGCTTTAAATATCATTGAAATGTGTGCATGAAATATATTGGTCTTATCATAAATTTAAAATGTTAAGAATGAAGGACAAAGTAATTTTCCCCTCAGAAAGTATTCCTTACCCATCTTCATTAAATGGTAATGGTCAAATTTAGGCACTCAAAGCACTTCACATCAAGGAACCACTCAGCCATTCTCACACACCGGTGTACACAGACACTGGGGGGAAAGTGGGTTAAATGTCTTGCCCAAGGACACAATGGCAGTGTTCATCTGTAAGAGTGATCTGAGTCAGTGTATTTGACCGTTCAACTAATGATGTTTATGTTAGAGTGGGATTTGAAGCACTAACCTTCGGATCAGCGGGCAAATGCTCTACCAACTGAGCCACCGTCACCCACTAAATATTAAACTCAAGTTATTGGGACATCATTTGAACCCCAGTTATAACTCAAAATCTGATGTTGACGTTCATAAATCGACAGAAAAAACAAAAATAGAAGTATGAATATAAAAATCCTGGAATAGTCTTGAGCCAAAACGTCATAAAAATCCTTTAGCTGACCCGCGGTAGTGTAGGCAGAGGAGATGATGGCAGTGACAGTGTTTACGTTGGTCTCTCCTCACCTCCCCGTACCCTCAAGCTCACTGTTTTTCCTCTGCTCTGTGTGTCTGTCTCTGCAGCACCGGCCTCTCCACACGGCTCAACAGTCCTGCTTCAGATGTCTGCGAGAGAGTTTGTGACATAGAAAGTTCACACAGAGAACACTACGATACAGCTCCATTTCAAAACTTCAGTTCAACTTCAAAGTATAGCACGCACCGCTATACGGCTCAATGGTAGAGCAGCGGTGCGCATGGAGGCTTGCAGTCATTCTTGGCATTATGGTGGATGTGTAAACACCCCCGCTTTTCTCATACACAACATTAAAGCTTCACTCTGTAACTTTTGTTGTAGGGGCCCACCACTGCTTGTCTTCATTGCTTTTTCCCCCCTTCTTTTGGCATCAATCTTATCTGTCTTACACTTGCAAAAATAAATAAATACCGTGAAAAGCATGCGTTCTTACAGGTCTCATTTATCTGTGATTAGTGGTATTGTCTGTTTGTCTCTGTAAAGATAGACCATGTTTAATGTCATACTGTGGAACATTACAGGCAAAGAAACAACATCTCCATGGAGACAAGGAAGAGGTGAACGCACAACCAAAAAAGCTACATATTAGTGCACCTTTAAAACTCTTCTTCTTCTTCTTCTCCAGTATTTCTATAAAATTTGATTACGCTTTAATTAAAAACCCATGGCCAAATTCTTCTTATATGTTTAGGCCAAAATCTAACTTAGAAATCTGGGAAATTGTAAAACAGTTACATTTATTTAGTGTCTTTCTACTGTCAAGATGCTTTACATGAACAAACCTCTCACTCATTCATCCATGTAGGACACAACAACTGTCCTACTGTCATCTGTGAGAGCTGGAATCGCACCATCGGCATGTGGATCTGACCGCTCTACCAATGATGTTCACGTCGCGAGTGGGACTCAAACCGCCAACCTTCAGCTCACTTCACAAACACTCTACCAACTGAGCTACTGCCGCTGAGGATTAGAGAAATTCTTGTATACATTTGGGTCTCTACAGAACATAACTTACTCTAATAGTTGGTTAGAACACGACTTTGCGACGCTAATTATTTCCTTAATCCTGAACTCAACTCGTTTCATTCTACCACAGATGCCCCGTGTTGACATTTGACATGATTGCACATTGTTTGGTTGTGAACCGCAGTGTTTACAGCGTTCCATTTGGGCGCACAACTGAAGCTGTCACTTTCAAACAATAACAACAAAGAGGACGTGTCATGGCGTCTTGGAAACTCTTCTAGTTGCAGCCATTGTTCAGTGAGAATCAAATAATTGAGCATGCAGCCTGTAGTGATAGAATTGTTGTAGCATTATAGCTTCATGGAAATATACAAAAGAGTTCTTTGCAATGCATATACCTGTGCATTAAAGGACATGGTGGTTTATTTACCTCTATTGGTGTATCTAAAGGCATGTTCTAAACCATGTGCTTGAAGGTGCTGTACCTGATTTTAATTGTCTAAAACATGAAGAAACATGGTTTGCAGTGGTCTAAAGTTATTCTTCACTTTGTTAATGCATTCTGAGTACCCTGATTATTCACCTTGATGAGTTTATAAGAGGTTTTCACAACTTTTAGAGGCAAGACCGGAGTTTTGTAGTCAAGATAGTGCTAACAGCATCTAGCATGCCAATAGTGCACCACTGTTAGTTCCTGCATGGTACATGGATGATAAAAATGGTGTATAATAATATGCCGACAGCACACTTCTTATTTTGATGATGTTACATATTTGTAATAGGACAAAACTTGTTTTTTGTCTTTATTATATTAAGAAAGGTACAGCTGCTTTAAGCCAGTTCATTTATGATATATACGGTATATTGGTACATATATGGTACTTTTAATTATCACAACATGACTATCTACAGTTTTATGATAAGATGGTAGTGCAATTAATAGGCTCTGTGCACATCAGCTAGCTCACTGTAACTCAAAGCTAACAGTCACTTTCATTAAAATCGAAAAACATAAAATAAACACCTATTAAAATTAATGAAAATAAATCCACGCTGGTAGAGTGCCCCCCAGTGGCCGTTGGCCAGTAATAATTTATAAATTAGCCACACCACCGCAGGGTTCAAAGTGCAGGAAAAAAGTAGCGGTTTATAATCTGAAATGTATGGTATGCACGAGCTTGTTGCATTTTAAAAGCTGAGCATTGTTAGGTCTGGTTAGTACGTGGATTGGAGACGACTGGGAACAGCAGGTGCTACAGTAGGACAGCAATTCTCCTACTGTGGCAGTGTGTCCTTAGGCAAGACGCTGCTCCCAGTACGTTGCCTCCAGTAAAAGCAAGATAATGGCAGTCGCAGTTAGTGGCAATACTTGGTAGTGTAATACACAAAGAAACCTCCACTTAAGTACTTTACTATACTTTATGACTTGAGAAGGCATTTCTTAGTTACACCAATAAGAAGCAGATGATGTGAGTTAAACTTTTGCACATTTACCAGTGGGCTTCTGGTTGGATTCCTTGTGTAATGCTGTATATTAGAGGTGCATCTTGGTGTTAATGAACCAGGCAGTTGGCTGTCATCACCGATTCACAGCCTGCTTTTTGCTGACAGATTTATCCACACTCCACTTTGTACAAGTGCAAGCCATTAATGAGGACACTTTGTATGCCATTCAACACCACCGCTGGAGTTCATTATGCAGTAGTGATAGTAGTAATATTAGTAGTAGCAGTAGCAGTCGGGCGCTTACCTTGAGACATGTAAACAAACAAAGCAAAAATTACCACATGACGTTAGCGCGTTTAATAAAGCTAATTATCCGAGTGCCTCTGATGCAGAACGCAAAACTCATAGTCAAGTGTAATACCACACCGCGGTAGCAAGTTTAACCAATTAGCATAACTTCATGTGCATAAGTGAGTTTGAAGAAATGTAATGCAATTTTCACCTTGATAATGCCATAATGTAGTAATTAATAACTTCTTTTTTTTTTGCCTGGCATCTTTCAAAAGCTATAGAAAATCTCACAACTTGCATGCATTTATTTTAATTAATTGTATTTATTTTATTATTATATATATATATATATATATTTTTAGCAGTAACTTCTCATGATGGAGTAACAAAAATACAATAAAATAAAAAGCTTGGGACCAAATTTTTAAATAAACTGCTGTCTCGTTTTGACCTTTACAGTAATAGTTAGGGCGCTGTACCAGATTTATTTACATAACTTCCTGATTATCACACAATGCAGCACTTTATAATAAGATGCAGACAGTAAACAGCAGTCTTATTTTGACCTCAAGAGCTGTTTATACACGATATCAGCACTGGGGAAACTTCTGTTTTTTCTGTTTTTCTGTCTTTTCCTCAAATGCATGGAAAAAAATCAGGTACAGGCTCTTAAAAGTATAGATTTCACTCTAGTATATAGTACACTCTAGTATAAATAGTATATATTTCGCTTGTTCTCCTGTAAGCTCTAGCAAGGAACGAAAATGAAAAAAACAAACCAAAAACATACTTCCATAGCTTCAACACAAGTAATTATTATTCAGTGTATTGTTAGGCAGTGTTTTGGTTCATTCCCTTCCCCTGTACATTCAGACAGACTCATACATGAAATTGCTGCTCTGGGCCATGTACGGGAGATGTAAACACATTAAACTTTTAAATGCCAAAACATAGGATCTGCATAGTTTACCTGATCATGACTCAAAGGTAACAATGGGCAGGGGCTACAGTTGTTATAATTTTAACCAGCAGTGGGGACTTGTGACTTGGACTCGATCACTATTTTGATGACTTGAGGTTTGATTTGATAAAATGGACTCAGACTTGAAACTTGACTTGGACTTGATGCTTTTCCCCAAAAAGAAAAAATAAATAAATCTCTGTACACATGATACTTTTGGTCCTTTATTTTACAGGAACAAACTGGAACATGCCCCTCCCCCCTTTTCTCGATTTGTAACAAGGGATGTAACAGTAACTGAAATTCTGTGATATCTTATTGTCAGATGTCTAACAATAAACAATAGTAATAGTGTCATAGTAAATTGGATTACATATATATATAAATGGACATAGGTAGCCTGCGAGCCACTGCATTTCAAATAGGAAGCCGTTCCAATTCACTTTCTATTGAAAACCCTCCCATCTCTGTAACTGCTGCTGTCAGGCTCGTCATTTTGCTCTTAAAATGTTCATATAAACCCGCTTTACATGATTCTGGTGTTTTTATTTCACAATTTTGTCCATAAATCAAAATATGAACATTAATAATAGATAAATCAGGTACTTTTCCAGAGGTCCCACTAGCATCAACAACAGGTTTGATTGACAGCGTTGCGAAGCGCCCGCCCTCTGCTAAACCATCGCTAAACCACCATTACATTCATCAGCCTTGATCCGGATTGGCTCATTGGTTGCTATGATACTCGCAGTCCTAAATATGAAACTCAGCTCCAAATTCACACCTAAAACTGAAGCTTCATTGGGCTAAAGTCGAACGATATGGGTGACGTCACACTCTAATTTCTCAAAGGCCATGGACAAAGCTATTATTACCTTTACAATATCTACAGTCCAGATGGTAAAGTGATGTTCTATTCTCATATGAGAGCTGAGCCTGTACGACACTGGATTTGTGATTTTAATTAGACTGAAAAAGTGTGGACTATATTACAAATGTCAGATGAGTCACAGGCATTGTACTACAACGCCTGAACATAAATCGCACTGTACGGGGAGTTTTTTTTTTTTTTATTCCTTCCTGATCTGTCAAATAAGAACGGTTTCTTTTGAGCGTTGACAGCTACGATAAGCCGTCACAGCGTCTTTAAGAGTTACATCAGCACCTGCCTGGCTCCAGCAGCAGATATCAGGCCAAAGTTAATATTTATGTCTGATACCTGTCACGCTGAATGGGGTTTGAAGCATAAAGGCAGCTCAGCCATATTTTTACATCAGTTGTCATGTTAATCTGCAGATGTATTTAACCTTATACGTCCATTACTTAATTATCTTTCCAATATGTTTAAAGCTGCTATATTACACAAAATGTACTCTTGTGAGTGTTAAGCCATGTTATAATGTTGTTACTTCCTCAAAAACATACCTGAAGTTGTGTTTTGTTTCATTCACACATGTTTGAGTACTGTAATCTACCATTATTAGACTGTCTACATCTCCAAAGCTCAAAATGCTGTGTCCTATGTAGTGTATAGCTTAAGGGAATCATAAGAACCAAGTGTAATGTTCATGATGTGGAGCAGTTATAAAGTGTTCACCCTCTGACCCAAAGTTTGGAAGTCTAGTCCAAGCTCTGATCAGTGCACAGTCTACTGCCGTGTCCATGTGCAGGATACACGTACATATTGTGAATAATGTATGCAAGCAAAAAACACTTATTTTTCATCTATCTATCATCCATCCATATGAGATGGATGGAATGGATGGATTATTTTTCTTTCTTTTTTATTGTTTTATTCAATGGATTATTTTTCATTCTTTTTTATTGTTTTATAGGATGGATTATTTTTCATTTTTTATTGTTTTATTGGATGGATTATTTTTCATTCTTTTTATTATTTTATTGGATGGATTATTTTTCATTCTTTTTATTGTTTTATTGGATGGATTATTTTTCATTCTTTTTTATTATTTTATTGTATGATTTTTTTATTATTTCTTTTTTGTTGTTTTATTGGATGGATTATTTTTCATTCTTTTTTATTGTTTTATTGGATGGATAATTTTTCTTTCTTTTTTATTGTTTTATTGGATGGATTATTTTTTATTCTTTTTTATTGTTTTACTGGATGAATTATTTTTCATTCTTTTTTTATTGTTTTATTGAAATGAGGCAGTATAATCACATTCAAAAATATGTAACATTACCAAACATATATATTAAAAAATAAAATAAAATAATGTTTTTAATGTTTCATGTTCTGTATATGGACTTACATACATATTTGTTTTGTTTGTTTCTTTCTGTTTTTATTGTACGACACCATTTTACTGTAGGACCCCCATGAAAAAGAGAGCCCAAGTGCTTTCATTGGGTTCCCCTGTATAACATATAGAAAGAAAGACAACGAGATGTTTCAAACACCCCAAAAAATACATATTTAACCATTACAGGGACTTACAGAGATGTTACTTAGCACTGTTTTAATAGTATTGTTCACTGGAATGATGGTTTTTAACATTTACATACAGAAGTGAAGCCAACGCAGTGCCAGTTGTACATTCAAAAAGCAAAAAGAGCCTTGGAGTCATCGCCACTTCAAACAGTTATAGCAGCAGCCGGGTTAACAAATAGTGAACTCATAGCTCTGTCTTTGATATAAGTCAAAGCACCTGTCCAATAGAAGAAGAATAGAAGCCCATACAGCTCACCAGACTCATTCTGATCTCAACGCTTGAGTTAGCTTCACAACAAAGCATTGATCTGTAGCCTGTAGTCTGTTAAAGTAGTTGTGAAGCTTCTCTGTTCACTCAGTGTTAGTCACAAGGTCTGAAAGTCCTCCAAGCGATCAAACAGACAGTGGCTATGTTTACGTGCACCAAAATCTGATCATTATCTGATTACTGGAGTTGTCAGATTACTAAAATTTCATGTAAATACTAAATCTGTTGTGAGTAATCTGATTTATTTCTGATTGTTCACACCAGCTTTGAGGAAGAACGTTAGAAAGAAAAAGAAAGGCATAAATGAGGGAGAAAATAAAGATTGAAAGCAGCTTCACTTGATTTTGATACTAAGGAATAGGCTTGATAGTCAATGGCCATCCCGATAACACGTTGATGTTAAAACTCACTGTTTCTTTAGACAATAGAACGGGATTTTCAACATTAAATCATAGTACTTTCTTTTATATTCCCATGTGTCCTTATATCTGTGTAATCCCTCAGTCGTCCAGTAGGTTCATAGTGGTCCACGGGTGTATATTAGTCTATGTGTCTTATACTTGTTCTGATGCAGCTCAAGATCATTCTAAAGTTATTCAGGAAAGGTTCATTTCTGTCCTGTGAGTGTGATTTCTTCACTATAGATAGTTGCTCAAATGGTTGATCAGTATCTGTTTGCGACACTTTTGACAACCATACTTGAAAGCATTATTTAAAAATGTATTTAATAATCAATTTATTAACGGACACATGTTAGTGCCACTTGTTTTTTGTTTTTTTTTGTTTTTGTTTGTTTTTTTCAGATTTCCAGCACCAAAAATCAAATTATTAGGTTATCAGTTTTTTGTTTTTTTTTATTTACTGGCTATAAATGTACCCACTGGTCGAAGCATTTTCTCAAATACACCAATAAGTGTTAAATCCCTAATTCAACTGCATAATGAGTAAGTATTACATATGTATTATTACAGTTAACGTTCATAATTATGGACCTTTGCAAAGACATCACTATAATGACTATGACTCTGTAAACAAATATGTATGAATGCTTTTATGTCTACATTCTGTATCTAATCCACTCATAAACAGGCTCCTGCAGACTGTGTATGGGCCTGGGTAGGAGTGCTACACATTTAAAACTTAATGCAGACACGAGCAAGTTGATAAGCTCATTAATATTTTACGCTTATTGTTTCCTTACCATTGGCGGGAGCGACCTTGGGGAAAGACGAAACTTGATTTGTCTGTTATTAATATTCATATCTTTATTTACGGACACAAAGGCAAAATAAAAACACAAGAATCATGTAGAGTGGGTTAATACACACATTTTAAGACCAAAATGACGAGGTCCACATGCAGCAGTAACAGAGAGAGAGACAACAGTTTTTCAATGTAAAGTGAATTGGAGCCAGAGTTGATGAAGCCAGAAGCACACCCATGAGCACTTCTATTTGGAACGGCGGCAGCTAGCAGGTTAGCTTTGTCCATTTATATAAACAGTCTATGGCTGCACCCCAAAAATGCCTAATTGCTGCTTATAGTAACACTGTATGTCTAATTTACCGTCTTGATGCAGTTATTACCATGAATAGCATTAATGTACATATTGTATACGTTTTAATAGAGGACAAGGGTGGAATTGAATACGTTTTCTTCTTCTCACTACTTTTCGAGCTCAAACAAGGAAAAATATGCGAATTGTGCATTAAGGGTGTTCATTAATCTGCTCGAAATCAATACATGACATTAGCTTTTTCTTACTTAAATACATTTTAGCTGTGCAGTATTAACACATGCATGGATGACACAGCACACTCCACCCTGTATTTCATTTCTGGTTAACACTATAAAACTACCCTATGAAAAACCCCAACCCACCTTCAGTTTCTTAAAGTATGCTCAAATTATTGATGAGTCATTCTTTTTTGATACTACATGGGCTGCATTAGTCATGACCTAGCACCGCAGGCTGACTCAAATGTATTCAAAAGCCTAATAGAAGCAGGCCATGTGGAGCCCATTGGCTGGTGCATTCAGTGGCTAATGGGGCTGCTCCATTCAAACACATGACAGGTTAGCTTTTATGCTTTGCCCAGCGACTCCGTACTGACATGTGGCGTTCAAGTGCTCCACACATGTTAATAACTGTAATTATATCCTCACCCACCATTATGAGGCTGTTTCAATAGTAATGTTTGATTTATTTCACACTTAAAAATGTCAAGGTTTTGTTAATGTTATCAGTTCATATGCTTGGATGTGCCCCTATTACACTTTTTTCTGATGTGTTATAATGGTGTTTTCTCATCGCAAACCCAATCCCTGGAGTTGTGTTTTGTTTCATTTACACATGTTTAACGCAAAAAACGTGCATATTTCTTCTCTCAAACTGAAAACACCCTGTTCCACCTTGCGATGTCATCATGTGGTAATACAGGAAGTGCTCCACTGTGTTTTTAAACTCCATACACCTTCACTAGAATCATTTCAGCCCTGGAATTGCAGGTCCCTAATAAACAAAAGGTAAAAGGAGCTGTTAACTTGAAAACTACCACTTCATGACATCACAAGGTGGAACAGAGCATTGTGAGCTTTGGAGATGTGGACAGATAAATAATAAAGGGTTGCTCAAACATGTGGGAATGAAACAAAACACAGCTCCATGTATGTTTTTGATGAGGAAACACCATTATAAAGTCAATTTTGCGTAATGTAGGACCTTTAACTTAATTTGAAACTAAATATTACATGTTTTTGATGGTAAAGAGTCCTCAAAATGTCACCTTTAAACATGTGAAACATATAAATTGTAATTTGATTCAGATCTTATATAGAAAGTTTAGCTGGCAATGCAATACCAAGGTGTAACTTATGTTTTGTAATGTAGAGTTAAGGTTTGTCACATGTTCATATTAATAATTTCTTGGCCAGGACTCCCTTGAAAAAGAGGTTTTTAATCTCAATGGGACTTGGTTAAATAAAGGTTAAATAAAATAAATAAAGTAAAAATAATCAAATAATAATCACTGAAAAAATAAACCATAACAACACCATTGACTTGTATTCTAGTGTCACTGGTGGTAAGAATCGGCTGTGGTCACGTCTGCACTGGGGCGGACAGGTGCAGGAGTGGCTGCCATGCTGTGCCAATGTCATACAAAGGATATACACAAGGACATACTGTAGGATCACCAGCGTTCTCTGTTTAAGTTAAAGGTACAGAATGTCCACATTTCTGGAGGCGGCACATCACCTGCATAACTCTATGTAAATACTGTATAAGAATGTAAAATTAAAACCATACTTTGGAACATTCTCCATGAAGGTACATTAGTTTTATGCTGTACTAGGCCTGTCACAATAACAAATTTTGAAGTGTGATATATTGCTGAAGAAAACAGAAATGTTAAACGACAATATTGAAACTAATTTTTGCCGCTGACACAAAAACCCTAATGTTGAATTCTCTCCAAATACAATTGTAAATGTATAAAATGATTAAAAAGACAGAATGCGATAAACAAACAGGAGGATAAAACACTTTGGTAGTTAGTTTGCATCTATAATAAGTCATAAGAATGTGCTAAAATCTAATCGTAGAACAGGAAAAATAACAAAAACAAAGAAAAAATCCTGCAAAAATGACTGTTCCATCTAACATATATTATATAATGAGTTGATATAGTATTTATTGTAACAGGCCTGCTCTGTATTGAGGAATATTTTAGCCAAAGAAACAACATTTCCATGGAGACAAGCGGGAAGAGAGTTTGGGTTGGGTCTTGCTTCCTAATCATTATGGCTGGAAAATAAAACGTGTGTTGTGACTGTGTGTTAATTGTGCCATCTGCAAACGACAGCTTCATTTGGAGAGACATTTTTGTGAAGAAATAAAAATATTTAATTGGCGCGCGCAATTATCCATTTTCGCTGGAGCCTCGTTGAAATCGGGAGGAAATTCGGTGCGGGTTATTGCGATAATTGTCACATGTGGAGGGGGAGGGCAGTGTGCGATCGCGCCGAGTAAAACAGTTAGGGAGAGGATCTGAGGAGACAGGAGCCGAGCCAGAACCTAACGACTTCGCTACAAACACCTCCATTTCAGAAACAGACAGTAGCCAAAAGTAAATGGGGAAACTCATTACACAAGTCAGTTTTGTTCACTCATGAGAAGCGAACCACTCCGAACGCACAACAATTCAATAGGGAGAAGCTAGGGAGAATGTTGGAAGTATTGAAATGCCAAGGGAAATGGGGCGTTAGGGTTAGGTTCCATTCACTTGTAAGAGCTGGTATTTACAGTGCGATGGCATGGCGGTGCTGTAGTTATCAGTGGAGAAGAGAAAAAGCTATTTCACCAGGGCTAATCTACATGCTAATCAATGCAGAAAGAACTCCACGGATAAAATGCAGCCACTGGATTTAACAAAAAAGAACGTTTAAAGGTGCATGTATTCAGTATGTTGAGAAAAAAAAAAAACATACCTTAGGTCACTTCTCCATAGATCTGACTTATAAATTGTTCCAGTTATAATACCTGCTTGTCTATATGGATTTGTTTAAAGGTGCTATATCCTGATTCTTGTGAACTTCCCATGTTATAATGTTGTTACTTCCTCAAAAACATACCTGGAGTGGTGTTTGTGTAACACTTTATTATTAATCTGTTTACATCTCCAAAGCTCAAAATGCTCTGTTCCACCTTGTGATGTCATGATGTGGTAGTTAACAGCTTCCTTTTTAGCTTTAGTTCAATTCCAGGGGTGAAATCATCCAAATGATTCTAGTGAAGATGTATGAAGTTTAAAAACACATTGGCACACTTCCTGTATTACCACATGACATCACAAGGTGGAACAAAATGTTTTCTGTTTGAGAGAAGAACCTCAGCCTAAATATGCAAACTTTGTGTGTTAAAAATGTGTAAATAAAACAAAGCACAACTCCAGGTCTGTTTGTGATGAAGAAACAACATAACATAGATCAGAAAATAGTGTAATATGGCCCTTTAAAGTCTTATTGTTGAACATTGCCTTGGCAAGTCAATACCATCTCCATGGAGACAGTCAGGTAGTTTACATTTAGTACACCGCTAAGACTGGTACTGGGTAAGTATGCACCAGAATGTATTTACTCTTGTCACAACAGACCCACGGGGTGTATGGTGAACTGTTGATCTGCCCACTGGCCTTCCATCAATGATTTCTGAGTTTATTTAATTGGGTCCTTTTAGCTATAAGCAATGCACTCAGCTAGTCTTTCTGGGTGCATTGAAACCATAGACTGAATAAAAAAGTTGACTAAGTGAGTGTGACGTCACCTATAGCGTTCACCTCCAGTCAAATGAAGCTCATTGAGGCTAGCAGTTATAGATCGAATTTGGGGCCAAGTTCCACGTTTGGAAATCCAACCATGAGTATCATAGCAACCAAAGAGCCAATCCAGGAAGAGGCTGTTGAAGGTAACGCCCCTTCCCGCCCACACCGCTGGTTTAGCAGGGAAGAGGTGCTTAGCAACACTGTCAATCAAACCTGTTGCCAACACTAGCAGGAGCGACCTCAGGGTAAGAAAGTGCCTAATTTGTCTGTTATTAATGTTCATATTTTGATTCACGGACAAAATAGCAAAATAAAAACATGAGCACCATGTAGACCGGGTTAATACGAACATTTTAAGAACAAAATGACGAGGCTCGCTGCAGCAGTTACAAAGGGAGGGGTAGCAGTTTTTCAATGTAAAGTGAACTGGAGCCGATGGAGCCAGAAGCGTGCCCATGATCACTTCCTATTTGGAACGTTGCGGCTAGTGCACGGCTAACTATGTCCATTTATATATACAGTCCATGATTGAAATAATAATATAATATAAAATCTCCATTGTTTCATTACAAATATTCATTAATTACATTTGATATTTCACTGCAACAAAATCACATTTCCTTTAAAATAATAACAGTTGAATTCAAGTTAGTTTAAAGTACACATTTAAAGTACAGCTAGTAGTTTGCACAAGCATCTTACCAAAATGAATTCAAATGCATGTCTTCTAACACATTTAAATCATGGACTTTCTTAGCTGATAATCCTTTCACTGACCCTTATTCAAATCTACACAATCCTAACCCTGAATTATCCCAAACATATATTTATAGAAGTGTGAACCGCCTTCTCTGCTGCAGTTATTTGAAAAGTATAAGTGAATGTGTTATCTCCTAACAGGGAAGCCGCATCTCTCCTCACTCCCTCAACACAACACTGTAAAGAACACACAAGAATCACCCTATTCACTGCAAGAATAAAATCAAGGAAATAACACTGAATATGCAGAAAAATGACTTGTCGAGAACGGGATTTGAACTGCCAACCTTTGTGTTCAGTGGACAAATACCAACTGAGCTATGGTCACTATTGTTCCCACAGTATTACAGTGTTTTGACATTAGAATATCAATTTTGCATTTGCATCTATTCATTTATGGCTGTTCATAAGTTGAAAAAGAGGCATTCTTAGTTTGAGCGGGATTGCCTCTCCGCAGATCTGACCTGCAACTCAGTGGACATCACCTGCTGGTCTCCACTGACATTGATAAGTTAAATGCCATACTGTGGAACATTCCAGACAAAGCAAAAACATCTAGAGTTAGTGCATTTAAAAGTGCTGTTTCAGATTCAGTATTTACAGATTGAATACAATTTTGTTTTTTTGTTGTTTTTTTTTTTATTTTGAGTGATAAAAATGAATAAATACATACATAGCTAGTAAATTATTATGGTTATATTAATGTTTCTTTGTACTTAATGAGTTTATGTGAACTTGTCAACTACTCAAAATACATTCTGATTTGAAGACACTCATGTTTTTGCATTGCAGATTACACTCGCTCTGCTTCAGTTCATCTGTGGCACTTTAAGCATTTAGATGTTGTCTTTGATATGTCTGTGCAGGTTACATAGAGAAGAGAGAGGGTGAGGGGGAGGGAGGGAGGGAGAGACAGAGAGAGAGAGAGAGATTGTGAAAGAGAGGAGAGAAAGCCCAGTTTCCAGGCAACCTAACTCCTTCCTCTGTGATGGAGGGATGGAGGAGGTCAGAACCCTTGAACATGAGACACATCCAAACTAAGGGCTGAAATAGAAAAACAACACAGCGTTTGTCTGTTTATCAGTGGCATTTCAATCAGGACAGACTTAAAGAGACACAAATAAATGAGATGTGTAAAGCATTTGATGGAACAGACCCGGCAAATCTTTGGAAGAAATATTGTGAGGAGGATATGTTACAAGTATGAAAGACAAACTTCATACTTTTTGCTTATTAAAATTGCCAGCCCATTGTTTTGAGGCGGTATTTCATGGTTGGGTGTTTGATCCCAGCTCTGAATAGTATAATATTGTTGTGTCCTTGGGCAAGAAACTTCACCCATGTTTTTTTGTGCATTACCTGCTAATCCTTAAAGATACCATTTGTAATAAGATTATTTACTATCTATAAAATATCACCACCTGATGCCATCTACAGGACTTCTGTCTGTGTGCAGGTTTGGTCTAACAGAAAAAGACCAGAAAGCACAGGACAAAGGCCAGAAGAGTGGAGGTGAAGGGGTAAGGAGGGAGAGGTTGTATACCACCTCCTATAGTGGTGAAAAAATAAATAAATAAATAAATAAATAAAATAAAATAAAATAAAATAAAATAAAATAAAATAAAATAAAATAAAATAAAATAAAATAAAATAAAATAAAATAAAATAAAATAAAATAAAATAAAATAAAATAAAATAAAATAAAATAAAATAAAATAAAATAAAATAAAATAAAATACATAAAATAAATGAATAAAATAAAAATAACCTGAACTAAACTATAATGAATATAATAAATAGTTTATTAAAGCAGACCTATTCTGCAAAATCAACTTTTCAGAGCTTTTAACCATCTTTTAGTTGTTTCCCCTCAACATTTACTTACCCAATGTAAGTAAACGTAGTATTTGGAGTGTTTTATGCATGTTTGAGCAATGTTTACTCACTTATTTTTAAGACGCCATATTACAAATCAACCCACGTTTTCACCGCTACCGGTTTACGGCCACAACTCTGTACTTATTTCATACTCCAATTTTATTTTCTTAATCAGTGATACGTGGAGGATTTGACATTGATAATTGTGTAATCATTTTGGTACAAATGAAAAAAAAAATCTACTGCTTGCTAGCGTAATGTGCAGCTATCTATCGAAGACGCAGACTCTTTGTTATGATGATGTTTGCAGAGACGTCAAACTCCTATCGGACACTGCAGTTTTGTAACACGGAACTCAGTGGGCTTGTTTCTTTGATTAAATCGTTCTAAATGAATATTACGATTTAAAATGTGCAAATGATAAGAGAATTATGCACAGATGTCGTAGATTTTAAGTGTATAGCAGACACAAGCGCAATATGTCTCCTTTAAGAATGATACAGGCTTAGTAAATACTTAATTAAAGGTTAGGAATTTGTAGTTCTTCTAGTTATTTATTTAGTTAAAAGTATTACCAAAAGTGCTATACATCCCAGCCATTAATATAGGTTTGGACAGAAACAGCCAAAATCCCTTTCACTGTCTTATAGCTACTATCTGTCATACATCTCTATATTATTTGTGAGTTCTGGAAGTACCTGAAATGCATCGTGAAATTCTTGTAGGATCAAAAGGGGTTTGATTGGCAGGTCATAACTTCAGTGCGTTATAGATTTACAAAGTGCCTCACCGAAAGAGATGATCAAAGATGCATTTGCGACGTCTCCTACTTCCTCCGGTTCTGCTTCTCGACAGCCTGCCTAGTCCAATCCCGCAAAACTTTAGACATTTTCACAAATTATTAGCAGTGGGAAGACTATTGAAACTGTCTACTCGAGTAAACGTACAGTTACATGGCCAAACATGTGCTTAATTATAAATACTGCTGCCAAACTTGTACTTAAAGCCACTGTATCTGATTTTAACTGTCTTAAAAAACGGGAAAAATAGAACTAGTCAGAGCATCCTAATTATTCACCGCCATGAGTTTATAAGCACCTTCAGAGACCAGATCGGGACAAACCATGGTAATAAAGTTTACAGCAACTCACATGCTAACCGCACACTTCCTGATTATCAGACAAAAAAACCCCAAAATATAATAATTAGATGAAAACAGTAGACACAGCAGACTTATTTTGACCTTAAGAGCTGCTTATACATTATATCTGATTGTATCTATACACATTTGCTCAAATACATGGGATACAGACACAAATACAGGCTCTTTAAGTAAAATTCCAAAGTATGCATGCAATAACTACTCAAAGTACTAGTTACAAGTTACTTTTCAACACGGTCTAGTATCATTTTAGAACAACTTGTGTACAAAACATAGACTGTGTATGAAGGGGCTTTACCGTCAACAGCCTCGCTCCGGATTGGCTCTTTGGTTGCTATGATACTCGTGGTACAAATTGGCCCCTATAACTGTTGCCTCGATGAGCTTCATTTAATTGGAGCCGAATGAATGACGTCGCACTCATTCAGTCTAATTCTTTATACAAGCTATGTTACAAAACTTAAATTTTGAACCAAGTACTCAGTCACTCCTATGGTTTTAAATATAACTTGTACATGGGTAGAATTATACAAGTACAAGGTTTAAAATCCACTGACTGTAAAAGTACAATTACACAAAAAGCGTGCTCAATTACAGTAATGTGAGTGTTTAAAATGCGTTAGCTACTTTCCACCCCTGAAAATTACTGCGTTATTTTCTTGCATCCAGAGTGTTCCGTCTCTATTTAGGCAGTTCTTAGGTCAAACGTGCCATTTGGGGATAGACGGGAATGGTCCACAACTTGTTTTTAAGCGATTAATCATAAACGTTTTAAAAATAACCGTCCCCCAATGCGAGATGCTTTGTCCTACATGTGTATGGGGGTTTTAAATGGGACACTGGGAGGGGTAACATCGGCTGGTTACACAGGGCCAGACTGGGGCAAAAGACTGGGGACGTCCATATCCCAAAATGGGCCTAATGAGTGGGTAATTAGGTCGCACCGGCAGTACTATGCGGCGTTGTTATGAATGAAACATGTGATATAGATGTTTAATCAAGGTGCATTGGAATTTCAGTGCATTTACAGGTTAACTTTGGCAAAAAAAAAAAAAAAAAAAAAAAAAAAAAAAAAGAAAGAAAGAAAGAAATTCAGGCAGTCTAGTTTATAATTTTAAAAAATCCTCCAAAAATAATCCATACATTTGAGAAGGGACAGCTCAATGTTATTACACATTTTAAATAAATTATGCAGTGCTATACAGAAACTAAAAGGGCCCTCGTAAGTCTGCTGTGTACTGTCTGCGTCTAACTATAAACCGTTTTCTTGTCCACGAATCAGGAAGTACACTGTTAGCATGCTAATTGTTGATCTCTGAAAGTTGTGAAAAGCACTTATAAAGTCATCCTGGTGAATAATTACGATGCTCTGAATGCATAAGGTCAGTGAGGAATAGCTTTGGACCACTGCAAACTGTTTAAAATGAACTAGCTCTGTCTTTTATACGACGGTAAAAATCAGGTACAGCGCTTTTAACCAAATCACGTATGATCTGACGTGATTGTATGCTACGTGTTGCGTTCTCACATACGGCAAAGGGACTGACCCGTTACAGTTAGCGAACGTGGATGTTATTGCGTTGTCTAATTATGATTAATGTGCACAATTTGGAAATAATGAAGTAAAATAAATACAAATATGCGGCAAATTTGAAAGTCATTTTGCAATTAACTATTCCAAAGGACAAACAGTTACAACGCAAATGCCTTGGTAAATGGAGAACGGTCACACCCATTCACACACACATTCATACACCAGCGCACACAGACACTGGGGGCGACACTGGGTTAAGTGTCTCGCTCAAGGACACAACGACAGCACTCAACCAATGATGTTTACGTAGAGAGCGGGATTCGAACCACCGACCTTCAGACTAGATTTATACTATTATAGTGTTTCGACATTAGAATATCAATTTTGCATTTGCATCTATTCAACGATGACTGTTTGTACCTTGAAAAAGAGACATTCGTAGTCTGAGTCGGCTTGCCTCTCCACAGATCTGACCAGCAACTCGGCTTTCACCCCCTGTTTATGTCGCTTATCTCCATGGACGTAGATAAGTTCACCAACTGCCCTACTGTCACCTCTTTTCAACCAATTTATAAGTTTTGATTTTGTTAATACCATATTTAATTCAGATCATAAAACACAGTTAGGGAAAGACATTGTAAGTAATTTAATGGGCAATTTGAAAAAAGACAAAGCCGCGTTTGTCCTTAATCGTGAGGAATTTGACTATAGCACGGGACAATAATTCCAGATGATACTTTTTTATTTATCTATTTCTTTATGATAATGTAAACGCTATCTGGAGAGGCTGAGGGGAAGTAAAAGTTTTTGGGTGTGTCTGAAACAACAGAACCGTAATAAAACAGCGTTAACTCTTGGACCCATACAGCTGGTACTGCACGCAGCTAAACCAGGCTTATTATAAGAGTAATTGAAACTGAATTGCACGTGTGCTCAAGCAACGGGGGCTTTTTAAAAATGATAATTGGCTTTTAATTCAAGATTGTGCTAAACCAAAACAGGCTTTCCAGTGTGTGTCTTATGGGTTCGTTTTATAAAGCAGGGGATGTTAGTGGTGATGGAGTAAATAGTAATGAACTGGCGCCATGCTTTGAGTTTTAATTGATTTATGTATTATTTATTTACAATGCAGTTAACTTGAATTAAAATCTAAGTATGGTGTGGTATTATGACGTGAGGCTAACTGGTGAGCTATAAAGGATAAGCTAACGACTACATGAGTGTCAGTTTTGTTGTTTAAGTAAAAGTACAGATACAGGAGCAAAAAAATACACAAGTAAAAGTAAATGTATCACATGAAAAAGTCGACTTAAGTAAAAGTGTTAAAGTACCCGTTTACAAATGTACTTAA
Organism: Periophthalmus magnuspinnatus; assembly: GCF_009829125.3. NCBI lineage: Eukaryota > Metazoa > Chordata > Actinopteri > Gobiiformes > Gobiidae > Periophthalmus > Periophthalmus magnuspinnatus. Next base: position 6,353,214 of record NC_047145.1, on the reverse strand, counting down.
AGCATGTCACGCTGATTCGAGATCTAATTAAGCGTCATGTGCAGTGATTTTAATAAGGATTTCTGCTTGAATTGGTCATTTTATTCTCAGTGTTGTTTGTTATTTTTTTGTTCGCTCAAATTATACAAGTGGTAAAAATAAATCTTCAGCCTTTTCAGCAGGTCTCAAACAATCATAAAAAAAAAAAACACTTTTAATTTGCAATCCTGTTCAAAAATGTAGTAGAGTAGAAAGTACAGATGCATGTTGTCAAATGTAGTGACGTAAAACTCATTTTATTTATGAAAAAAAAAAAAACAGTACAGTACAAAACAGGAAGTGCCACCACAAAGAAAGCGCAGTTTGGAGCGTTTAGATGCAAAAGTGGGCGGGGCTGAATAAGGTCATTTGTGTATAAATTCATATTATTCCCCAGCATTGTTGTTGTTGTGTGACTACAGTGTAAAATAAACGAGAGAGCGAGTAGAGAGGATAAATGTGAATGAACGCGTGGATGGTCTTTGTGTGAATAATCTTGTGTTTTCAGCACAGGGCCTAAACACTGGATTATGTATGAAGCCCCCTTCCTCTCACTCCCTCCCCCTGTTCTTTCTCCCTTCGCTCTCTCTTCCTCTTCACTTGCACGTCCTCTCTCTCTTTCTCTCTCACTTCTTCATTCTGCCGAACTTCTCTGCCATCCACGCCCTCCTCTCTCTCTCTACACTCATTCTCACTGTCCTGTCCCATCTATCCCTCTTCCAGTTCTTTGTTTGCCTTCCCTCTCCCTCCATCATTGTCTCCATTCTTCTGTATCTCCTTCCTTTCCTCCCTCCTTCTCTCCCAATAGCAGACATGAGAGTTAGATATAAACCCTTCATCTCTCTCCCTCTTCACTTTCCCTCCCTCTTTCAACTTCCTCTCTCTCCCTCTCTACTCAGTTCTTCTTGCCTCTCTCATTTACTCTCACCTCACCTCCCCCGTCTCCCTCCTCTTGTTTTTTTTCCCTTTTTCTCTCTCACAGTCTTTCCTTTCTTCACTTCCTCTCTCACTCTTTCCCTCCCTATTTCTACCTCATCTCTCCCTCCCTTCCTTTCCTTTCCTCCCTCTCTCTCTCTCAATCCTTCCCTCCCTCCTTTCCTCCCTCTCTCTCATTCCTTCCCTCCCTCCTTCTCTCTCCCTCCCTCTTTCTACCACCTCTCTCTCCCTCTCACTTCTTCTTGCCTCTCTCTCTTTCACTCTTCTTGTTCTTTCTCCCCTCCTTTCTCTCCCACATCCATCCCTGTCTCTTCTCCTCCTCACCGCCTTCTCTCCATCCCTATCTCTCTCACCTCCCCCTCTATCATCCTCATTATGTTGTTTATCCCTTCTTCTCGCTCTTCCTCTTCACCTTCACTTCCTCTCTCTCTCTTTCCCTCTCTCGTTTTGTGCCTCCTCTCTCCCTCCTTCCTTTCTTTCCCTCCCTCTCTCTTTCCCTCTCTTGTTTTGTGCCTCCTCTCTCCCTCCTTCCTATTCTTTCCCTCCCTCTCTCTTTCTCTCTCTCTCTCTCCCTCCCTGTCTCCCAGTAGCAGACGTTCAGTTATATATAAAACTCTTCTCTCTCTCCCTCTTCACTTACCCTCCTTCTTTCTACCGCCTCTCCCTCCCTTCTCTTCTTCTCACCTCTCTCTCTTTCATTCCTCTTGTTCTTTCTCCTCTCTCTCCCACAGTCTCTGTCCCTTCACTTTCCCACCTCCTTCTCTCTCTATCCCTATCTCTCTATATATTCTTTCTCCCTCTCTTCTCCTCTTACCTCCTCCCACATTCTCTCCCTCCCTGTCCCTTCTCCTCCTCACCCCCCTCTCTCTATCTCCTCCCATCATCCTCATTATGTTTATTCATCCCTTCTTCTCTCTCTCTCTCTTCACCTTCACTTCCTCTCTCTCTCTTTCCCTCTCTCTTTGGGGATCCTCCCTCTTCCTCTCTCTCACCCTCCCTCGTTCCTTTCTTTCCCTCTCCGTCCCTCCCCGCAGTAGCAGACATTCAGAGTTCTATAAAAAGCCTTTCTTCTCTCTCTCCCCCTTCACTTTCCCTCTCTCCTTCTACCTTCTCTCTTTCTCTCCCTCCCTGTCCCCTGTCTCTCTCACGTCACCCTCATCCTCATCGACTTCCTCTGTCTCCCTCTCTCTCTTCTGTTTCTGCTTCCTCGCTCTTCCCCTCTCTCCCTCCCCCGTTCATTATCCCTTCTTCTCTCTCTCTCATCCCTCTCTCTTCCTCTTTTCTTTGTCCCACATTATCTCTCTTTCCCTCCCTCCTCTTTCTGCCTCTTTGCTCTTTTTCTCTCCCTCCCTCCTTCCTTTTCTTCTCTCACTTTCTCTCTCTGTCTCTCCCTCGCTGTCGCAGACATTCAGAATTCTATAAAAAGCCTTTCGTCTCCCTCCCCGTCTTCACTTTTCCCTCCCTCTTTCTACCACCTCTCTTTCTCTCCCTCCCTGTCCCCTCTCTCTCTCCAACCCTTATCTCTCTCACGTCACCCTCTCATCCTCATCGACGTCCTCTCTCTCTTCCACTCTCTCCCTCCGCCCGTTCATTATCCCTTCTTCTCTCTCTTTCCCTCTTTACTTTCCCTCCCTCCTTCTCTCGCTCCCTGTCCCCTGTCTCTCACGTCACCCTCTCCTCATCCTCATCGACTTCCTCTCTCTCCCTCTTTGTACCTCCTCGCTCTCCTCCTCTCTCCCTCCTCCCGTTCATTATCCCTTCTCCTCTCTCTCTCCCTTGCTCTCTCTGGCTCTTTTCTTTCTCCCACGTTATCTCTCCCTCCCTCCTTCCTTCCCTCCCTCTGTTCTTGCTCTCTTCTAGCAGACGTTCAGACAAGGTGACCCCTGGAGCAGAGTGTGTCTGTGTGAGGAGATATGGAGATCAGTCTGGTCATGCATGTCCTCCATTCTCACACTGGCACCGTTTAAACCAATCACATAATGCTTCAGTCATTTGCAGTCATTTCATACGTGTTTGTGGTTAGAACCTCCAAAATAAATCACTCCTACGCCATATTTGAGCAAAATGTGTCTTGCACCAGTAAAGATACATTATATAAGCAGCTCTTGAACTGCTAAAATGTTTAAAGTGGACTGTAGTTCTGTTTTGTCACTTATTTAAAAGAAAGACCTATTGTGCTTATGTATACTCTATAGCTATAAGTGCACGTTTTAAATTGCAATATTCATCTAAAAGGTTTGCTGACGTCCACATTGGAAAACTAAAGTGCCCAATGGGAGCTGACGTCACCGTAAAAGTCATCACGACCTCTGACGGATAACTCAGTGGATTTTTATTTATTTATTTATTTATTTATTTATTTATTTATTTATTTATTTATTTATTTATTTATTTATTTATTTATTTATTTATTTATTTATTTATTTATTTATTTATTTATTTATTTATTTATATTACTATTATTTTTGTTTTATAATTCTTTTATTTTATTATTTATTTATTTATTTATTTATTTATTTATCATTTGTATGAGAATGTCTCAATGTAAACAATGTAAGTACAGAGCACAGGGACACTCCAAATACAACTTTGGATGAGTAAATGTTGCAGAACAGGTCCACTGTAAGACAAAAATTAGGGGCAGTGCCTTTATGGAATGAGTAGAACAAATATCAGATATTTTACAGACGGAGAAAGGATTCCAGGGATTAAATAGTACCTCATAGTTCCATGTAGTATAGTAAAATGCGTCTTGTCTCGTACAGATATATTGTAAAAATAGCTCTTGAAGTTAATGCTGCTGTCTGCATCTAATTATAAAGTCTCGCACTGTCCGATAATCAGAAAGTGCGCGTTACCATTCTAGTTGTTCACATCAAAACTCCGCTCTGATCTCTGAAAGCGGTGAATAATTACGATGTTTTTAGAATGCATGAAAGTGAGAAGTAAGTTTGGATTGCTGCAAGTTTAAATGGAAAAAAAAGAAAAGAAAAAACATCTTAGTACATGCTAGAGTGAAGGGTTTAATTGAAAAAATAAATTAATTAATGTGCGCTGCATAATTTCAGCGAAACTAAAGGTGAAGGAATGCTATTGACACTTTATTTGGCCATTGACACCGCTGCCATGTATAAATTTGAGTTTGAAGTGTGGATACCTGTTAGACCAATCACAGTCTTCCTCAGAGGTCTAGACCCCGCCCCTCTTCCTCTTCTTTAATCCTCCGTACTTCTAGTTTAGCAGCTGTATTTGAAAGGTGTTTTTGGGCAGTTTAGTTTAGGCGTTTAGTCACACTTAAAGCGGACGTATCATGCAAAATGTACTTTTTTAGAGTTGTTAACCATGTTGTAGTTGTTTCTCCTTCTCATTTCCCCTCGTAGTTGTATTTACTTTGATTCATGCATGTTTGAGGTGTCTTTATTCTCCTGTATTCAAGCCCACTGTGACGTACTTACTGTATTACCCAGTGTTATTTTCTTAAGTGGGGATACAGTATTGGGCACGTTGTGTAGCCAAAAAAAAAACAACACAAAAAACTGCTAGTCGGAGCATGATCTGCAGCTATCCATTGGAGATACCAACAGTAACGCAGCTCTTTGTTATCATGAAGTTTACAGCGAAGTCAGCTCCCATCGGGGACCGCGGTTTTCTAACACGAAAGTCAGACGAGTTGTTTCTTTGATTAAGTTAGTTTAGATCAATATTGTGGATTAAAATGTCCAATTTATAACACGATGATCCACGGGTGTCATAGATTACGACTATATAGCAGACACAAACACGACATCTGCTCTGTCTGCTTTAAAGACATTCTCATTTGTTTCGGGATCAGAGTTCAGAGTAAACCTGATTTTCTGAGTTTTCGCTTGATACTTTTTCTTTCTCTTCAACCTTGTACCACATCACAGACGGAGCGTTGTGTCCAAGCGACTGTTACATCGTACATAGACAACCACAGATGTATAGAAACAGCATGTGGAATAAAAGGACACTATATGGCTCCTGCCGTTCTCTTGTTAGACAATGTAATTTCACAGTTATATGTATACACCAGTTGTGCGTGGAGATGAGAAAATTGCACGCGATGTTTATTTCAAGAAGCTGTAAGAAACCTAAGCATGAGGTGGTGGAAAGCGTGGTGTCTTCATGTGAAACTTAGAAAAAGAAAAAAAAAAAATCACTTGGATGCAAAACGGTAAATCCAAGTTATTTGAATGTATTGTTTGTGTGATTTTCAACTAGAACACTTGCAGTGGAAAGAATGTTTAGGTAGGTCTTTGTGTACGGTGACCAGATTTCAAAATTCAAAACTGAGACACTCCCGTGTTGGCATGGTTGGTATAAATAAAACTGTTAAACGACCGCATAACATGGTCCATTCTTGGCTCATTTGTGGGTCGGTGTATAATCTGAGGGACTTTTGTTGCAGCGAGTGAGTGGATTTTTCTGTGTTTAAGCAAAACAAGTAACGATTTATGTCACTTTTTACTATCGGCGCGGTTCTAATTGGTCAAAAATGGGAACACCTGGGGCTTTTCTTGTAAAAAACTGGGGCAAATCTATGGTTTTGGATAAATCTGCTGGTACTGTGGGCACAGGGCTCAAAACTGGGACGGTCCTGGGTAAAAAGGGATGTCTGGTCACCCTGTTTTTGTATAGGCAAGGCAAGGCAAGATTATTTGTATAGCACAGTTTGTACATATAGTAATTCAACGTGCTTTACGGAATAAGAAAGACATTCAAATCACAATACAAATAAATAAAACATAAATAATCATCCTAAAATTAACAAGAGAAAAGTGCAGAATAAAAATCTTTCAGTCGTGTGAACAGCAAAAAATTACTGTTTAAACTTTTCCAGGTTTTAGCTGCATAAAACTGAAATGCTTATTCCTCATGTTTAGTCCTGACTCTGGGCACCAGCAGGAGGCCGGTCCCTGAAGTCCTCAGAGTGGGACATGGTTCATTTGGCACTAACATGTCGGAGATGTACTTTGGTGCTAATGGTAATGCAAATTTTGGAGCCTAATAAATAACGCCACAAACTAAAATAATCTTTCCTACCAATACATTTTGTTAGATTTTATGTTTCAGTAAAAGTGTTTGCATTGTCTCACAAAGGCTTTTTTTTTTTTCCACAGTGCAATTCTGCTAAGAGCCAGTTAGCTAACCTATCCTTACACTCTAACCTTAACCCAGGGGTCTGCAACCACTCTCTGAAGCCTCCAGTGTGGCTCTTTGCACTTTGCTTGAGAAAAAAAAACAAAAAAAAATAAAAAACAGAAAACATTTTTTGGGTATACTTCATTAAGTTGTGTTTTTATTCCACTATTTGTCTAATTCCATGCATAAAATATGAAAGAATAATGACAACTTTGTAGAGTAAATATTACACATAACATGCACCAGAATGTAGGAAATTACATATGATTTACTCAAACCCCCCAAACCTCCTAAAAACATTTCAGATAAGTCCATAAAGTTCATATAAAACAAAATGCTGTATATTCTTTATAATGTGTTAACAGCTGCAAACAGTTCTCTTACTTCTTTTACATAAAAAAAAAAAAAAAAAATGTATATATACTTCGTCTCATTACTTACAAAAAACGTATGACTTTCTGACTTTCATTTGGTTTGAAAAGGGCCAATATGGCTCTTTTGCTGTTAAACGTTTCAGACCTCTGCCTTAACCAAATTAACTGTTTTTCAACCTAATCCTAATCCTAACCTTAACCTGAAAACAATTAATTTTATCACAACAGGGCAAAAACCTCATAAACGTAACATTAGCGAGAAAATGAAACTAGCCAGATACTGTAGTGCACATAATTTGATACACCTTTTTGTTTTCTCAGTTTTCCAATGCATTTTTTTAGACTTCTTCACAGAGAACGAGGGAATTCCCACATGCTCTTTTTGATTTGAGCCAATTAATAACAAATCTATCTATAATAACGTAAACTTTAATGATGAAAAACTTAAAAAGACCTTCTAGTGCACATCGCTCTGTCTGCGACTTCCCCATTTAAACCTAACTGCAGCTCAGACAAAAATAGTTTCTCGCTGGCACCAACTTTCAGCAGTCCTCAACTTTTTATTATTATATTTTTTTCATTTTCCCTTTGTTCCAGCACCTTTGAGGATGCTTTCTTATTTTTGTGTTCCCCTAAGAAGGCTCCTGAAATCATGTCACCGTGTTGAAAGCGACTTGGGACGCTGTTGCCCCACTTCAGTGACAGTCAGACAGGAGTAGATCCACCACAGAGGACCAAATCTCGAGCTGCAGAGACAAAGGAAGAAGTTTAACCGTCAAACTGGGATCCCCGCACTCACACACACCGCTCTTCTCAAATGCTACGTCTCTATCGGTGGATACACAGGCTGAGACGTAGTTTGACATATACCTAAAGGTGCACTGTGTAACTTTTCTGGGGGAAGTCTGTGCGATCCCTCGGTTGTCCAAGTCTTTGAGAGGCTTCTTCAGTTCTGACAGGGTTCTGTAACTCACTGCCTTATAGTGAGCTACACTGAAACTGACACACCCTAGTTGTTTACAGTACCACTTAACTGTTGTTAACTACCCTAAGGTGTGAACTGCCACATGACTCATGATATTAACGTGATATTTTGCATGATTATTCAATACCCTAATGGTTGATATCAGACCCATTAACAAACTCTGACTACGCCTGTGTAATCCCTCAGTCGTCCAGGTCTGATCCATAGTAAAAGACAAAATTAAATCTGTCAACTGGACAAATCGTTGTAGGAGTGAAGACGTTTCGCTGCTCATACAAGCCACTTCTTCAGTTCTGGTCAGATTGCTGGTGGACACTGGCTTATACAGTATCTACCTGAAGGGAGGGGCTAACTACCTATCCTCAGACCCAAAACAAACAGGAAACAAAGAGAACAATAGGCAATAGGCCACCATTACAGGTTGAATAGAGTCGTTAAGGCTGAAACTGAAATGGGGGCCTGAAACATAATCTCTCACAGATCTATGATTCCATCCTCAGACCCAAAACAAACAAAAAGAAACAAGAGACCAATAGCAGGACCATTTAATACATTAATACAATACATATAAGGCAGTGTCCACCAGCAATCTGACCAGAACTGAAGAAGCGTCTTGGATTTGTCCAGTTGACAGATTTAATTTATAAAACTCTGACCACCCCTATTGTTTTCTGGTTTAGGGCCCGTCATCTGCTTGGAGATGGTATGCCTGGAAGGTTCCACAATATGGCATTAAACTTATCTTTCTCCGTGGAGGCAGGCAACAGTTTGAGCAATATAAACACCTGTCTTTGAACAAATACAAGATAGATATGTTTAGTGCTATACTGTGGAACATTCTGGGCAAAACAATAACATGTCCATGAGACAAGCAGGTGGCAGCTGTACATTATAGTCCCTTTATGAAGCCATATACCATCTTGAGAACGCCACATTTACTCTGATGTCTGAAGCTAAGAAGGATTGGGTCTGGTTAGTACTTGGATGAGACACCGCCGGGAATACCAGATGCCACAGTAGGGTGCCAGCGGCTCGAGTCAGCGTCATAATGCTGTTGTGTCCTCAGGCAAGACTCTTCACTTCTTTTTGACAGCTTCACTTCTATCACTAACCCAGGGCAGCTGTGACTACAACAGCAGAATATTGCATGAAATTGTGAATGAAAAAGTGACTGGAAAAGTGTTTCATGAGACTAATGCATTGTTCTTCTTCCTCTTCTTCTTCTTGTTCTTAGTAGTAGTAGTAGTAGTAGTAGTAGTAGTAGTAGTAGTAGCACTTCTTGTAGTAGTGGGATTGTGAAATTGGCTATCCTTTCCCTCCCTAAACCCTAGAGTGCACTTCCTTGATACTTGGTAATTTGGGCCTCACCACTTATTATTAAATCTAACCCAAAAGTACAGTAAATAAATAATACATAACAACCCAGAGAGAACTAAACCATTTTGTTGTGAGTAGGTGCATTGCAGTAACGTTCTTAAGCCTCATAGATAGTTTCTACAGTCCACACTTGGCCCAGAGCACAGCCACTTTATGATGTCCCATTACTGTCCCAGGCCAAACCTTCACCTCCTCACCTCGTATTAGTCTTGTCCGAATCTCCGCACATCTCAGTGGGAATGCTCAGACCTCCTGTAACCCTCACTGATGCACTTCTCATGCAAGTGCACAAGGAGCAAATGAACGAGCAGACTCTGAGTTTCCGAGGAAGTGTTTAAAGCAAAGTAATTATTGATGGAGGTCTGGGCCATGGGCAGCATCGCTCTGTGCAGTGACATCCACAAAAGAACGGAGTCTTATGCAACACAGCAATCTAAGGGCAGAGCAGTCTGTACTCTTTAAGATGGGCTAGTTTAACACTACTTTTTCTGCATGTTGGCCCCTTAGAATTATAGGGTTCTCTATACGTTCTGGTTAGTTGAGATATTGACCTTTAAAAACACATGTAGTGCATTGTTTGTGTTGTTATTGGCCTGTAAAAATGCTCCTCATATACTTTCTTTTGGTACCTCATTATTTAGAACCTAAAATAATGACTAATTAAAGAACTACACATTATTTCACATCTTCAGTACACCGCGTACTCTGATCAGGTGCAGCTCGCCATCTACTGGCAGCAGAGGGAACTGCCAATGAAAAAACAAACTAGGTAATAAGTAACATGTCTGGACAAGCTAATTTAAGTACGCAATCATAAGGAACATGATTTGAAGTCCTTGCGATGATTTATGGACTTAGAAATGGTGCAGTCTCTATCTGTGATGTCACAATCCTGGGAAATTTCAAACCGCATGTTTTATGAGGCTCAGAGGCAAAGGAATTTTGGCAGAGGATTACTGAAACAACTCCAAGTACATTTTGACAAGGGAAAATATTGATAGAACATGATTAAAAGCTGAAAAAAAGTCAATTTTACCTCATGTGTCCTTTAAAATAACACATACATTGAAACAGTACTTTCTACCACGCAGACGTTCCCTTATTTGGATTTGGTTTTAGCACCCATCTCTTGGTAGCAGAGGGAATTACTGTTCAGTTGTTTATTTCTGTTTTTCAAATTCCCTATAATTCCCAACACAACAATCTACAATAATTCAGCAGAGGAATCGTTTTCACCTGGGATTACCATCTGCTGCTGCTAATCAGGGGTAGGGAACTTTCTTAATCTTTGTTTGTTCAGACTTGTGTAATTACTTTGACTAATTGAATGGAAAATTACAAGTACGAGAAAATAAATGTGAGACTGCATACAAAGGCAATACATATATTCTTATCCTAATACTTTATAACATATATTTGAAATACAAGTTGTTTTGGTTTGCAGTAAATGTACAATTTCTCAGAGTAAATTTCTTGTGACACTTGGGTCGATACGGGGCTGTATACCTGCTCCTGTCTGGCTCTGTGATACACAAAGCTTTTTATAGTCTATTGTATTTGCCATTCTGCAACCTGGCCCCAGACAATGCACTGAAATGGAAACAAAACAAACATAAAATTCAATCAATGGACATTTCCCAGAGTTTAATGACTTGTGTTCAATGTAAATAACTATGATTAGGACCATTAAGTTCTGTATTTAAATGCATAGTGTAGCTTATAGCCACTCGAGTATCAGCTTTAAAGGCACTGTACCTGATTTTTACTATCTTAAAAAACGTGAAAAACACAATTAGTTCATTTTAAAGGACTGGGACTAAGTTATTCCTCAACCTATTCCGTCCGAGCATCCGATTATTCCCCATGATGAGTTTATACGCGCTTTTCTCAACTCTCAGAGACCAGAGCGGAGTTTTGCTATCAGAGTCATGCTAACAAGAACTAGCATGCTAACACACATATGCACTTCCTGATTATCGGACAATAAAACACTTAAATTTTGATACAAAGATAGTACACATACACTTATTTCGGCCTCAAAAGCTGTTTATGCAATATATTTGTACGGGGGCAAGATACATTTTGCTCAGGTACAGGGTCTTTAATGATTTTGCTGAAAGGTGACACATTATGGCATTAAAATGATCGATCCTGATGGTGAATAATTGCTGGTGTTAGAAACAAATACAACAAAATTACTATACAAAAAATTTACTATATACTAATACAATAATAACAAAAAACAAAAGTGACTTGGCCCTGTGGTGTCATCTGCTTTAATGCCATACTGAACTGATTTTTGCAGCAGCATCAACTAGCATGCTAATACACACTTATTGATTATCAAAAACAAAAACGCTTTCTAATTAAATGCACACAGTAGTTCACAGCTGGTTTCTTTTGACCCCAAGACCTCCTTATACAATTCAGTTTACACATTTTGCTCAAACACATGGGAAAAATCAGATACAGGGCCTTTAATGCTTTGGCCGGGAGGTTACACATTACGGCATTAAAATCTAAAATTAACATCTGTCTTGCTTGTAAACAATTACTGGTTTAGATAACAACATTTTAAAAACTCTTGGCCCTGTGGTGTCACCTGCTTTAATGCCACACCTTGGAACATTCCAGGCAAATGAGCAGCATGTGATTGTTGAACATATTAACATCCAAAAGTGTATTATTTGTAATTTGAATAAAATAAAAAAAAAAAATAATAATAATAATAAAAAAAAAAAACAAAAACAGAAGAGGATGAGGAAGTAGGGATTTCTTTTTTATTTAGTTGCAGTTTGGTATGTTCAAATTATTGTCTAAGTGTCTTTTAAGGTGCTGTACCAGATTTGTACTTCACGGTAAAGCTAACAACAGCTAGCATGCAAACGCGCACTTCCTGATTATCAGACAATAAAATGCTTTTTAATTAGATGCAGACAGTAGTACACAGCTGCCTTCTTTTGCTGCTTCTTATATAATACAAGACACATTTTTTCTCAAACACATGGGAGAAACTGGATACAGGCCCTTTAAGTATAGTATTCAACGACCTCTTGTACTGCATACACTTGCTGTTACCTGCATGTTTGAAGTAAAACTGCAGCCTTGTCATCTGTCGAGCCCTTTCTCTTTTTGCAGAGAGTGGAATGTCTAATTGAGCAGTCAGCGTCTCCACTGAGCAGTTTGGAAAAAGCGAAACTAAATTAAAATTCTTCTCACTGAGGACAATAATTATCCACAGAGGGCTTTTTCTCTGAATGCAGCCTCTCTACTCGGCACAGACCTCCATTCAAACGTGATTCAAATAAAAACAGCTTCAGTGAGAACGAGGAATTCTTGGAAATGCCTCGCTGGAAGATTTCAGGAAAGTGGTTCATTTCAAAGTAAAATATTTTGGACAACTAATAAAGAAATATATTGAAAGGCCAATGCTGCAGAATCGGCTTTGAGTTTTGAATCATGTTGTAGTTGTTTCCCTTCTCATTTACCCACTCGAAGTTGTATTTAGAGTGATTCATGCATGTTTGAGTAACATCGCCCCGACCAACCCTGTTTCTATTTTGCTTTTAATCACTTACATTTACAGCATGGTTTTACTTTTTAAAAACATCCATTCTTACCATAGACTGTATAAACAAGTGGACTTTAGTGTGACGTCACCCATAGCGTTTGGCTCCAATCAAATGAAACTCATCGAGGGTAGCAGTTATAGCGGTGAATTTGAAGCCTAGTTGCATTTTAGGAATTCTGATTGTGAGTATCATAGCAACCAAAGAGCCAATCCGGCCAATCAACTCTAGTGGAGGTGACCTCGGCGAAAGCAGGCGCCTGATTTGTCTGTTATTAATGTTCATATCTTGAGTTACTTCCTATTTGGAACGCAGTGGCTAACAGGTTAGCTATGTCTATTTGCACATACAGTCTATGATTCTTACTATGAGCAGACTGCTTCTCCACAGACCTGACATGTAACTTGGCATAGTGGCCTGTCACGATAGCAAATTTTAAACTGCTATAATTTAAATGGAGATGATAATACTGAAATCAAACAACAAAGCAGAATTATCCCCCAAAAAAGTATTCTAAAAGTACAATCATGTAAAAAAAATAAAAAATAAAATAATAATAAATAAATAAATAAATAAATAAATAAATAAATAAATAAATAAATAAATAAATAAATAAATAATAATAATAATAATAATAATAATAATAATAATAATAATAATAATAATAATAATAATAATAATAATGAGTATAAACATAAACATAACATAACACAACAGATACTATATTTTCCAGACTGTAAGTCACACTTTTTTCATAGTTTGCCCGGGGGTGTGACTTATACTCAGATGCGACTTATATTAAATTATTAAGATACATCATTTCACATCTCTGTTATCATCACACTGGCGGCTTGTTTTTTTCTGCTTTATTTATCTGATTAACTGTTAATGTCTTACGTTAACAAACCAGACACATATTCAGTTCTCTTTATGCTTCATGTAGCTGAATAAATATAAATGTGTTGTAACTTGACTTTAAAGATAAAATGTCTGTTCTTGACCTCGGACTTTGTAATGTATATGTTTTTTTCTTCATTATTAGGCATTTTTTTGGCTGGCGCGACTTATTTCCGGAAAATATGGTAAGTAATTAGTTTGCATAATAAGTCACAGAAGTTCATAATCCAACCATCTACAGCTCAAATCTCATTGTTCAGAAAAATAACCAAATTCCTCCCACTTGTACAAACGATAAAAACTGACCCCCAGAAACAATTGTTCCGTTCATCATGTACTGAACAATAAGTCAGTATAGTAATTATCATGACACTCCTACCGGCTTGTTTGATGGGTATGTTTAATGCCATACTCTGGAACAACACAGGGAAAGCAATAGCATCGCTCTGGAGACTAGGTGGGCCCTCTCTATCAGAAAAGTTACATAGTGCACCTTAAGTTATAAAAAGTGAAGGGCCAAACTGTCATGAGTTAGTGTTGAATTGCAGATTTTTTGCTTGCCTCTGCTTGCCTGGTTGCAATCATGGGACCTATACATCATTGAGAAGTACATGGACATGTTTGCCAATATTTCCTTCTCCAGTCCAACTCAAGCACATCTGGGAGATCTGCTGCTATAGGTGAACTCGGGACACTCTAAACTTGCTGTACCTGCTGTAGTTCTGGGCTGGATGTGTTAAACATAGTGAAGTATCCAAGGACATCGTATACTTTGATGCAGAGAAAGAGTACTAGGAGCAATAATAATAATAGTAGCAATGGATGGATTTATTAGTCCTCTTTAGAGATATTCATAATTTTGAGAGATGTACAGTATTCGGCCTGTCAAAGTTTTAAGACCCTGTATTTCTTGTGGTTGTAGGACAATTGTTAAAGCAGCACTGCATAACATTTATGGTGATGAGCAAGCTACACATGGATAAAGAAAGTTAAAGCCATATTTTGGTATATTCATGCTAGGATATGGCATAAAGGCAGGCAGTAACTCCATGGAGACGCCAAAAGATCAAGTTACGAGTTAGGTTTGTGGAGAGGCAAGTCTGCTCACAGTGAAGGTGCAATATTTTTTATTTATTTAATGTTTCATTTATTTATTTATTTATTTATTTATTTTATTTAGATTTTTGTGCAGTACCCATAATGCAATAAATTATTTTATTTTAGTCCATATTTTGGTTAAAATGTTTACAAGAGTTTTATCTTTTAACAGGTTTAACAAATTGCAGATATTTTACTAGAAATTTGAAGAATGTACATTTTAAATAAGCAAGTGTGTCGACATCTAGTCAATTAGCTACCTCTTACGTTTAATTCAGTAGAGATTTTCAGTTGCACAACTGAAATTATCCAAATGATTCTAGTGAAGGTGTATGGAGAAGAACACAGCTTAAATCTGCAGGTTTTGTGTGTGTGAATGAAACAAAACACAACTCCAGGTATGTTTGTGATGAGGAAACATTATAACATAGATCAGGAAATAGTACAATCATGTAAAAAAAATAAAATAAATAATAAATACAAATAAAATAAAATTTATTAATAAATAAATAATGATAACAACAACAACAACAACAACAACAACAACAACAATAATAATAATAATAATAATAATAATAATAATAATAATAATAATAATAATAATAATAATAATAATAATAATAATAATAATAATAATAATAATAATAATAATAACAAACACCATATTTTCAGACAAAGAGAATGATATTGGCCCTTTAATGTGTATTCACCTGTCCAGGGACTGCAGACGGAAAGTAGCAGTAGCTAAATCTGGTATAAATCATCTTTTCTTTTGTAATATTCATGAATTTGCAAATGGTCCCTGCAAATAAAGGATAAAGAAAGAAAGAAATGTATATCCTGGTTTTACCTACAGCACATCTCCCAGTGGTGCTTAAGTTAGATTCTGCTCAGAAAGTGTTGGCAAACGTGTCTGTCTCCAGTGAATGCGCAAAGTACACGAGACTACTGCACTGTGCTACTTTCCCATTGTCTACGGAGAGACACTTATACTTCGATAAGACGCAAATACAGTAAAAAGCTGTTCCCATAAGGCTTAGCAAATATGCATAGGGATATAATATACATGCAGACTTCAGCCTCTACTTTGAAACCTTTAGATGCAGCCTTTTGCTTCATAACAGGTGATATTGTATAAAATGTATAAGGGACTACTTGTTAAACTGTCTGAATATCTATGCAGTAATACAGGAACATTTAATCCAAGGCCACATGAGTGTACAAGTCTAAGAAGTAGCCGCACCAGAACTGAGATGGGAAAAAAAAGGGTTGTTTTGGTTGTTTTGTTTCCCTAAAATGGAATATATTTCAAGGACATGCAAAACTGGATACTTTGGTGCCACAAGTGCAATTGAATAATCTGGTGGTTTTTTGTTTGTTTTTTTCTGTATTTGAAGAGGGCACCCATGAAAAGGAGAGTCTCGCATTCTCCGTGTATAAATAAAGATAAATACAAAAATATGGAAAAAATAAATAAAACAATAGGGTTGGCTGCATTCAAAGTCAACATGATGGATATTTATAAAATGTGTTTGTTGAAGGCATTCCACCATCTTGAATACATATTTTAGTAGTAGTAGTAGTAGTAGTATAGTAGTAGTATAGCAGAGATATAGTAGTGTAATAGATCAGGGTTTAAAACTGTCTTTAAAAAGGTGCCCTATGTCACGTTTCTAGTGGACAGTCCTTCACCAGCTTGTCTCTATGGCAACTATGGCGTTCTCGCTCTCACTGGAGTGCTCCACTGTATGGCATTAAACAAGCATGCGCCAAGTCATACAGGTCAGATCTGTGGAGAGGCGACCACACTCTCAATAGTATTTTGTTGACGATTGAGGGATTTGTTACCTAGTTTAGATTAATTGCACAGTTTAACATACTGTGTTGGCCAGATAGATGAGAGCAATGATATACTTTGGAATTTTGCAGAAAAATCAATAACATCTCCATGGAGACAAGTAGGCAGCGGTTTGGCTAGTAGAAAAGTTACATGGTGCACATTTAAACAAACAAACATAAATATATAAATTGCCATGGTCCCATTTTTGCATCAAGGCACCACTCACCCATTCATACACCAGTGTACACAGACACTAGGGAAGTGGGTTAAGTGTCTTGCTCAAGGAAACAACAATAGTATTCAGGTGTGGAAGAAGGAATTGCACTGCCAACCTGTGCATCAGTGGACAAATACTCCAACGAACCAACTAAGCTACTGTCGCTGGGCATAAGAGTGGTGTTGTTTTGTAGAGCAATCAGATCAGAAAACATTAAATAAAATAAACATTAAAAAGATAGATAGACAGATAGGTAGGTAGATAGATAGATAGATAGATAGATAGATAGATAGATAGATAGATAGATAGATAGATAGATAGATAGATAGATAGATAGACAGATCTGCAGGGTGGAGAGTAGCTTGCCTCGTCCTGTCATTAGGACGTAATGGTTTGTACTGGAGCATATGCGCTCTGTGATGTGACAGAAGGAGCACACACACGGACCCTTCATGAGCCTAATGAACAGAGAGCCTCAGAGGATTAAGAGGCAACAACATGCACTTCACTCACTGACCAGGAGGGGGCAGATGGTAGGTCACTTTGACGCCTAAGCGCAGAGGGAAATTTAATCACATCTGATCGGACATTTGAATTTAGGGAACGTCACATTTCTTATAATGTTGATATTGTTGCAGTATTTGAATGTACTTTTTGGTACAAGTTCAGAAACAAAAAAATAATTAAAAAAAAATGTTTACTGCACAAGTCAAAATAATTAAGATTAAAACAAGGCAGAAACAGCAAATTTGGAGAACTTTATTGTATTAATTTTATACATTTATTTTTTGCATTGACAATTATTCCAATACCAATATATATTTTCCATCATATATTGTGTAGCTTTAATCTGAATTATTCTGCCGCAGTATGACATTGAACTTCTGTATCTCCAAGTTACAGGTCAGATCTGTGGAGTGTCTCAACCACTTATTAAAAAAAAACCCTGATAGATAGGAGAATACGTTTGAGCAATAAAACACTCACAATGAAATAGATAAGTTTAATGCCACACATTCCTGGCAAAGCAATAACTTCACCAGAAAAGTTACACAATGCGGCTTTAAAAAAAACTCACCTTATAGAGCATATAATTCAGTGTTTGTTTTTTTGTTGTTGGTTTTTTTTTGTTGTTTTTATCAGAATCACCATTTCAACCATGTATACAGATGGTGTCCACGTTCAGTTATGCATCTCTGGTTTCTGTGAGTTCCCATAATGTTCCGCAGCCTGGCTTTACCTGCGCAGCTCCTTCTGTTTGTGCTGTTGAAATACCCATGTGTACATTAGCTCCAAACTCATGTATTCCACCCATATATTCGCATCATAATTAGAGCTTTTAATTGTGCCATGTCGCAGCCGGGATCCACAAGCGCTCCTAAATGAACGCCATAAATCTTTTCACAGGAAATGCATATCACAAACGCCCATTACTCAGAGTGCTGTGTAAACATGAATTATACATACATAGGAATGCTGCATACATAACAGGAAATGCAAAAAGGACCGGGTGTTGCATACGTCAAGATTATCAAAGAGTTTTCTGAAAGAACTATAGTTTTTGACTAGTTGTTGACTGAAGCACTGTGCATTTGTTTGGTTCTGACATTAAAGGGCCTATATTGCACAACATTGACTCTTGTGGGATTTACAGTGCAATATTTAATGTAGTGCAATATTTATCAGTGCAATAGCTAATATAGTGCAATACTTGTTCAGTGCAGTATGTGACTCTGCAGTATTTACTTGTAAATTTTGTTGAGAGTTGTAGTCTGGGGTGTTTTAAATGTTTTAAATGTCTTAATGTCTGGCACTAGCTATCTTAGTTATATTGTGTTGTAGTGTCCCATGTCTGTCTGTATTGGAGGGTGAGTTGTTTTTAATCTCGCTGTGCATGTGTATGGTGTTGTACATGTGTATAGTGACAATAAATGCATTCTATTCTATTCTATTCTATTCTATTCTATTCTATTTAAGCCATGTTAAAATGTTGTTACCTCATCAAAAACAAAACCCCGAGCCACAAACTAAGCAATATGGTCTACTCCCTAGCCCCTCTTTTCGGACAGATATAAGGCAGTGTCCACCAACAATCTGACCAGAACTGAAGAAGCGGCTTGGATGAGCAGCGAAACGTTTTCACTTCTACAACAATTTGTTCAGTTGACAAATTTAAACTTCTTCTTTTGCTATGGATCAGACCTGGATGACTGAGCGATTACACAGAAATGTTTGAGTAACACTTTATTATTAGTCTGTCTACATCTCTAAAGCTCAAAATACTCTGTTTCACCTTGTGATGTCATGTCGTGGCAGTTTTGAAAGTTAACAGCTCCTTTGTATCTTTTGCTCAGTAGAGATTGGTAATACCAGGGCTGAAATCATCCAAATGATTCTAGTTTAAAAACACAGTGGAGCACTTCCTGTATTACCACATGACATCACAAGTTTGGACAAAGGGTTTTCTGTTTGAGAGAAGAACTCAGCCTAAATATGCAGGGTTTTTGTGTTAAACATGTGTGAATGAAACAAATTCAACTCCAGGTCTGTTTGTGACGAGGAAACATTATAACATAGATCAGAAAACACAGTAATATGGGGCCTTTAAAGTGCCTGTACTTTTGTTTTTTCATGTATCTGAGCAAAATTTGTCTTTCACCTGTACAGACATATTGTATTCTTGCGGTAGAAATAAAACCACTGTGTGCTGTCTGCAACTAATTATAAACCGTGTAAGTATTTCCTGTAGTAGGAAATGCACTCTTAGCATGCTAGTTGTTGTTGGCATTGCTGTGATGGCAAAACCCCGCTCTGCCCTTATAAAATTTCATCACAGCATAAATACCTAAAATAGGAATGCGCTAGAAAAGTGAGGAATACGTTTGGACCATTGCAAACTGTTTAAAATGAAGTAGTTATTCATGTTGCACAAAGAAAATCAGGTATACAGTGGCATGGCAAATCCCCAAAGTCCCCATGGCCTCCGTGTCTCAAGCCTGGTGAAACGGGACTCTGTTATCAGATCTGTTCTTTTCTGTAACACATGTGAAACGAAGCAGCTCAGTTTAGTGTTTAGTTCTTTAGTTCTCATTAATTCTCCAGAAACCCATAATGCTTTTTAGTCCTCTGCAATATTTTGTTTCCCTTTACTATTCCCCATACGGATGGACCGTTTATGTCCCCGTTTGGCTAATCCACCTGTCAATCACGCCTATTTGAAAACGGGGAGATTCATTGGTGACCAGACTCACATCTTTGTAAAGTATTGAGGAAGTATGTATTCCGGATCCCAAGAAGAACCAGGACCTCAGGAATGTAAGTAAGAAACTATTAAAACCGTAAGACATTACACATTTAACTGAAACCTGAAAAGTATCTAGCCAAACAACTTGTACATAAAGTCATTCTTCCCTCTAATTGAATAAAGATTGGTAATTTTATTGCCACACTGAGGATTATTGCAATAACCTCTCTACATAGACAAGTAGGTGAAAGTAATATACCTTTAAAAACCTCTTGGTCACATTTATGTACTTCTAAAGCCAGGGTCACTATGACTTCACCTCAGGCATTTTCTCTGTATCTGAGACTCCAAGATTTAAATATACAGCCCTGAGACTACCATGAGGGCCATATTATGGTCTCGTCTACTCTGTTTCCAAATGTCAGGACAAATTTCTCAGACAAATTTGATTTGAGTTGTACCAGACCAGGACATGAGTTGCGCTGTCCCTTTTTGCTCCCTCAGTAATTCCTCATTTGAAAGAGCAAACCCTTGAGATGGTTAATAATGAAGGACATGGCTCCGTTTCAAAGCGGTTCATTTTCAGAGCCGTGTCTGTCAAAAAGGAAGCCCAAGACGTGTCAGACTTCCGTTTATTTTATGAATTTATTATATTGTTTGAATTATTTAGAGTTTGTTTTGAAGAACATCCATCATCGCTTTCATGACAGCGGGTGTGTACATTTTGTCTAAACAACATTACCCCCAGAGCATTATGCAACCTAACTACACGTGACCAGAAGTTGGTTTTAACAAGCTTTGTTTTGAGTTTGAATGTTTCGTCTCCAAACGCTCCGAGACGGGTTGTCCAAATGCCCATCAAATGTGTTTCAGACGATTACCCAGAGGACGGCGCTAATGAGAGTTAAGCAACGTTTTTTCAAGTGCAAGTTTTAACTCAGATTTGCCGCTCAATTTAGCTAAAGTAATGAAGTGAAATGGATCTACAAAACCAGTCATGCCTTTAGAGAGCAAAATATGGCTAACCTCATTTTACATTTTACCTCTCATTAGGTTGTGTGAGCGAATATAATAACACAATAACTATAAGGGTTGGGTGTATTTTATTAATCCCTCATAAGAGACTTCATTCTTCATCCTTCATGGGCTTGGTTTGGTCAGGACTAACTTGCCTGGAGGATTGCTGATTGACACAGGCTTGCAGTTGGTAGAGCATTTGTCCACTCATCTGAAGGTGGCAGTTTGAATCCCACTCTTGAGATAAACATCATTGGTAGAAAGGTCAGATCTAGTATCCCAAAGGTTGGCATTGTTTCCTTGGGAAAGACACTTTGCCTCCACCCACTTCAATGCCTGCATATAGTGGTGTATGAATGTTTTTCCTACACCATTCAAGAACATAAAGTGCGTTACTGTTGCAACCACAACTCATAATAATGCAAACTTTGGGGTTGGTGGTTGAGTTATCGAACAACTGAGCCACTATTATGCCAGCTCCTAACAGTCTCCCATTCCTGAGCTAACCCTGCTTAGCTTCTGAGATCTCACAAAATCAAGAATTCACATCCACCATTCAGCTAACACTTATGTATACTAGAGATTGATATGTTTTTTCATAGCTGATGCTAATTGTTTGAATCCATTGGCTGATAAGCTGTGCCAATATTTCTGAGCTGTTGATTTTGATCATTCATTCACAACCTCGTCTCACTGCAAATTAATAAGAGAGCTGTTTTCCAGTACCATCTTTGGACCAAAGTGTTCAAATTAAGCTTTACACATATATTATTTATGCATATTTAGGCAGCTGGTTGGGTCAAACAAAATATCGGCCACTGCTGGAGATTTAAGGCCAAGAGCCAATATGCTAAAAAATGCAAATATTGGCCTGAGGTCTATCTGTAATGTATACTTAATGTTCTAATCCCGGGAATCAAGAAAAGTGCTAGACCTAGTAAATGGTAAATGGTCATAATTTTATATAACGCCTTTCCACCTTCAAGACACTCAAAACGCTTTACATCAAGGAACCTCTCACCCATTCACACACACATTCATACACCAGTGTAGACACTGGGGGTGAGGTGGGTTAAGTGACTTGCCCAAGGACACAACAACAGCATTCATCTGTGAGAGGTAGAATCTCACTTCACAACCAATGATAATGAACGAAATTCGCACCATCAACCTCGGATAAACAACAACCGAGCTACTGACGCCACAACTGAGCTCCTGTCGCCCCAGAGTGACGCAGAAGACAGAGCGGTTTCCCCAGTAACCAGAGAGTCGGTAATTGAAATATTGGGTATTTTAGTACAAACTGTTATTTTGTGCTATGGGCAAAACACAACATCTGAATTTATAGCAAGAGGGACAAAAGCTCGCCAGAATCCAAAATCAATAATGATCACTGGACTCCTACCACCTGGGCTGTTAAACGAGCAAGTGAACTCTTTGTTTTAGTGACCAGTATGTGTGTTTTGTGTATAGTTCTAAAATACCTACATAATGTTGTTTATATTTCCACGACATAATTATGCATTGATATTATGAGCAGACATGATTATAGTGTTGCATCATCGTCACTTTTCAATCAACTTTACCTCTTTGCCTTTACTCGTCTCATCCACATAATCCCCCGCTACAGTATCTAGCCTAACAAGCGAAAAACAAAAGTAAACTTTGTGTCCAACTTTCATAGCCGGTGTTATTTTCTGATGACACTGGCAGGTGGTGTACAACAGATTGGATTGTAATAATTGAGAAGCCTCCCTGTCTAGATCCAAACTTATACCAGCTTGTTTTATATTATATTTATTTCATTATTTTTGCCACAACTTTTTTCCAACTTCAGCCCAATCCAATCACTACCACCCGCTCCTCGCAGCTATGGTACTCCGGGGGTGTAAGTTGATTTTGTGGGCCAAGCTGTCGCTGTTGAGCTGTGTTGTGCTAGCTTGCGTCACTCGGTGAAAGATGTGATAGATGGCCAGGCCTCTGATTGAACAGATTCAAAAGTGCATTTCTGAAGTGGACAAATGTTTGTGTTTTTGACCACAGCTGTAACTTCGGGGAACTATTTTTTTTGGAAGTGAAGTTTGGTTGAGTGTTGCCAAATCCATAATGACAGCAATGTGTTTTTTATATATATTTAGAGACTTCTTTGGAGCGGCAAGTAGTATATCTAGTTGCTACTGAACAAAAGCTCATGTTATATACAAGGTCCTTCTGGTATCTTAAACATGCTAAACCAATGTGGAAAAAACTGATATAAGCTGTATCACTGCGTACACGCTTGAAACCAAAATTTGCCTTCTGATATTTAAAAACTGAAAAAGCATATGTATTTTCTTATCTGTTCTCTTATCTCTTCAGTCGCTTCCACAATGACGCATGTATCTGTTATTGTCATGTTGCTAGTAGGCATTTCAACATAATTTGCCACTGTTGCCAGAAGGGGACAAAAAGCACCTAATCTAAGCATTTCTTGTGAATGTGAAAGAACCATGCAGCTTCCAACAAGAACATGTTATTTTCTGGCATAATACACTAGTCTTATCTAGTGTTTTTTTCAGATGCTCAAAGTCATTCTACAATTTTGTGCATTATGCTTTCACTCCATACTCGTTGACGGTAAGCTACTTCTGTAGACATACTGTAGCTGCCCTGGGTCAGACTGATTGGAAGTGAGGCTGCCCTGAGCATCACCAACACTCACACACACCAGATTCATACATGGGTGAATAGTCTTGCCTAAAGATGTAACAGTGGTTTGGGCCCAGTGTGACACCTGGCATTCCCAGCTGTCTCCCATCCAGACACTCACCAGGATCAGCCCTGCTTAGCTTCTGAGGTCTGATGAGACCAGTCTTTGGCAAGAAAGTTGGCCACATATCCGTATGACGAAATACATATACAATCCTAATGAAACATTAATGAAACAACAAACTCAAAATTATTTAACTCCTGGAAAAATAAATATTCCCAGTAAGGACACTCATTACATCCTCATTTCTATATTTATTCTTATTTGTAGATACAGTATAACTCACTATATTTAATTTCCTCCTCTCCTCCTCTCCACTGATTTTAACCACTATACAAACTAGAATACAATTACTTCATAATAGCCACTGCATACAGCAATAATATGAATAACACAAAGGCGTTTTAATATGCGCTGCACATTCATTACTTGTTATTAAAAGCGGTGCAAACTTCTACATTTTTCCTGCTCAACAGCTCCCTCTCATTGTTACTTAATGAACATAGAGTCACAGAGCCTGAGAAATGAAATGCACTTTTAATTATGTAGCAACACTGCCGAACCAACCAGGCTAATGCACTTTCATCATTACAGACTGGTGATCGAGGCTAGCTAACAAAGCTATAAATGTCCCTGTCCATTCACCGCTGCAGGGCCTGTGTTACAATCTAATGCATATTTAACTCAATGCAAGTGGCCTTCCCATGACCCGGGTACCATACTGTTCTTCAGACATACTACAGACATGTATGCAAAGAGAACATGGAGACAGTAAGCACCAAATGAGTTTAGCATTATGATTACTGACAGGTGAGTTGAACAGGCGTGTGGCTTTATCCTGTCCTGTGAATGCAATTACAATAATGCATGTAAGACGAGTGGACACAGTATGCGTTCTTATGGCTTAACACAACATATTACACTATTTTCTGATCTCTGTTATAATGTTGTTTCCTCATCACAAACATCTGCTTCATGACATCACAAGGTGAGACCAAGCATTTTGAGCTTTGGAGATGTAGTCAGAATAGTAATGCAGGATTACTTAAATGTGTGTGCATGAAACAAAACACAACTCTAGGTATGTTTATGAGGAGGTAACAACATTATAACATGACTTAACACTCGCAACAATCACTTTTGTGTAATATAGGACCCCAGTGACATATTTTGGATGCCACAGTGCAGTTCGTTATCAGCAATGCAGTGGGAATGGACGATACAAATAGAAACAAATCCTTTAGGAAATGTGAATGCTACGCTAATAAAGCCTAGCATTTGTTGTGGATGGAACTGGAACTAGTCTAGTACTGGTTTATGTTTAGATTTTTACCTATGATGCAACAATCCTGGGAAAATTTAAATATGACCTTGTAAACACGACAAATGAAAGGAGACACATTATGCACAATTTTGGGAGCTTTTGACCACGTTATATTCTTTTTGTTTCAGTAATCTATTTATCAAAGTCATCTTCTCCAAGCACTCGCAGATGCTTTGTTGGCATTTTGCCCAAATTCTTGCGTCATAGGTAAAAATCTGGACTACTACTGTACAATTCATAAAGTCATAAACCATCACTGAACTACGGTCAAACTGTGTTCACAATAAAGGCATGGCTCTGGTAGTATAGCATGTTGCTTAAGGGCTTCATTTGTTTATTTCTGATTGTTAATTCCAGTTACTGACAGCAGAGGGAGCCCCACCACCTAAATACCTCATTGAAAACTGACCTGTAGTCTTTAAAGTGTTTTTTCCATTTGTTTTAAGTTAAAAAATGTGAAATACGTATCCCGAGGTGACCAAAACCATGACTAGATTCAGATTAAAGCCAAAAGAATGCATAATATTGGCTATTTGAAATGAAAAGGGACTTAGATTTTATAGGCCTTAAATGTGCCGGACATATTCATATACTTATTTAATGCCCAGATTGTCCAAATATTACTCCCAACAATAAAGTCCAGGGCCCATAAAAAAAACAACAGCACACTTTCTCAATATATGTCTTATGAATATACAACCACGACTTCAAAACGAGCTTTATCTAATTTCACCATTAATATTTATCACCTGACAACTGTTTTATTTAATGTCTGTGATACACTTAAAGAGCAGTAATCCTTAAATAGTATTCCCAGAGAGAGGTTTTCAAAGGGGTTGAGTCGAGATTTGAAATTCAGATTCAAATTCTCAAAGGGCACAATAATATAAGGCTACTGGCATCACTACCATGTATTTGAATAAAACAGGCATCTTAATAGATACTGTTTATTGTCTCTGATAAAAGCTATTTAATCCTTAATCAAATCCCTCTTTTTCTTATAGTTTCTGAAGAGTACTACATATCAGTAGAATGGGGGTGTATTTTTATGTTATATGTTATGCTAATGGTGATCATATAGCAACATTATCTGACTCATTTTAAATGTCATGAGTAATTGAATCATTTGGATCTCTATAGAATATATGTTCAATATTTAAAGATATAGCTGAGACTTAGGTGTTTTTTACTGTCTGAAAAATGTGAAAAACGGAAGTAGTATATTGATTTGCAGTAGTCCAAGTTCTTCCACACTGACCTTATGCATTCAGACCATCCTAATTATTCACCATGATGTGTTTGATGATGATGATGTGCTGCTTATACCATATATCTATATCTATATTTACGGACACATTAACAAAACAAAAACCCAAAGATAATGTAGCGGGGGTTAATACAAACATTTTAAGACCAAAATGATGAGGCTCCCTGCATGGTTTTGTAATACTTCTATATGCCTTTGTGTAAGTAATTGGATTTTTCATCATCACCATTGATCTGGTGTTCTTAAAAGACGAACGAGTAAGAATCCAGTGTTTATATCACTTAGTCTTAAGCGTTAGATTTCAATGCAATGGGGCTGTTGTAAGTTATCTCCAAATGAAATCATACATAACTTCACCAACTTGTTTTCTCCTGTCTTTTAAAAAGCTGGAGGATATGGCAACCGCTTGTCTGCATGGAGAGATGCCTGCTTTGTTAGTATGTTCCACAGTATTAAGCTTAAAGGGCCCATATTATGAACATTTCTATTCTGTTCTAAGGTTTTTTCCTCATCAAAAGCACATCTGGAGTTGTGTTTTGTTTGATTTACACGTTTAATGCACAACCCCTACATATTCAGGAGGAGTTCTTCTCTCAAACAGAAAATGTTCTGTTCCACATTGTGATGTCATGTGATCATTCAGGAAGTGCACGACGGTGTTTTTGAACTCCACACTCCATTTCAGTCTTGGAATTGCCAGTCTCTACTAAACAAAAGGTTAAAAGTAGCTGTTAACTTCAAAACTATCGCTTCGTTTGTGTTTGGATTTTTACCTATGACACAACAATCCTGGTATATTTTTGAGAAGGTAACTGTATTATAACATGACTTAAAGTTCACAAGAATCAATTTTGCGTAGTATAGGACCTTTAACAATCTCCATGGAGACAAGCTGGTGACACCAACAAGCAAAGTTACAGTAAGAATACATTTTTTTCAAGGTGTTTTTCGCCAATCCAAAACATCTATAAATGCAATATGCACCAATGCCAAACTGAGGAACATTCCAGGCAAGGTAGTGACATCAAGCAGGTAATACCCACCACCAGTAAAGTTACACAGTGCAGCTTTAAAAACATATATGAAAGATGTTATGTGCATCTCTCACACTTTAGCGTTATTCTAGGATTTGCTCGCCCGCGGCCCATAGAAGCTGGGATATAGCCTGGATGTATTTCTGCTTTGGCCCTGCAGAGGCGAGTGTGTGTGGTACGTAATGACTGGAAGTGTGATTTTAGTTTTAAATAAATGTGTGCACGAGATTATGAAGCCCATTAATGATGTGCTTGGATGGCCTGGAGCACTGCAGTTTTACACGCAGAACTCATAAGATATTTAAAGTCTCCCTCTGTTTCTCTCTTTGTGTCTCTACTTTCTTACGCTCTCCCTCCCCGTCTCTTTCTACCTCCCTGTCTGTGTCTCTCTCGCGCTATTTCTCCTTCTCAGTCTTTCTCCCTCTCTTTCTCTACATCTCCCTCTCACTCATCCATCCCCCTTTCTCTCTCCCTTGCTCTCTCTGTCTATTCCTCAGACTCCCTCTGTGTCTCTCTAGCTCTCTCTGTCTTTCATTTTCTGCCCGCCTCGCACTCTCTCCCTCCCTCCCTCTCTCTCTATATCTATCCCCTCTCTCTGTCCCCCCTCTCATTCTCTTTACTGTGTCTCTCTTAGGCTCTCTCTCCCTCTCAATCTCTCTCCCTTCCTCTGTCTATCCCTCCCACTAACTCCTTCTGTGTGTGTCTCTCTCTCCTTTCTCTCTATCCCGCCCCATTGCATTCCTCTCCCTCTCTGTCTGCTCTGCCCCCATCGCTCTCTCACTTGCTCCTTCTCACTCTATCTTTCTGTCTCTCTAGCTCTCTCCATCACATTGCTTTCCCTCTTTCTTTCTCTCTATATACCCGTTCTCTCTGCCCCCCTCTCTTTCTCTTTGCCCCCCACTTCCCTCTCTCTGTCTCTCTGTCTCTCGCTCATCTCTTTCTCTGTCTCTCCCTCTAACTGCCTCTCTCTGGCTCTCTCCCTCCTCTGGCTCTCCCTCTAACTTCTTCTGTATGTGTCTCTCTTTATGTCTCTCTGTCTTTCACTCTCTGCTCCCCCTCATTTTGTCTCCCTCTCTTCTTCTCTCTATCTCTCTCCATCATATCTTTCTCTGACTCTACCACCCTCTCTTCCTCTCCCTCTCTGTGCCCACCCAATATATCCTCCTCTATTTCCCTAACTTTTCTCTCCCTCTCTCACTCTGTGTATCTCTCTTTATCTCTCTTTCGTTCACTCTCTGCTCCCCCTCATTTTGTCTCCCTGTCTTTCTCTCCACTCTTTCTCTATCTATATCCGCTCTCTGCCCCCCTTCTCTTTCACTCTCTGTCTCTTTTCCCACCCAATTTTTCCCCCTCTCTTTCTCTGTCTCTCCCTCAAACTCCCTCTCCCCTCTATCCCCCCTTCTTTCTCCTTTCCTCTCTCTGTCTCTCCCTCTAACTGCCTCTGTGTGTCTCTCTTTACCTCTCTTTGTCTGTCACTCTCTGTTCCCCCTCATTTTGTCACCCTCTCTCTCTTTCTCCATCTCTCTCCATTGTATCTTGCTCCTTTTCTACCACCTATCTTTCTCTATCACTCCCCCTAACTCCCTCTCTCATGTTTCTCTCCATCTCTCTCCCTTCATCTCTCTATCTCTCCCCATCACATCACTCTCTCTCTGCCTCCCCCTTTCTCTCTCTCGCTTGCTCTCTCTCACTCTCTCTCTCTCTTTCTGTCTCTCTATCTCTCTCCATCACATTGCTCTTCCTCTCTGCCCCCCTCTCTCATTCCATCCTTTCTCTCTCTATCTACACCGCTCTCTTTGCTCCCCTCTATCTCTCTTCTTCTGTGTGTGCCTCTCTTTTTATCTTTGCTTTTCACTCTCGGCTCCCCTCGTTTTGTCTCCTTCTCTCTTTCTCTTCTCTTTTTCTCTATCTATATCCACTCTCTCTGCCCCCCTCTCATTCACTCTTTGTCTCTTTGCCCACCCAAATTTTCCCCCTCTCTTTCTCTGTCTCAAACTCCCTCTCTCTTGCATCCCCCCTCTCTCCCCATTCCTCTCTGTTCCTCTAACTCCCTCTGTGTGTCTCTCTTTACCTCTCTTTGTCTGTCACTCTCTGCTCCCCATCATTTTGTCACACACCCTCTCTCTTTCTCTTACTCCATTGTATTGTTCTCCTTTTCTACCCGCCTCTCTTTCTTTATCTGTCTCTCACTTGCTGTCCTCCCTTGCTCTCTCTTTCTCTCTCTATCTCCCCATCTCATCTCTCCCTCTGTTATCCCCTCTTCTATCGGTGCATTAATGTAACATGAGTAGCGTCAGACAGAGGCCCAGGGCTGCTCTTTACCTCCCTCTCACATCATGCGCTCTGTCGCGGTGCCTCCAGATGTTTACTGCCCCAAAGCTACGGCCCAACAGCTCACGGACATGAACGCTGCTCTTACATTATACAGCTGTGAGGAGAGAGCGCAGAGAAGAAACATCCATCAAACATAATCGAGATAATGTACATTTAAAGCCCTACTATGGAACTTTTTGGGTGGAGGATCTGCCGCTGTCTGGGCTTGTTATTGCTTTTAATGAAATGGTCCACGGTAAAGTTATCTATAACTATGAAGAAAGTTATCTATAGCTATGAAGACAGGCCAAGATACAGGTCAGGTCTGCAGAGAGGCGACCCCACCATTAAGAATGCATTGTTTTCAATGTATTTTGTGGCTAATTAAATTAATGCAATATAGATTTAAGTTTTATACCTTCCTTTGAAACGTCCCCTGCAAAGGAAGAACATTCAGTGGTGAACGTTTGATCCAAAAAAAGTTACACAGTGCACTTTTATATATCAGATGGTTTAGATCGGGGCTGTCCAAACTACAGCCCCGGGGCCAAATGCAGCCCTCAGACCAATTTTTGTTGGCCCTCATGCCTCCTCCTAAACTGGCCCAATTGATCAGGAAGTATTTTTTACTACAAATTGAATAGATTTTCCCTCTATAACCTGAATAACATCACACTGCATTATGACACAGACCTAAAAATAATCTTCCAAGTCTTATTAAAGGTACAATGTGTCACAACGGTAAACTGGACTCAAAAGCAACACGAAGTGAACCGTCAAATGTCTCAAACTACAACAGAAAGTGTCCTTTAAGCAGGTAATTCAGAATATGCTAAATCAGGGACTAAACAACTGAGGAATAAAGTCTTATTTAATGTCAACGAAAAACTCTTCCACACTGGGGATTCAAATGGGGAAACAGGCTGGACCAATAAACTCAGGAACAGGTAACTCCAACAGATATAAATACAGGTACAGAATTGCAGAGATGCAAACAACAGAGTATATCAGAGGAGCTTGAAAGTTGCTCTTGTCTAGTCAACAATCTAGCAAGAACTAACTGAACAGAAGCAGTATATATAGGCTACCCTGAGCTGATTAGCAAAATGAGAGGCAGCTGCTGGGAAACCAGGGAGGTAACAAAAGAAGGGCTGGAACAGGCTGAAAAACGGAGCCGGACTGAGGACAGAAAATAAGCAAACAGGTAGAACTATGACACAATGGCTCTGTAAAATCTGTTTTAAATGCACCATTTGACTCCTTGTATCAACACTAGTCTGAGGTCCTCTCCTTCAAATATGTTTCAGTATGTGGCCCTCGGTGAAAAAAAGTTCGGACATCCCCTGGTTTAGACCTTCACTTTAAAACCATCTTATTTTTAGCTTTTCAAATTGCATCTATAATAACTAGCATTACTCCTTAATTGATTCTGTCACCGCTCTGCGTTACAAGTGAAGGTACGCTAAATCTTGTAACCACGGCTGCCCTGGGACTAATAGACAGAATTATGGCTGCCAATCTGCACAGGGACCCAGTCAATTTTTCATTAAGACACAGAGTAAGAATTCAGTGTCTTGCCCAAGGACACAATCGCGTAATACAATGATGTCATTTAAAAAAGGTGTACCACTCTATCAACAAAGCTAGACACAGTTTGGTTGTAACTGTAAAGCTAACAACAACAACAACTAGCATGCTTACAGTGCACATCCTCATAATTGAACAATACAACACTTTATTATAATTACATGCAGACAGTACACAGACGTATTTTGTGCTGCGTATACAATATATATGTACTGAGGAAAGACACGTTTTGCTCAAATACTTGGGAATAAATCGTGTACAGGCAAGGAATTAAAACTATATTCTTTAGTATTATAGTTTTAAACCTGATAAAGCCCTAATACTATCCACATATTAACTAAATCGCAATATTCAACTAAAATAACTAAATAAACGAAACAAGTTTGCTCACGTCTGCGTTAGAAAACTGCAGTGTCCAATAGGAGCTGACGTCATCACAGCAAAGAGTTAGCACCTCCGATGGATAGCTGCACATCACGCTAGCAAGTAATGTTTGTTTTGTTTTTTTGTCATTTGTACCAAAATGACTAAGCAACGCTGCCGAATCCTGAGATTACAGAGCTGTGGGCGTACGCTGGTGGATTGTAAATGGTGAGGGGAAACAACTATAACACGTTGATTCTCTGAAAGCTTTTTTAAAATTCTGCAGAATAGGTCTACTTTAAATACATGGAAGAACAGCATTTTTATTTGACTATTGCAAGTAAACACTAAGTACACCAAAATCCGGTACCACATGTTGTGAATGGCACTATGTAAAAACCTAAGTTTGTGAAGAGTATGAGGCTTCTCTGACCTGTGCTGTCCATCTGAAGCTGCAGTTTGCTTCATAATCCTTCAGAAGTCCAGCTCAGGAGAAACTTACACCCACTCACCCCACAGGAGACCAGGGGACCCGGTGACTGCAGCCATGACACGACTTACGCTGTGAGGATCAAATATGAGATTAGAGAGAATACAAAATCCCTTTATCTGGCATGGAGAAGCCCTCATGGAAATGCTTCTTCAGTGGGAGGAAGAAATGGAAAAAAAGAAAAAGAAAATAAATAAATAATAATAATAATAATAAAATAAAAAATAAAATAAAATAAAATAAAATAAAATAAAATTAATAATAATAATAATAATAATAATAATAATAATAATAATAATAATAATAATAATAATAATAGAACATATTATATAGAGGCTAATCACAAAATATCTAAAAAATAAGAGAAAAAAAATATATATATATAGAGAGAGACTAAAATTCACAATTATTCAACATGGATTAGTCTATAAAGCACTTACAGACATCGAAAGCCCTTATTCACTCCCCATAGTTGGTGTGTTATTGACTTCTTGGTGTCTTGACTACTCACTTCCAACTAGGCATACACTTAAAATAGGGGGCATTATGCAAAATTGATTTTTTGAGTTTTCTAACCATGTTGTAACATTGTTTCCTCATCAAAAACATGTCTGAATAGATTTTATATGTCATCCATGCATGTTTGTGTATTTTAACAATCTCTCCCGGGCCCTATTCAAATCCTACTTACCATTAGCTGTAAGATTCTGTGTAATACTTCGACCACAAACCTAAGTCACCCACACTCCCACACGACAACTCTACATAAATATACAAAAGCACAATGCAAAACTGTACACAACAACTTGACAAACCTGATGTGATGTGCAGGAGTTTCATTGGCTGGATGCATGAATTTGCTGTTATAGTGCTCTGAAGGTGGAGTGACTTAGCATAGGGAGCAAAGGGGGGGACTAAGAGGTATGAAAGAGTTATGTATTTGTACTTTATATACAAAAATCAGCTACACGTTGGTTATAATGAACTCAAATTCATATCTTATTCTCTTTTGAACAAACCAAAGGAGTGTGTTAAATCTACTTTGCTCTTGCAGACACTTCTCTACAGCGCCCCCTTCCTACTGACCTGGTTCTTAACGCTGGGAACTATTCTGCCGACCGCTGCACAGAGGGATCCAGAGATCACATGTGTCAAGGTGTTTGCAACGAGATAAAGTGAGAGAGCAAAAAGGATAAGAGAGGCAGAGAGTAGAGAGGGAAGGAGGAGAGAGAGGAAACTAAAGACAGGGCAAAGGAGAGAAAGAGAGAGAGAAAGGATGAGAGACAGAGAGTGGAGAATGAAGGAGGAGAGAGAGAGAGAGGAAACTAAAGACACGGCAAAGGAGAGAAAGACAGGAGGAGGAGAGAAATGATGGGACAGAGGAAACTAAAGGAGGAGAGAAAGAGAGAAAGAAAGGACAGAGAGAGAAAGGAGAGAGGGAGAGAAAGGGAGAAAGAAAGAAAGAGGAGAGAGAAAGAGAGGAAGGAGATGGAGAGAAAGGAGGAGGTGAGATAAAGAAGAGAGGGAGAGAAAGAAAGAAAGGAGAGCGAAAGAGAGAAAGGAGAGAGAGAAACAAATGAGGAAAGAGAGAAAAAAAATGAGGAGAGAGAGAAAGGATGAGGGAGAGAGTGAAAGAAGGAGGGAGAGAGAAAAAAGAAAGCAGGAGAGAGAGGAGGAGGGAGAGAGAGAAAGAAAGAAAGAGAGGAGAGAGAAAGGAGAGAGTGAGAAAGGAGGACAGAGAGAAAGAAGGAGGAGAGAGAGAAAGGAAGAGAGAGAGAGACTGAGGGAAATGGTGAAGGAAATCGGGGGAGAGAGACAGGAGGGGAAGAGAGAAAAGAGAGAAAGAAGGTACGGGACAGGAGAGGGAGAGATACAGGACAGGGGGTATGATGAGAAAGAAAGAGAGAGACAGAGAGAGATCAACAGAAGAGAGGAGAGGTTGAGAGAGGAACATGCGATAGCTTGGAGAGAGAGAGGGGGGAAGAGAGGGGGCTACAGGAAAGAAAGAGATAACTTAAAGAGAGATAGAAGAAGCAGAGGGGGGAGTCCATGGAGTGCACTAGATGAGTCTCACTCTGCACCCCACAGTGAGCTTAAAGTCAGAGGGAGACTGAGATCAAAGCCTGGTCTCCATCTGGGCCCTGAGAGCCTGCAGTCACAGATCTGGGTTTACTGTATCCCCCGAGTCAGCTCACGAATGCACAAGGAGCAGGATGGAATATGGGACTGTTCACAAAAGTATAGTTTCACAAGATAAAAGATATAATCTGTGCTCATTTTGGATCCGGTTGGGGCCTAGGTTGGTCTTGGTCTAGTCCTGGTTAAGGCCGTCTTCACACTTGTATGCAAACTACAACAAAAGTGAGACTAAATGGACTAAATTGGACTTAATCTGGAATTAAACCTTAAACCTGTACCACACCAGGACTAGAATGGGACCAAACCAAGTCTACATCAGGACTAGGCTCACACCAGGACCAGATCTGTGTGAACACATCCTTAATTCCTGTATTAGACCAAAATCTCTCTTTAGAAACAGAGATGACCAAAGCGCTGTGTACAGTGCAATGCGAAAGTAAAAATAGACCAACGGTATAGTATAAAAAAATACAAATAAAATAGTTGAGATGATCTAGTCACATTTCACACATTGAATGAAAAGCCAAAGTAAAAACATGCATTTTTTAGTTAGTTTCAAATTTCAGACTCCTTCACATACTGAGCAGAGCGAACATGAAGTTATATACCCATAATGTAACAAAATACAGAATGGTGGTGCAGAGGTTTATGCTGTCACCTCACAACAAGAAGGTTCAGGGTCCGACTTCAGGAGGAGGTCTTTCTGTGTGGAGTCTGCATGTCCTCCTTGTGTCTGTGCTGGTTTCCTCTGGGTGCACTGGTTTCACCTACAACAACAACAAAAAAAAACCAAACAGAATAGTCTCCTCTCTTAAATAAAATTAAATATACATGAGTAATGGAAGAAGTACTCAATTTTGTTATTTAAGCAAAAGTACAGATGCAGGAGCAAAAAATACAAATGTAAAAGTATCACATGAAAAAAAACTACTTAAGTAAAAGTATCAAAGTACCTGTTTAAAAATGTACTTAAAGAGTAAAATGTATTTTCGGGCAGAGTTTGAGATCTAATACATTTCAAAACACAGTGATTTTGATAAATATTTGTGCTCAAGTTTGTTCAACAGAAACAATTGAATTCATATTTTTTCCTGCCTGTTTTTATTTGCGTATTTTTTTGTGTTAAAAAATAAACCCCCCCGGCCTCAGACAATAATAAAAATACTTCAAAATTCTTCAAAAATGTACTGGAGTAGAAAGTACAAATACCTGCTTTCCAATATAATAAAGTAAATGTACAGACACCTAAAATGTTCACTTAAGTACGGTACTTTACTACTTTCACTTTACTTTTTACCACTGTATACAATGAGCAGATGCCTCTTTTCATTACCTGCTGTTTTGGACATGCTCGGATATAGTCCATAGACCATCATGTAATCTCTTTGTCTTGCTCAATTCATTACATGCTTGTTTATTTTCCATGGCCCTTTCTCACATAGCCCATAGCCTTGCATTTAAATAGACAACATTGGCTAACCCTCTCCGTGCAACAAAAGCCTTACCGCACAAG
This sequence comes from Periophthalmus magnuspinnatus, assembly GCF_009829125.3. Lineage (NCBI taxonomy): Eukaryota > Metazoa > Chordata > Actinopteri > Gobiiformes > Gobiidae > Periophthalmus > Periophthalmus magnuspinnatus. Next base: position 6,317,700 of record NC_047145.1, on the reverse strand, counting down.
GCAGAATTAAACGTGATCACTCTCCATGAGATTAAATATTGATTTTGGTCCAATCGGCGATGGACAGATCTCCCTCAAGATTAGCTATTCATACTTGAGTCATTTCTTCTGCTTGTTCCCGTTGATTCAGCCGCCCTGAGATGATACGAGAGCTTATGGTCAATAATTTCAAACTGCAAATCGATAGAAAGGTATAGTGAAATGTGGCGTGTATAGAAATCAAGTATGTGCAATCACGAGATGACACGTTACTGAGAATGCGGTGATGAACTGGGGCCAAAGTAGGTTAGCTGGTAGTCGGTAGCGTATTTGTCCACTGATCCGGCCGTTTGAACCCTGCTCTTGACATAAGCATCATTGGTACAGGCTGGCAGTGCGATTCCAGCTCCCAAACATGAATGCTGTTGTTTTGTCCTTGGGCAAAACACTTAAGCCACTTCGCCTCAGGGTCTGTGTACACTGGTGTATGAATGTGTGGATACTCGGCGATGATGTAAAGCCCTTTGAGTGCCTTGAAGGTGGAAAAGCGCTATATAAACACATGACCTTTGACCATGAACTAACACAATTGAGAACTGAAGTGTAGATTCAATAATGATTTTTTTCGTGAAACAAAGGTGACCGTTTAAAATCTAACACATTCAAGAAATTCTGTCTGTTGCTTTTCAGAATGGTCGTATGTTCCACGCTCTAGCAAAATCAAAACATGACAAGTGATACCCCAAAAATGTATGTAACTTTTTGAGATGGGGACACTGCCTTGACAAATATTACAACTACTACTTTGAGTGCTTTTTTCCCACTTTGTAATACAACTGAATGTTACTTTTGGATTGAAAATAATAAAAGTTTATATAATACTTGATCAACACTATTTAGGAAAGGTGTTTTGTTTTTTGGGTTTTTTTGCTTTGTTTTTTTCCAAATTTGTTACCTCAAAGGCGTATCTTTCCAAGGTATCTGGTCTTTGGGTACTGATGTTTTGACCATCATGATGCATAAATCATAACTAGGCTGATATGTTCTCCTTGCCATTGTTGTACAGTAAAGCCTAGAGAGATGCGTGCCAATTGCGATGACCGTCTTGTGACTGTAAGAAAAGCAAAATTCAAATGGAAAGTAATGTAAAAGCATGACCCAACTGAGCTAGAGGTCTTTTACTATATTCTGCTACCATGGTGATGATTTCTTTAGTTTTCTATATACCGCATTTCTCCTGACCATGAACCTTGCTAAGTATCTCAAAATCATAGGTCGCTGGGTGGTTAGGTTAAATACAGAGGACAAACTTAGCTACAGGGCTAATAATAAAACAGAGCTACCTCATTTTAAATGGTTTGCAGTGCTCCAAAGTTATTCCTCACTAACCTTATGCATTCTGAGCATCCTAATGATTCACCACAATGAGTTTATAAGCGCTTTTCACCAACTTTCAGAGGTCAGAGTGGTTTTGCCGTCAAAGTAAAGCTAATAACAACTAGCTTGCTAATGTGCACTTACTGTTTATTGAAGAATAAAATGCTGTATAATTAGATGCACACAGAAGATGTATTTTGACCTCAGGAGAAATTGGGTACAGGATCTTTAAGTTATCTATACGCAAAAAGAAATGCACTGATCAATGAATCTAACTTGTACCAATGTGTAATGCTGTTAATCTAGATGTTGGCACAGACTACTTCCTGCTTTTATCCTTGTGTGAGAGTTTGATGGAGGACTTGGTCACGCCGCTCTGACCCTGGGCTCTGTGCGGTTTAAATCTCATTTCTCTGTCCTGATCAGAAGCGCTTTGAGTGGGGAGAGCCTTAATAACCTGACAATATGGTGGACAGTCCTTGTATAAGAATGCACAGACACGTCGCACTGGCGTCGAGGATCCCACAGCCCCAAACTCAATGGTACTTAAAGCAGCCTGAGTGTCTGAATAATCACACAGGGATGCTAAAGTGCTAGTCCTGGTTTTTAAAGCAGAGTTGTATTTGGTTGCTGTAAATAGTTAGCACGTTAGCTTGAGAGGCTGAGTGACTGGGCTCTTGAGTGCAGGACAGAATGTAATTGTATTTTAATGCCCCACAGCGTAATTGTTAGTCAAAGAATAGACTAACATAAAAAGTTTTAAAGAGGGGTGGCACTTAGCAATGCTGTCAATCAAGCCTGTTGCTAACACTATTGGGAGCAACCTCAGGGAAAGAAGGCAGCTGATTTGTCTCTTATTAATTTTCATATATTGATTTATGGACACAATAGCAAAATAAAAATACCAGGATCATGTAGAGCGGGTTAATATGAACATTTTAAGACCAAAGAGGCGAGCCTGACAGCAGCAGTTACAGAGAGAGGGGAGACAGTGTTCTAATATGAAGTGAATTGGAGCCAGAGTCAGTGGAGCTGGAAACATGCCCATGATCACTTCCTATTTGGAAAGTGGCGGCTAGCAGGTTAGCTATGTCCATTTATATATACAGTCTATGCATCGTCATGTGCCACCTCCAGAAACAGACACAGTTGGTTTAACTTGAGCTTAAACTTAAAATGCTAAGATACATTTAAGATATATTATTTTGCAATAGTGATGAGAAATTTGATATAAAATTATTGTGTGATATAACAAACTATCTGATGAAATGGTGAACCAGATCTTGATGGCCCACATTAGATGTGTCCTATGATAAAAGCACATTCTGCATTGGATGGAATATAATTCCTATACTTTCCCTTGGCTTCACCTGTTTCACCTTGTGATGTCATGTGGTAATACAGGAAGTGCTCCTCTTTGTTTTTAAACTCCTTAGACCTTGGGCCCTAGAATTACCAATCTCCATTAAATAAAAGGTAAAATGTAGCTTGAAAACTACTGCTTCATGACATCACAAGGTGGAACAGAGCATTTTGAGCTTTGGAGATGTAGACAGACTGATAATGCAGGATTACTGAAACATGTATGAATGAAAAAAACAACAACAAAAAACACAACTCCAGGTATGTTTTTGAGGAAGTAACAGCATTATATCATGGCTTAAAGCTCACAAGACCCCATTTTTGTCATATGGAACATTTAAACATGACTGAAACATACATTTTTCCATCTCCAGAGTACATTCACCACTGCCATGTGAAGTCATACAGAGAGCCCATATTTCATGATAGAATAAGAAAGTGTTTGTAAGAGTCTCGATGATGGATTTGAGAGCGTACTGGCAGACTAATATTAGTTTTGTGCATTATCAGTCCTGCTAGAGTAAATGCAGAGGAGACTATAGCTCCCCTCAGCTGTTTGCATATTATGAGTCATGAAACAGTGTGGCTGGTAATTCCACTGCTCCTAAGGTCCATACATTTTTCATATGATTCATTTCTCCTGCAGTGGCCTCTGTCTAAACAAAACAAATGAGCCTGGCCCTGTGAAGTGATTGTAGAGGCTGCGTCTGAGGAATCAAAGCCTGTAGTTTTTATGATTCTACTGGCTAAAGCTAACGGCTAACCAATACCATGCCTTTAATTGGCCGGTGCTAGCTTTGTGCATTCTGGGTAGTTCTAACTCAGTGAGGACTGAATATTCAGACAACAAATAGCACAGAGTATTGCTACATACTAGAACTACCTGTACATATGCTGCTCATGGCCAACCAGTGAGTCAAATCGTAAACAAGGTAAGGTTTTGTGTGAGAATAATGATTAACATCTTAGTCCAAATACAGTAGTAATACAATGAGCTCACTAAACTATATTTGCTGAAGAGTGCAGGCGCAAACTTTGCTTGCTCCTGCTGCTTCATTCTTTACTTTGTTTTTTACCCCTTCCAGTGCTGGAAGATTTATTTAGTTATGATTTTCTTTTAAACCAAGATTTTTAAATCATTTTTACATGTTTTAACAAAATTTCTGATGGGCCAGTGACACGGGGGAAGACACCAAAGGAATTCTTTCTGTGAATGCTGTCGGAACAATCGACAATGAATTAATGAGCTACAAGCACAGATATTTGTTTTAGAATCTGAAAAGGATTTCACCGGACGCTGCCTGTGATTTTCGGTGGTAAGCAGTCCACAGTTACTTTCAGAGAAGAGGGTGAAATAACTTTCAACTTAGTGAACACCTGAGTGATACGGTGTCTTTTCCAAAACTTTGTAAAGACAAGAATGCCAAGTGATAAAAGACAATGCTAATATAGTTACATCACCCAAAATACAGCTTACAAACAGATTTTTACCACTGTCACAGACTGATGTTGATGCTAATATACAAACAGAAAATTGATTTTTGTCACAAAACAAGAGCAATGAAGTTGGCAAAAGAGCGGCGGCAGACAGGCGATCTGTGCCAAACGTCAAGGTCAGAGATACGCTGCTGTTAGGAGACGGTGCTATCAGAGATGTGAGACACAGAGGAATGCAAACTTGCTCATATCCCAGTCACACTGTTTTTGAGATTACAAAACTCCTGCCAAAGGTTTTGTCAACATACCAAGGAGTTAAACAGATGATTGTGCACGTGGGTGCAGTTGACACCAGAATGAACAGACTGAAATATTGAAAAGGAATTTCATTAAATTATTGGAGGTGTTTGATAAAGTGGAGGTTAAGACATTCATCAGTGGACCTCTTCCTAACATAAAAGAAGGAAATAGAAGGAAGATGAACAAATTTATTCGGCTGAACACATGGCTGTTCAACACGTGTGCGGTCAGAGGATTGCACCACATTGAGAACTCTGATCTATTCTGGAAACGAGAGGACCTGTTCAAAGGAAATGGCCCTCACCTGAGCAGAGGTGGAGTGAAATAGCTGACGGATAACCTCCACGCTCTGAGGCACCGGCCTGAAAAGGGTCCTGGGCCAGTGAGAGAAAAGAGAAATGAGAGAAGCATTCCTGCTGCGCCAACCAGAGACCGAGCCAATGTGTCAGCACCACCAGCAGCACCACAACTACAACCACCACCTCCCCCAGTGAAGGAGTCACCACCAGCAGCATGAGCATCTAACCCAGCGAGGGATTCAGCAGCACCACCACCTCCCCCCGAGAACACGTCAGCAGCACCACCACCTCCCCAAGTGAAGGATCCATCTCCAGCATCACTTCCCCCAGGGCCCTAGTCACAGGCCATCAAGAGATCCTCACCAGTCCGAGTTTATCTACATGTTGCCTTGATGTGTTACTCAGTAAATTTCTAAAGTCTGTGCTCAATTGTTTGCTATCACCACTTTGTTGCATAGTTAACATGTCACTTCAGTCTGGAACATTCCCAAGAGCTTTGAAAACTGTGGTTATCAAGCCTCTCCTAAAGAAGAGCAGTCTTGATGCCACAATAATGAACAATTACCAACTAATCTCAAATCTGCCATTTTTAGGCAAAGTCCTCGAAAAAGTTGTTCACCAACAGGTTATTAACTTTCTGCAAATGAACAACTCCTTTGATGTCTTCCAATCAGGTTTTAGACTCCACCACAGCACTGAGACTGCTCTTATCAAGGTGACAAATGACGTCTGCCTGAACACTGATGCAGGCAACGTCTCAGTCTTGATCCTGTTAGATCTGAGTGCTGCCTTTGACACTGTGGATCATGCAATCCTCTTACAGAGACTGGGTGGGCATCTCTGGTACGGCAATAAACTGGTACAAGTCCTATCTAGAAAACGTGTCTCTATTGGAAAATGTGTCTCAGATAAAATGTCCCTGACCTGCGGGGTGCCCCAGGGGTCAATCCTGGGAAACTTGCTGTTTAATCTCTACATTCTGCCTTTAGGCCAGTAAATATGCAGCAAAAATGTGTCCTACCACAACTATGCAGATGACACTCAGATCTATGTCTCACTGCAGCAGGTGAATATGGACCAGTGGATTCACTCTGCCACTGCATCCAACAGATCAGTGTGTGGATGCAAAACAACTTTCTCCAGCAAAACTCAGACAAGACTGAAGTCATAGTCTTTGGCCACACAAACAAAGAGAAAGTGTTAGTGGTCACCTCCAGTCTCTCTAAAACCTTCAAATCAGGCAAGAAAATCCAGGGGTAATAATGACCACATCAAATCAATAACATTTGCAGCTTTTTATCCTCTAAAAACATTGCAAAATCAAAGGTATACTGTCAAAACCAGACTTAGAGAGACTTATCCATGCATTTGTCTCCAGTCGGTTAGACTACTGTAACGTCCTGCTCACTGGCCTCTCCAAACAAGCCTTAAGACAGATGCAGTACATCCAGAACGCTGCTGCTCGGGTCCTGACTAGAAGCAGGAAGTACTTCACATATAAGTCCTGTGCTCAGGTCTCTGCACTGGCTCCTGTGGCTCAGAGAATAGACTTTAAAGCAACTCTACTTGTGTACAAGTCTCTCCATGGACCAGCATCAAAGTACATCTCTGACATGTTAGTGCCACATGAACCATCTCACACTTTGAGGACTTCAGGGACCGGCCTAACCCAGAAGTGAAATGCAGACAAAGCAGTATGAGTGGGACTGGATCCTGCTAAGATTCCGTATGGTTGCAGAAATTACTCAGCAACAACCTACAGCTAAGATAAATAAGAATAAACAAAATCATAAAAGAATACATAGAGCATGAAATTGCCCTGATGACGATTATAAACAATGAAACTGTTTCTGTAGATTTTTGAGTGTACTGTGTATAGAGTAAAGGTATGATGAGCTGTTTGACAGAGTGGTGTAGTCTCTATATTGACTGTTAGTTGTTAAGTGTGAACCCACAGTCTCTTCTGTACTCAGGCTCAGGCTTCACTCACACTGCACCTGGGGCAGCTGCGACTCCAGTGTCAGAGCGGTGTTGAGGCGTCACACTCACTTTCAGACCTTAAACTGATTGAAAAAAAAACAAAAAACAACAAAACTAAGCATTTGCCTGCATAACACCAACGTGCTGTTGTACTGCATAACTGAGTTGGTAAAATTTATAATAATAATCTTTACATTGCATTATTTCTTCACTGCTACACTGGGGCAGACTGATGGAAGTGAGGCTGCCAATCTGTGCCATAGGCCCCTCAGACCACCACCAACACTTACTCACAAACCAGATTTTTCCTTAGCAAAGTGGGTCAAGCGTCTTGTCTAAGGACAAAACGGCAATTTGCACCTGGTATTCCCAATGGTCTCCCATCCAAATACTAACCAGACCCCGTCTTATTTAGTTTCCAAGATTACAACAAATCAACGTATCACACCAGGAAGGAGGAAGTGATACTCCACACTAGAGATTAATGAATAAACACAAATGGCACACAGAGTCCGGGAATCCCCTCCTGGACCCAGGGAGGTATAAAACCAAGTCTAATACTGAGTTATTATTCAAACAGGTGTGGAGCAGGAGCATTGCTTTCCACTCTTTTTAAACCCTGTTTGTGATTCATTGCATTAATATAGTAATTCAAATTTAGTTCCCATGAATAATGAAGGAAGTGGTGTACAAAGTCAAAATCTGTACAGGAGATTGTTTTTTGATCGCACCTGGAGCAAGTTTTACATAAAGCTGGTGGGTGAGAATGGGGAGAGCAAACGCACCCGGCTGCCTGGCACAGTTACTAAGGTAAGTCTGCGTTACTCTTCTGGGACTTTTTTGTGTATAACTTAACCAACCAGCCTTACAGAAATACCACCACAAAAATGAAAGGAATAATTATCATTTCAGTCAAACAAACCTTGGCAAGGTAAAGAAACATCTCCACTCTGTTAAGCACTGTGCAGCAGTGGCTCAGTGGTCAGTGCAGTCATCCACCACAGCCCTGAAGGTCAGATCCTGCTCCAACCAATGCAAACCCATCACCTGCCCTGCCAGTATATTATTGGTTTGTTTGGTCGGACAGTTCATGTTACTGAATGGACCAAGGCCTGAGTGTGTTACACTATTGCCTCACAGCTTAAAAAGTTGGTTTGACTTCCAGGCCAGTCCTCTCTGTGCAGTTGATTAAACTGTCATTTGTCGAGATTTAACATTTACAAGAAAAACATGGTTCAAAGCTCTTAAAAGTCAGTACTGTGTAATGTGTCTCCTTTAAACAAGTGCCTCTTTCATTAATGTGTTCCATAACTCTTATGTTTCTGATCATTTCCCTGGAACAGGAATCTACCTACACTGTAAGATGTTCCAAATCCATTGGGAAACTAGGGCTGATTGAACTGGAGAAAATGAAGACACTTCTGCTCCCTGAAGTGTGCTGGTTTGTTGACAAAGTGAAAGTGACATCCCCGGAAAAGGACACTTACACATTCCCCATTTATCACTGCATTAACGATGAAGAAATCCACCGCTTTAGAGAGGGGGCAGGTTGGCGATACTTACTTTTATTTACATTGTTGTATTTTAAGCACAGTCTTGTGATCATGAGCGTATTGACTTTTTTTAAAGCTCTGCTAGTAGCACACGACCACAGTCTTATTGGCAAATATACACGAGAGATGGAATTACAGGTGTGTGTGTATCTATGTATACATGTATACATGCAGGTAAATGTGTTTTTTTTTTTGTTTTTTGTTTTTTTTTGAAGGGCCCATATTACACTAGTCTCTACACTCTGTTATAATGTTGTTTCCTTATCAAAAATATACCTGGAGTTGTGGTTTGCATAAACCCTGCATGTTTAGGTGATATTCACCTTCACTTGAATAATTTGGATGATTTCAGACCTGGAATTGCAAATCTCTAGTGAACAGAAGATGAAATGCAGCTGTTAACCCGAAAACCAACACTTCATGACATCACAAGGTGGAACAGAGCATTTTGAGCTTTGGGTATACAGACAGACTAATGATAAAGAGTTATTTAAACAAGCATGAATGAAACAAAACACAACTTCAGGTATGTTTTTGAGAACATTATAACGTGGCTTAAAGTTTACAAGAGTCAATTTTATGTAATATAGGACCTTTAAGTAACTGAGATGCACTCTGTTCTTTTAGTCATTACAGCATGGATGGCTGCATATACTGTACATATTTCACATGTGTGTATGGCCACATATCTCAGTCTTTCTCTCTTTAAGTAGAACGGAAACATCTTCCTCTGTGACTACAAGATTTCGGATGGAGTTCAGACAAATATCATTCATCATAAGAATCAGTATTTGATGGCTCCTCTGGTCCTCCTCCACCAAACACCAGAGGGACAACTCAAACCCGTCGCCATTCAGGTCAGACATCATCATCTTTGAGAAAGTCGACTTTAATGAACATCTCATTATAGTGTATAGTCAGAATATTTATCTTCATTAATGCTGACTATGATTATTCTTTCTCAGGTCTATATTAGGAGCTTAACGGTGCCATTCACTAATTGGTTGACTTGAAAATCATTTAAGACGTCATTGATCAATGGAAATTCCTAAAACTTAAATAAATAAATATAACTAAATAAAAAATAATAAATAAAACAATCTTAGCCTATAGTCTAAACATAACCATATGTCCTGACAGCTCAAACAGAGGCCTGATAGGGACAATCCCATCTTCTTCCCGACTGACTCAGAGTACGACTGGTTATTGGCCAAGACCTTTGTGAGAAGTGCTTATTTTAATGAACATGAGCTGAACATCCACCTGCTTCGCACTCACCTGCTGGCTGAAGTTTTTGCACTGTCTTTATTCAGGAACCTGCCCATGGTCCATCCTCTTTACAAGGTACTGTACATCACACGCTGTCCAAATACTATAGGTGACTTCTTATGTTGACATCCAAGATGATGCATGCCTGCGCTAACAGTAACAAATACCAGAAGCAAAACTGTTCCAGCCTGGTTATAGCTAAGCAACTTTTTTATTACATAGAAAGTCTAGACAGAGAAAAGAATTGGCATATCAATACAGTCTCTTCATTATGTGCAGACACAGATGGCAGATCAAACTTTTTTCTCTAACTCTTGTGACATAGCAAAATCAACTCCAGAGCTGCCAGTTTATGTGTTTTTTTTCTGATCTGTTTGTATTACAACAGAAAATAGTGCAGTCGAAAATGACTGAACTGACACACTCACCATCTTGGGCTGATTTTTTTGAACAACTTCCTAATACTTTGGGCATCCTAAAAACACCCAGTCATTGGCTGTGACTGGTCCTACAAAATCAAATCAGTTTTGCCAGACAGACTGTCCCTATATAAAATACACTTAAAAGCTTATGAGAACAAGAAACATAGATCCCAACCCAAATCAACAGTTGATTAACTTCTAACATGTTTAAGACCAGAGTCCTTAAAATAACATGGCAAACATACCCAAAGCCATCTTTAACAACTTTGTGAACAGCAAAAATTATATTTCATGAGATTTGTTACAAATTATTTTCTTTTCAGCTTCTGACCCCTCACACTCGATATACCTTTGAAATCAACGTGTTGGCCAGACAATTGCTTATTTCAGAAACGGGGGATTTCACACTGGTAATGTATTCCATACATGCACCTCCCAGGGTCATAACAATAATCGTGACAATGTTCATGTGTCGATCTGTTTTAGTACACGTCTTCAGGTGGAGAGGGGATGATGACCATCCTGCTGAGATCCATGTCCAGCCTGACCTACCGCTCGCTCTGTCTCCCTGATGACATCATAGACCGAGGGGTGGAGTCTCTGCCTCACTACTACTACAGGGACGATGGACTCAAACTTTGGGACATTATTCACAGGTCGGTGGCAGATTGTCAGAGTGATATTGTATCAGTTATATTCTTAAAGTTATGTTTAAGTGAAACATCTCTGGGGTTAACTCTGTATCAAACTGTTTTTCCTCTTATTTAAAGGTTTGTTGACGGAGTCTTGAGCTTTTACTACAGAGATGATGGAGAGGTAGAACGAGACCCTGAAGTACAGAACTGGATTCAGGACATATTTGAACATGGGTTTCTTTCCAATGAGAGTTCAGGTGACATTTCATGATGGAATGATTCAAATAAACAAACTTCTTATGATACCCATTATGTTTATTTTAGGAGTTCCACAGCATTTGTCCACATTACCTGAGCTGGTTAAGTTTGTCACTATGGTAATATTCACCTGCTCAGCGCAACATGCAGCTGTCAGCGATGGACAGGTGGGTTTAAATGCTAAATATCCAACACCACTGTGTATTCCCTAAGTTGTCCAAGCGTAGTCTTTTTTTTTTTTTTTTAATGTGTAAGACTAGGTTTAAAGATCCAAATATCTTTTGAATCGTCAAGTCCTCAGTATGACATCCATGTGGAAAAAAAAAAAAAAAAAAAAAAAAAATGGCACATGAGCATTTCCTGGATGTTTAGATACTCAAGCAATGTATTTTGTGGAACCATTAGATTGATTTTTAGATTTTATCTGAGGACAGAGGAAGAGAAAAGATAATATGACTGACTAAGTTAATCTGTACTGACTCTATCGTTTTTAATTTTCTTCCAAATGTTTTACTGCTGATATTTGCAGTTTGACTATGGTGCCTGGATGCCAAACACTCCCTCCACCTTACAGCTGCCACCTCCAACCAAGAAGGACACTGTGACTGAAGAGACTATCTTGAACACTCTGCCTAACATCAGCACCACCGTCCATGCTATGGCCGTGTTGAATCTACTCAGCAAACAGTCATCAGACTTTGTAATGGACACTTAGTCTCAAATGTTTGACAAGCATTATTAAACCATATAACTGTTAAATGCATCTCATCTTTTTTAGGTTGCCCTGGGCCAGTACCCCAATGAGTATTTCAACGAAGAAACTCCACTGAGCCTGATCAAGGTTTTCCAGAAAGAGCTTGGAGATCTGCATGAGGAGATTACGAAAAGAAACAAAGACCAAGCACTGCCTTAGACATATTTAGACCCAAAGTTGATTGAGAACAGTGTGTCACTTTGAAGCTGTCACTTATTCAGGCAAAAACCATTATATGCAATTAAACAAAGGGTACAAAAATTATCATGAAAACCTAATGATTGAGCGAGCGTTATTCACATCACCCTAGATGTTCCCATCACACTCCAACACGTCGCATCACCAGAAGTTCACCCACGGCCTTGTTTATCTTTGTTCTTTAGTTAAAATAGAAATTAAAACATTACATTTCACCTACAGATGTCTTGCTCAAGGACACAGTGGCCACATGTGTTAGCGACACCAGAGATAGAACCTTTGCTCTATGTGCAACTGAGCTCATTTCATGTTAAGTAAGATTTTTTTTTTTTTTTTTTTTTTGTATTTCAGCTTCTTCTCATGGCATTCTTCAGAAGCATCATGTCATGTGTTTTTTGTTTGTTTGTTTTTCTTACATAGTGTGAGACGAGGTGTAGGCTCCCCCATCTCGATTTCCCTTTTCACACTGCAGAGACCAGTTACTATTTTATAATGCTGCCAATTTCAGTTTATTTAAATTAGTGTTCCAAAAAAGTAATGGTAGTCAATATCTAACTCCCTGCTTGATTTTCAAAAGTTAACTTGTTTAAGAAATGAAACTAAATGTGTGCACTCCATGGATCCTCTTTATTTGAGGGAGTTTCTGCAGCCCTATACTCCACCCAGACCCCTGAGGTCAGAATATCCTGGCGTTTTATCGTTCTTTTCCTATGTTTCTTATTATCTTTTTATTTGTTTTGTCATTGACTTGTGAAACACTTGGAGCAGCTGAAGTTGTTTTAAATGTGCTATATAATTAAACTTGAATAAATTGAATTTAACTTTTATGCTAATGCTTTTGGCACTAATCTCTGTATGTCAGTAAACTACACTTAACACGCTTGAGGCTAATGTTTTTGAATAAGGCTCTGGTTTTACTCTAATGTGGTGGGAGTGGTTGTCAGCAGAGTGGTTCTGTCAGGTTTTTTTGTTTTGTTTTGTTTTTTTAGTTTGTGATATCTCGTGGCTAATGCTAACTCCCTCATTGAAAACTCATTTGTGCCAAAGTCACTTTCAAAACCACCCTTCAAAATGCACATTCTGAAGCGTCTGTTGATACTGTTGAATCCTGAGATTACAGCAGTGTTGTCATCACTTCATCATTACATAACTTCGTCAGAAACTATGCTTCAACACTCAGCGCAAGTCAACACAACATCTGCCTTCTGTTCTGTCAGGGGGGACGTCAAGTGCTGCTCTTCACTCTCGCAAAACAAATGCATTTTTCAAGTTTAGACACGACCACTTGAGTTTGAGAGACACCATTTTAAATAAAGAAGTGCCTCACTGCTGCTTCCTCTCAATTACCCAGAGAAATTAACCAAGTCCGTTCTATATTAACATCTTTATTGCAGCTGTTTATTACAAAAGCTACAATCGACACCTGTCACCACCTCTCAGAGACAAGACGGGTTTTTCATTTGCTCTCCCTCCTCTCTCGAAGCGTAGTAAATATCCCCCGGCTATGTTTCTAATTTAGTTTCCTTGTTTAAATGCGTGAAAACAACTGCCGCTATGACGTGCGGATTTTGAAAGGCAGTTAATGGACTACAGCACTGACAAGTAACTGTGTTTTCATGCTTATAAAGAAGATTAAAATTAAGGCATGCAACGGTGCGTTATAATTACAGTGGGTGGGTTTGTGTAGCAACATACAGTGACATACCCAAGCCTATACATCTTTTTTTTTTTTTTTTTTTTTTGTATAGTAATTGTCTTAAAGAGGAGGTATTTTACTTCTGTGGGGTATTAACTGCGAACACATGACATATTTAGATCACTGTGTTAGCTTTTATTGCTTTGAAAATGCTAAATTCGCTTTTCCACTCATCCATTCACACTCCCACTTCAGAGCGCTATCACAACACAAACAGCCTGCATCCCACTAATGAAACTACTGCACATTGCGTCAGGTTTGTGAAGTTGTTGCGTACAGTTTTTTTTGTCTTATGCGTTTGTATATTTATGGAGACTTGTGTGGGAGCGTGGATAACATACGGTTGTGGGCAGAATCTTACAGCTAACTATAAAGAGTCTAGGAGAGATGGCTATAATACTCAAACATGCATAGATGACATATAAAACCTCTTCAGGCATGTTTTTTAATGATTGTGTTATTGTACTTGAGATATTGCTTGATGCATATTAAAAAAATACATGATATTGCCATATTTTTTTATAATGTCATATTGTTAGCCCCAAGCAAACAACTGCGCAGAGAACAAATTGCATTGAAATAGATTTGGTAAGCATTTTATGGAGGTATATTTATGACAATATATGCAAAATAGGTCTATTCAAGAGCTGTATACTCCTGATGAAGATCGTGGCTCGAGATCTGGAGAGGTCCTGGATGCCCCATTGGCATTAAATGATGGGTTAAATACTAATAGCACTTACAGGACACTAAAAGAAGCAGATGACAGACTGTACCAACACAACAAAATCCAAGCTACAGTATAATACAACAGTGAACTATAAGTGGAGGGTCTGTGGTTCAATTGTGCTGTGTTTGTGTTCTTTTCTTACCTTATGTATGAGTGAATGTGGAGTGTTATATATTAGCTGTGGGTGGATGATTGGCAGCTATTTTTCTTGTCATTCAAACTCAGGGCAATCTAGTGACACGGCATTCGACTTTACTACAAATAAATCAATAGAAAATGTATTCACAATCTAAAGGTACATTGCATAACTTTTCTGATGGGTGTCTATCATCTGCTTGTCTTTGTGGAATTTGGCTGGAATTCTGCACAATGGCACCATCAGGGAAATTTCAGATCTGTAGAAAGGTGATCCATGCATAGTATATATTTATTTATTTATTTTATTTTAATATAGTTTGTCATACCTATGCATGTTTTCTCAAGGTATTTTTGAGCAACCACTAACTAATGTAATGAAATAAGTGCTTTTTGTATTAGGTGTAATGCCATCCTGTGGAACATTCCAGGCATAACGCTATCATCTTAAAGTGGTACTAAGCAACTTTCTGGAGGTGGAAAGTCAGCAGAAAGATTCCATGGAAATACAAAGTTTGAAGTATAATTTAAAATATTCTGATGGAGATATACATGTTATGCCTTAGTGTAGAATAAGCTAACCCAAGGAACAGCATTTCTATGGAAACAAAAGAGGAATAGGCCAAGTAAGAATCAGGTTTGTGGAGAAACAAGCCCGGTCACAGAAAGGAGTGATTTTTTAAATATGTTTTTCAGTGCAATAAAAACACAAAGAAAAACAAACATGCTTTTATTTTATCTATTATTTAGGCAAAAAGGTAAGTCTTTAAAGGAGAAACGAGTGACTTTGCCCATTTAATGTTAATTTTAGTTGTCTACACTCTTCAGTTTCAACAAGGAACATTTTGGTATATGGTATCCCCTGCAGTAAAGGCAGCATATGGTTTGTATATAGCTGCTACCATCTTGTTTAGAGTCAGCATTAAAATCCAGATAGGATTCAGCTGCAGTTGTGTGGGGTCACGTTTTAAATGAGGAGACAAGGTCATGAGGAGGAGGAAGAGGAGGAGGAGGGGGAAGAAGAGGAGGGGTGAGGGGGGAGAGCTGTATGCCGTCTAAGTACATCCCGCCATGGACACTTATTTGCACTCGCGACCTTTGACCCCAGCTGGGAAAAGCTTGGTGTAGATGCTGCATATCCTCCTGGCTTATCACAGAGCACACACCGCAAAAAAATGAGATTCCAGTATTAGTTGAAATGGACTGGACAGGATCTTATTTTGAGTTTTATAGACTACTGTGTATTTATATAGTTTGTCTGTTCATTGTTTTTTTAACATTGTCTGGAAGAAATGCTGTGGAACTGTAAAATAAATATACCTTACCCCACAATGTCACGGTTTGATATAGGACCCAAAAGCAGAACACAGAAGTGCAGTGAAAATGATTTATTTACAGTTAATTAAGCGGTTGGCAGGATGGCAAGCCGGTGAGCGGGGCAGGAAGGCACGATTAATAATGTACAGGGCGTCCATAAAGCCTTTTTTTTTTTTTTTTACAATTAAGAGCATTTATTACAAAGGCAAATGATACGATATCTTAATGAGACTTGTTCTATTGTACTTGGTGGTTTCTAAAGTTTTTAACCTAATTTAATACATCTCTATATGGGCAGAATTAGTTCCATGAAGCACATCAAGATGATTTCGACAGCCATGTTCGCTGTAGCAGAGACTCATCGATGATTGCAGTCGCATCTGTTATGTTTCACTTTAGTTCAGTTTGCTTGACACGATATATTTAACATAGCCCCATAGAAAAATGTTCATTAGGCGATCTTGGTGGCCCACTTCTCTTTCCATCTAACACTGTCTCTATCTCCATAAATATCTTGTGCCATGCAAAAATTGATAGGCCTGATGGTGGATCTCTTTCATACTTTGTTCTGTAGTTTCATTGAGTCTGTGTATCCGATATCGATTGTCCCAGTAAACCATGATACTGTCGTAACGTCTGACAGGAGGGACCAAAAAGGACAGAACTCGGGTAAAGGTTTAACAGTGTTTATTTACAGAAGTGCAAAGTGCAAAATGACGGTAGATCAATCAGTGAGTTGAGAGCGGGGTGTTTGCTGTAGTCCAGGGGTAGAACGGGAGTAGCAGAGACGGAGATGGGATGAACAGAACCGGTAGAGAGGAGCAGGGTGGAGGCGTGAGAGCTGAGCGGGACCAGGGAGCGGGAAGTGGTGAGGAGCAAAAGTATCCAATCTAGTAAAATCAAAAAACGCAAAAACATGAACTGAGCCAAGCAAGGAGTACCACAGAGATACGTGGACGATCTAGCGCTGGGTGTCAGGTCCTGGCTCTTCTTCTCCTCCCCAGGTGCAGCTGGTTGCAGATTAGCTCCAGGTGTGCACGGGAGGAGCCAAAATCGCCGCCCTAGCTCCAGGCTCAGATACAGAAGGGAGGGGAAAAAGTGCAGAAAAAGGCAGGGCCGACAGGGATTGTGACTGACACACTGTTCCTTCTTTTGAGGAGTGTCCATTTCTCAGGTGTTCATTCAAAACAATGCCTCTCTAATCAACAGGACGCCTGACACACAAAAATGTAGATGGACGCCAGGTGTGCAGTTAGTAGCCACGCCCAAACAGGAAGAGACGGATCACACAGAGGATGAGGGGAAGACGACTGGAAAAACAAGACTGGACCAGACTGTGACAAACAAGTAAAAACTGCTCTGAAAAATCGATAAAGACACTGAAAAAATGAATACGTAAAAACATTAAATAAATCATAATACAAAATCAATTCTTTGAAACAGAAATTGCATTAAACCACTGAAATCCTCCATCTATACATAATGAGCTCATAACAAATGACAGGCAGTGGAAATATGTGGATTTGGTTGATCATTTCTGCAGTGTGTTTTATTTTGTGATTTATTACAAACAGCTGTGATTGTAACAGTTTTACAAATTAACCAGTTCTACTCTGCATATGCCACTTCATCTGCTAAATTATAAGATCCAATCCAATTTTACCTCAGTCTTATTAGAGCAGCTATCTATTCACATATGCCCAACAATCTTGTGTATAATTTTTGCCATTACTAAACTGAGCTGTATACATTTAGATATTTGAATGTGTTTTGTCATAACCGTTTCTTGGAGGAAGATCTAATGTGCTTGTGTCTGATAGTTATAATCTATATGACATGCGTGGACCATTATGTTATATTTTTAACATTTTAAATTGCAATATTCGTCGAAAATGACATTATAAAAGAAATAAGGCCGCTGACTTCCGTGTTAGAAAATTGCTGTGCCCATTGCGAGCTGACGTCTTTGTAAATGTCGTTATTGAGCTGTCGGCACCTCCTATAGATAGATCACACTAGATTTATTTTCATTTGTACCAAAATGACTATACGATGCCACCGAATCCTATGCATATCATCGATTAAGAAAACAAAATTGAATAATGAAGTAAGTACAGCTCAATGTGCATGTACCAGTGGAGGTGAAAACGCGGATGCAAAATGGCGTCTTGAAAATAAGCGATTAAAGCTCAAAAGATGCACAAAACACTTAGAAAAACAACTGCCTAAATTCTAAAGTCTCACAGTTTGGCTTTCAATTCCATGGAGACAAGCAGATGATGACATAAGGTCGAATTCCAGGTCGGATCTGAGGAGAGGCGACCCCACTCACAGTAAGAATGAATATGCACAATGAATGTTCAGTGTTACTGTGGAAGATTTCAGGTAAGGCAGTAACATCTCAATGGAGACTTGCAGTTAAATAGTGTAGCTTTTATTCACAAAGTTGTTTTTTTTAACATAAATTCTAAAATTCAGTTATTTAGTTAACTTTAGGGGAAAAAAATCCACCAACAAAATGCCACCTACTGTAGAAGAATCAATACATAAACCCTATTGTGTTTTGTGGCTGGTGTCCAACTCTATATCCTCTGTGTCTTTGTAATCACACTCCTCTCCTCCTCCATCTCTCCATCAGACTGTGTGTCATATAGAGGAGAACCTGGGCCTCCTGAGAGAGAGAGAGAGAGAGAGGGAGGGAAGAGGAGAAAGAGAGAGAGGAGGGAGAGATACAGACAGAAGGAGAGAGAGAGATGCGGGAGGTAGTGATTGGGAGCGACAGAGAGGGGAAAGGAGAGGGAAGGGTAGAAACAGAGGAGGGAGAGAAAGAGCCAGAAGGAGAGAGAAGAGGGAGGGAGAGAGAGAGGGGGCAGGGTAGGAGAAAGAGAGACAGGGAAAGGGGAGATAGATGGATTATAGAGGGAGAGAGAGAACCAAAGAGAGAGATGAAGGAAGGGAGAAAGAGAGAGGAGAGAGAAAAAGAGGGTGAGAGGGTAGAGAGGGTGAGACAAAGAGAGTGGGAGATAAGAAAGAGAGAGAACAGAGAGAGGGGGATAGCGAGAGACAGAGAGAAAGAGAGAAAGAGAGGTAAAGGCAAAGGGAGAGAAACAGAGAGAGGAGGATAGAGAGAGAAAGAGAGATAAAGATGAAGGGATAGAGACAGAGAGAGAGAGTGAGCGATACCGAAAAAGAGAGGGAGGGAGCGAGAGAGTGAGACAAAGACCTCCATTTTAACCTCCTGCACTCGATCAATCCTTCAAAACGCAGCATCACAACAAAGTGTCACTACCAGCGTTTCATCAACAGCTTCATTTCTCCAGAGCCCAGTGAGAGGAGAGAGGGGCCACGGGAACTTTAGCCTACCTTTGAGAAGAAGGAGCGGCTGCAGTTAGGTATAATCATATCACAACTGACAAAGGAAACGGTCAGGCTAGACACAAGAATATATTGAGAATAATTCTTCAGCTACGTCTTTTTTCCTGTTATAAACTGTCTGGACATGTTAAAAACAAACCAAAAATGCAACTTTTCTGCTGGGAAATACTACTTCCTGGGTCTAATTGTCTCTACGGGGATGTGGTTGCTTTACGATGTTCCACAGTATGGCATTAAACTTATCTCTTATCTCTTATCTCACATTCATTTTATGTTACAATTTTACATTACAAGTGTTTGAAAAATGTGATTTCTTACACTGAAAGGGTTCGCTACTCCACTGATCTAGCTTGTAACTTGACTAGGCATCTACATGTCTGAAGCTCAAAATGCTCTGTTCCACCTCGTGATGTCATGAAGTGGTAGTTTTCAAGGTAACAGCTACACTTTTACCTTTAGTTCTGCAGAAATTGTCAATTCCAGGGCTGAAATCATCCAAATGATTCAAGCGAAGGTGTATGGAGTTTAAAAAAAGACACAGTGAAGCACTTCCTGTATTACCACATGACATCACAAGGTGGAATAGAGTGTTTTGTTTGAGAGAATATGCAGGATTTTTGTGTTAAACATGTTCGAATGAAACAAAACACAACTAAAGGTACGTTTGTGATGAGAAAACAACATTATAACATAGATCAGGAAATAGTGTAATATGTACCCTTTAACGTAGAAGTATAAAGCGTTGTGTCCATTTATATTTTAACAACGGGTATAGTTTGTGAAAGAGAGACAGAGTTCATTTCATAGTACGTGGAAAAGAGCCCGTTGCTACATTTCCAAAGCTTATATTAGCTCTATGAGAGATATTTCAAACACAGTAAAGGTCACTCACTGCAGCTTGACTTTAGCTTAGTACAGCCCTTATTATTCCCACTATCAGAAAGGAAACATAATAAGGAGCATAGTAAACAAGTTCAGCACTGCTTCTGCATGTATATTTCCTATGAGCACCTGTATACTCGTGTACATGAGGGGGACATATGCGTGCTGCAACTTCAGTTATGGCATAAACAAAAGAAAATGACTTATGTGCCCTATGCGTTACTGCACTTTGAAGGTAAACATCTGTCTTCACTTGCGCTATAGTGACAACGTGTACTATTATTATTATGTTAAAGGTCTTATGTGACGCAAAATTGACTCTTGTGAACTAAATTGAATTAAATTGTTAATTATAATACTAATACCTTCTGAAAAACATGCCTGGAGTTGCGTTTTGTTTCATTCACACATGTTTGAGTAATTGTGCATTATTAGTCTGTGTACATCTCCAAAGCTCAAAACGCTCTGCTGCACTTTGTGATGTCATGAAGTGGTATTTTTCATGTTAACAGCTACTTTTTTACCTTCACGTCCGTAGAGATTGGTAATTCTAGGGAAATGAAATGATTCAACAGATTCTAGCAAAGGTGTATAGAGTTGAAAAACACAATGGAGCACTTCTAGTATTACCACATGACATCACAAGGTGGAACAGAGTGTTTTTTTTGTTTGAGGGAAGAAAGCAACTCCACAGATCTGACCTGTAACTTGGCCTAGTGGTTTTACCTGCTTGACTCCACAAGGATAGACAAAACAATGACATCTCTATGGAGACAAGCAGCACCAAAGCACCAAAAGTTTGTGCAGCTTAAGTACATATCATATATTCATTTTAAGGTCCATAAGTACTGAACGACTTTAAGAATGTCGGGCCTCGTATCTGGCTCAAACAGAGGGAAGCCGTGCTATTGTAATGAGTGTATTGTATTGTCTGACATAACAACGCAATTATACATTTGTTCCTACATTTGTGCAGAGAAGAACAACACCTCTGGTTGTATTGGGCAGCGATCTGGTCTGTGGAACATTTAGCTGCGTTTACCCCATCAGAAGAACCAGTGAAGCCTGATGAATGAGGAGGCCCAGGCTGCACCGTGGAAGTATAATAAGATCTAAAACATGTACCAAAGTTGACGTCGTGTTGTTTTCAATGACCTGTGCTCATTGGCACGAAATGCCAATCTAATATTCTGCATAGAAACCTGCACCGCGTGATCAGTTCTAGTGTGGGGTAAGAGCTAGGGCTAGGCTAAATCTTATAAAGCTAAATTTTAGGCGCTTTGTGGATTTAAATATTTTTATGTTGTGAAAATACAGAAGAATCTCTACAAAATCCAACCTTTATGAAAGTTGTGGATGCCTCGTCAGCCGAACACGGGCGGTTTGAATTCCTAAAAAAAATGCATTGTCTTTTATGGTAGAATTCTCCCTGGGTTAGAGCTCCCGGGACCTGCAGTAACCATGGAGCGGCCACTAGTCGATCTCACACTGGGACAGAGGGGGAGCGTCTATATCTCTAGTCCTAAACGATCAGTCATACATTGTATTTACTATAGGGGTGAGCTTCCAGGCTTTATACTGACACTGTATCTGTGTGCCTCTGCAAAACCAGCAACCAGAACTGAAGAAGAGGCTTGGATGAGCAACGAAACGTCTTCACTCCTACAACGATTTGTCCAGTTGACAGATTTAAACTTAGTCTTAGACAGTATACAGAAGACCTATTGTGCTTGTGTCTGCTATGTTATAACCTATGACATCCCTGGATCTTTATATCATAAGGTGGACATTTTAAATTGCAATATTCATCAAAAACGACTTAATAAAAGAAACAGGTCCGCTGACTTCAACGTTAGAAATCTGTGGTGCCCAATAGGAGCTGACTTTGCTGTTCAGCGATGGATAGCTGCAAGAAGATTTTTTTTTTTTTCATTTGTACCAAAATAAAATTGAAGAACAAAGTAAGTACAGAGCAGTGGGCATATGCTGGTGGAGGTAAAAATGGGGGTTGATTGACAAAATGGCATCTTGAAAATAAGCGATTAAAGATTGCTCAAACATGCAATGAGAAACAACTATAATATGGTTAAAATCTATAAAAATCTCTTCTGCAGAATAGGTCTTTTTTTAGTGTTTTTTCCTGGTTAAAAAAAAAAAAAAGTTGGGGAAAAAACAAACAAACTACTTTAAATTACTTTTTCCTCCTTATTCCACTTCTATGCAAATGAATGGAAAATGAATGGTTTTGGATTAAGTTAATGAATACTATAATTATTATTTTTTTTTCTTAAGCCAATCTATGTCACCTTTTGTTGTTTACCTGAGTGGTGCAATAATATAATATGATTTTCAATAGTCTTATTTACGAGGTCCAAGACGCACCCCACATTTTATTATACAAGGCGTAATCCAATAACACAGGAGATTGTCATGGCTCATTTGGCTAAATAAATTGCAGAGGCACTTGAGACGGGATTAGTGATCCACCAAATATTTCATCAGCAAATGTGATATCTATTTTATTTTCCAATCATCTTTCCCATTATTGTTTTTTTTTATTATTTTGATGAAAATATTGTGTTTGTGCCCTGCAGTTGTGCCAGTTTCAGTAGGACATAAGATAGATAAAAAGGTTGGAAGTTCTTACGTTCCTCCATCCAGCGGCATTGTGTCCTTAAGCAAGACACTTTACACACCTTAGTTTATGTATATGGTGTATGTGTGATTCATAGTTAACTTTTTTTTCAATAATTTTAGCATCATTTTTGAACCTTGGTTTAGTTTGAATCTGAACAGGGATTTAAGTAGGTTGTGTCGCTTTTTAGTAGGACAAACGGTAAATAAAAAGGTTGGAATTTCTATTCTTCCTCCAACCAGCACCTTTGTGTCCTTCAGCAACACACTTTACTCACCTCGACTTATGCGTTTGCACCGGGTTGAGTTCAGAGTAAGTCTGTTTTAGAGTTGGACCTTTATCTGTGGCTTTAACAGTGATGAAAAAATAAATAACTCCGTTGCCAAAGCAATTAACAATAAAATATATGATCTTTTGAATGGTGAAAGTACTCAAAATGTCACCTATAAACAAAAAACTGAACGGTTAGTAGTAGGTAGAACGCTTCAGAGCTGATATAGTTTGGGTTTCCATGGTAACGTGTAAACTTTACTCTTCACAAACAGCTAAATGTTGTATTTTTACCTGTTTTTCCTTTTTATTTTATGGTGTAAGCTGAGACAAGATTAGTAGTTACATGCGCTACTGCTAAAACGCTAACTGAGCGCGTGCTGCTTCCAGTGGCCGCTACAATTTCAAGTAATATGTGACATCACGCAGGACTGCCCTGATTACAGCCAAGTGTTTTTGATTACAAACACTTGACTGCAAGGGTGGAGTCTGAAGTGTGGATACCTGTTAGACCAATCACACCGTTCCTTATACCCCCAGACCTCTGTGCCTCTCACTCGTTTCTTTAGTCCTCCAGGTACTGCCCAGTTTAGCAGCTCTATTTGAAATGGGGTTGTGGGCGGAGTTTATGTGTTTAGTCCCAGCTTAACCATAACCTGTCCCTCCGGAGCTTACTGTCTAGCACCAACCAAACTAAACTGCTTGAACATCACTCTGTCTTCATAATGATCTAATAAAATACCCATAAGCCTGTACCGTCCCATGTATTGTGCAGGGGGTGGGAGTCAGACGGGGTAAGCAGATGTAGAGCTGGTTGTTGGCAGAGGAAAAAGTTTGTGATTTGTTAATTGTGATAAAGGAGACCCACAACTGTAAAAAAAAATAAAAAGTAAAACTGAACCAAAACAATGAGACCAGAGACTTACTAGGTCATGTGATGTGTCTGTGCAGGTTTGGGGTCATTACGGAGAGCACGTCACGTTACATAATGACCTTGCAAATACAGCAGTTACAGTGGTGAAACGTAACAAAGTAAAAGTAGTAAAGTATTGTACTGTAGTGTAAGTGCTAGGTATCTGTACTTTACTTAAGTAGATTTTGACGTGGATACTTTTTTACTTTTACTTGACTGCATTTGAGAGCAATTATCTGCACTTTCTACTCCACTACATTTTTTAACTGGACTTTTTTTGTTTTTGTTTGTTCTATTCAAGTGTGAAATCTGCTGTTGTAAATAGTTGTTACATTCACAAACCATGTTATGCCTTGGTATGTCTTATATGTCTTTTCACTATTTGTCACTATTGTATATGTATGGTCACTATGTATGTATGTTTTGCATTAAAAATAAATAAATAAATAATAATAATAATAATAATAATAATAATAATAATAATAATAATAATAATAATAATAATAATAATAATTTAAATTGAAAAAAGTGTGAATAAACCTGCTGAAAAGGCTGAGCAGTTTATTTTTAACAAAGAAAAACAGGCAGGAAATTAAAAAAAACAACAATTGTTTCTGTTGAACAAAATTAATGATTCTGGTATTTTTATTTCACTATTTTGTCTGTAAATCAAGATATGAACATTAAAAACACACAAATCACGAGCCCTCTTTCGCCACAACCCCTCCTGTTAGCGTTAGCCACAGATTTGACGGACAGCGTTGCTAAGCGCCCACTCCATGCTAAACTAGCAGTGTGGGCGGGAAGGGACGTTACCTTTAACCGGATTGGCTCTTTGGTTGCTATGATACCCGTGGTCGGAATTCCAAATGTGTAACTCTGCTCCAAATTCACTCCATAACCGCTAGCCTCGACGGGCTTCACTTGGCTAGAGCTGAACACGAAGGGTAATGTCACACTCCCTTAGTCCACCTCTTTATACAGTCTATAGTAGGAGCCATAGTAAGAATCAGTCTGGAAACTATCCTCAACATTGCAAGTCATTACCATTGCCTTGGCTGAAGTATGCTTTCTCTCCACCGTTTATTTTGGCTTGAAACCTAAGCAGAATCAAACGCATGCATCGCTAGCCGCTGTATCAGTCATCATTCGAGGTCCCTCTCTGGCTCGCTCCCGTATGTCCCATATTTATATTCACTAGTGCGTTTGAGCCTCGCCACAGACCCTGGTATTTTCCTCCTGTCATGCATGAGAGGGCGCCCCATGTGAAAGCCCCGCACTATTTTGAGACAGGTGATTTAAAATGTTAATGTTGCATGGATTTGGTTTTGATGGATGAAAAAAAGTGCGAGTGCTTTGTTCTTGGCAGACACTTTGACAGCTTTATGTATTTTTGATGAGAATGAACCCAAATGGACAAAAAGAGGAAGTCAGAGCGTAGAACAGAACACAGTATTCTAGTCTTTCTGTTTCTGTAGCGATGGGGGAATAGATCAAGAGAGCGTAGATCATTTTATATTATTTAGGTTTAAAAAGGTTTCAAAAATATGTTTATTCATATTTGTATTTACACTGAATAACAACTGTCTTTGAACTTAGAATGATTTGCTAGAAGCTTTTTGAGGTGATTTGACTTTTTAAACCCTCATTGTTCTGCATTATTGTTAAGTTTATTGGTTTATTTTAACAGGGGCCATGTGCAAACGCATTAATCTTATAAAAGAAGAGATGCTTTACACGAGATTTAGCTAAAGCCAGTTTCCATCTTCAATCAAATTAAAAATACATTTAAGTGTCCAGTCATTTTACAGTCAAACCAGGCATTCTCCTATTCTTTCATTAAAAATAAATAAATAAAAAAGGACAAGATCGCGGATACAAGCGGCTGAAATGGGCTTCCTCCGCAGAGTGGCCGGGCGCACCCTTAGGGATAGGGTGAGGAGCTCGGTCACACTGGAGGAGCTCGGAGTAGAGCCGCTGCTCCTGCACGTTGAGAGGAACCAGTTGAGGTGGCTCGGGCATCTGCTCAGGATTCCTCCTGGACGCCTCCCTAGGGAGGTGTTCTGGGCATGTCCCACCGGGAGGAGGCCCCGGGGAAGACCCAGGACACGCTGGAGGGACTATGTCTCTCGGCTGGCCTGGGAACGCCTTGGGGTCCCACCGGAGGAGCTGGAGGACGTGTCCGGGGTGAGGGAAGTCTGGGAGTCCCTGCTTAGACTGCTGCCCCCGCGACCCGGCCCCGGATAAGCGGAAGAAAATGGATGGATGGATGGATTTTAAAAGTATTCAAATATATGTCAAAAAAATATAAGGAGATTCTGACCATTTCATTTTAATGTATTTATTTATTTTGCAAACATGTATTGAAATCAGTAGCAGTATTTCAAAACGGACACTGCCACTTTTTTCTACATAAATAAAGATGTACATTTATATATAGCTTGGTCTTGTTGACATGACACTTCTATAGTAGTTTCCATTTGAAATAAATGAATAGAAGAGACACAAAAAAGAAACTTTCAAAATGTCTGGTTCCTGTGATGTCGCTGATGGACAGAAACAACTAAACAGAACAGTTTTGAGCCTGGACTTGCCTGTTTAGTTCTGTCTCTGGCTCCAGCAGGAGGCCGGTCCCTGAAGTCCTCAGAGTGTGAGATGGTTCATTGGGCACTAACATGTCAGAGATGTACTTTGGTGCTAGGCCATGGAGAGACTTGTTCACAAGCAGAGCTACTTTAAAGTCTATTCTTTGAGCTACAGGAGCCAGTGCAGAGACCTGAGCACAGGACTTATGTGTGAAGTACTTCCTGGTTCTTGTCCTGACCCGAGCAGCAGTGTTCTGGATGTACTGCAGCTGTGTTAAGGCTCGTTTGCAGAGGCCAGTGAGCAGGCCGTTACAGTAGTCTAACCTACTGGAGACAAATGCATGTATAAGTCTCTCTAAGTCTGGTTTTGCAAGTATTCCTTTGATCTTTGCAATGTTTTTTAGATGGTAAAAAAAACTGCAGATGTTGCTTATTTTAATGTGGCTGTTAAAGTTCAAGTCTGAGTCCTTTATTACCCCTAGATTTCTAGCCTGATTTGAAGGTTTTAGAGAAAGAGACTGGAGGTGACTGCTAACACTTTCTCTATGTTTCTGTGGGCCAAAGACTATATAGGTAAATATCTGGATTATGTGGGTGTGGACTACAGCTAGAAACAGTAGAGCATGTTATTTGAAACGATAAAAGGTACAATGACAAGAAATGGATTTTTAGACAAGAATTTCAAAAAGAGAAAGGAATTGCATTTAATAATATACTAAAATCTTCACAGGAGAATTTTTAATTGTTATTTCAATTTTTAAACAGAATCTTGTTAAAATAATTTTGCTTCACTTAAAATCTAGAATACTGTAATACTCCAGCACAGTAGGTGGCAGAAATGTACCTAAATGTTGGTTGCCACCTGCCATAAAACCAAACGAAGAAGAAGATGTTACTGATGACATCGGCTGTGTCACAATTCCTCAAAGTGCCCTAAAATGCGCCGTTCGAACGGTAAGGGTTTATGTAACTTCCAGTGCGACAAGTGCCGTCCCATTTCATGCACCCGACGAATGTGGCCGAAAATGTGATCTGCGTTTCCACGGAGATCAACCGTAGCCAAAGCGTGCAGCCGAGCACACTTCGCACACTGCTATATTCCATCATGCACCACGCTTAAACAAAAAAGAGACGAAAATGGAGAACACTATGCAATACATGTTCAAACGTAAATACTGGTTTACCTCACCTACAATAGTGCCAAACTTAAAATTTAAAGATGTGTATGAGGCAACTCAACCTCAGTGAAGTCCTGTTCATTTGGGTTTAACTGACTAAACGGTGAGCGGAATTATCCCTTACACTTGTATATTAGTGTAGGTATCATAATGTTTAATATTTGTCCTTATTTAAGAATATTCTTTTGTCTTTAGGAAGCGACGAGCAGACGGACGGAGAATGTGGAGAATGGGCACTTATTCACCGGTGCCAAATTCTCCACAAGCGCACAGACAGCGGATGAAGTACGATCCGTGTCCCATTTCGGCATGAGAGCTGCTATACCGAGGAGTACCCGTCGTCGGGCACGTACTTCGGACGGCACTTCGAACGGTACATCATTGGTACTACAGCGAAAAAATCTCAGAATGCTCTTGTTCAGCTGACAGGAAGTGACAGGAAGTGACAGGAAGTGACAGGAAGTGACAGGAAGTGACAGGAAGTGACAGGAAGTGACAGGAAGTGACAGAAAGTGACAGGAAGTGACAGGAAGTGACAGGGCACCTACAGCTTTCACAAAGGTCAAAATTTAAGTTGATTTTTATCTATTTTCAGGTCATAAACTTTTTAACTTCTGTGCAAGGTCAAGGGCAGGGCAGGACCGGATGTACTTAAAGGCTAAACTCACCGATTGTAAGTTCAAAACACAAGAATAAACACAAATATGATCTTAAATTCTGAATATTTAAGTTTATGGAGACAGTAAATTTGATCTGAGATAAGAGGAAAAAAGTCTTGAATCATTCGGGCAAAGTAAATGAGGCACTCTTGTCAAAAATGATCAGACCAGTTATTCTTAATTCAATTTGATATGTAATAAAAGAACATTTCATTTCTGTCAAGTGGACAAAAGTCTTTTACTATGGATCATTCCTGGACAGCTGGGGGATTACACAAGCGTCGATTTGATATGCTCATATGCAGTTTGTCACATGGTTTATATCTCTAGACACTCATCTTGTTCACCTTGTCCCTGATTTGTACCATGTTTCCATTAGAAGTACTATTTTAAACACTTATTCCTCTTGTTTACTTGTGAGTGGTTGCGTAAGTTGCGTAACCAAATGAGAAAGTGATGATCTTGGATGTGCCCGTTGTGTTTTGTGAAGGTCTTCTCTGCTGGCTCGTGTTCAGAGATGGTTTGTTAATCACCAGAGCTTTGTCTCTACACAATCAGACGCTGAGCCTGGATGAATGCACAAATAAGTAATAAATGTGTTGTCTAGACACAAACAACAAAGGCTGAGCTAACGCAAGAGAGAAACACTGACCATCGAGGGAAACTAGATTACGTTGGGTTACTGGACCTGTGATGAAGATTCCAACTTAGACAAGTGCCTCTGATCATCTTGGGGTTTAGTTTCACTCCTGATCGCGCAAATAAACGCTCGAAAACGACATTATGCTACTTTTTTGTCACCTGCTTCTCTTCTTGGGTTATTATGCTTTGCCTGGAATGTTCTGCACTACGATCTTAAACTTACCTGCTTCAATAGAGATAAGCAGATGAAGCCACCAAGCCAGGGTACAGGTCAGATCTGTGGAGAGGCGACCCTACTCACAGAAAGAATGCAAGTTTTTATAGGAGATGTAATTGGAAAAAAAGGGGAAAAAAGCAAGATAGGTAAGTTTAATGCTTTAGTGCGGTACATTCCAGACAAAGCACAAAGACATTATAACATGAAAACAATGGAATTAAAAAAAAAAGTATTTATTTATTTCATTTTTTAAAAATTTTATTTATATATATTTTTTTATCTTATTAATGGGGCAAGGGTTACATTTTTTTTTTTTTTTTTTTTTTTTTTTATAGCAAATGTAATTGGAAAAGAAGAAAAAAATCAAGATAGGTAAGTTTAATGCTATAGTGTGGGACATTTCAGGCACAGCAATCACAAAGATATTATAACATGGAAGCAATGGAATAAATCCATTTTATTTGATTTTATTTTGTTTATGTTATTAATGGAGCAAGAGTTACAGGTCTGGCGCCCCTACTGCATGTTTTTTTTTATCGTAACTGTAATTGAAAAAAAAAAAAAATGCAAGATAGATAACAGATTTAAGGCTATAGTGTGGAACATTCCAGGGAAAGTAAAAACATAACATGGAAGCAATGCAATACATACATTTATTTTAATTAATTACATTTTTTGTGTTTTTTTTTTTTTTTTTTTATTATTATTAATGGAGGAAAAGAAAAACACAAAACAACTGCATTAGAAAATAGCCTGTGGGGGAAAAAAATCAAATACAATACTAAAAGCCAAAAGCTGCCGATGAAGCTAAACCATTTTCACTTTTTTAAATTTGTGCTTGCATCATTTTTCTCCACTAAACGGCTAAAAACACTAGTCCCTTTCCTGAAATAATCTGCCCCATTCCCCTGTCTCTCCCCTGGGACCCTCATGCTCCTGCTGTATATGTCCTTGGGCAGGACGTCCCACTAGGAGGCAGAAGCGAGACAGTTTATCTCCAAGGACTACACAAGTACTGTAATTTACCCTCAGGCAATGCCCATGTTTACTACTGTGTGCTTACTTCACTGCAATACTAAGTTTGTATTGCAGGATATTGGTCCTAAGACTAAACAGCATATGCTCTAAAGTCTCATTGTGTGCAAACAATGCTAAAGGTGCACTGTGTAACTTCTCGGGTGTTTTAGGAGATGTTATTGCTTTGTCTCAAATTTAGTGGAGGAGTCAATGATGGTATTCAACTTATTCCTGAAGTTGCCGTTGTTAATCGTGGCAGCAAATAAGTTCTGTATGGACTACAAAGCCATTTTAAAGTCTCCAGAGCAGAGCCGGCCCAGACTAAGCAGCTGCTTTGGGCCCCGAGGCCACCAGAGGGCCCCCAAGAGCCCATGCGTTTAGATTGAAATGCATGGTTGGAAAGTTTAGTGTTTTTTTTTCTGAAAACTAAATGTCACTCTGGTGTTTATACTAGTCTACATATCCCTCTTAAATGATTAGATGTGTTTTATTTCCAGAAATGAGATATGTGCTACCTATATTTTTTTGAATCAGGCAGTAGTGTGGACAGCTACATGTTTGCACCTATGTCCCCTCCAGGTGTGTTCTGGGAGCACTGAGGCAACAGAGGGACATTTGAATGAGTGTTTTACAAATTAAAAGACTAAAAGTGAGTGAAGTTCAGTTTATCTAAAGTACGGGACAAAGCCTGAAGAGCCGAGAGGAAGATTGTTTTGGCGAAAGAGGAACTTTTCAGGGAGAACTCGAAATATGTCTCCACTTTACACCCATGGACCTGCAGATAAAACAGTGAGGCTGGACAGATAGGAAACACATCAGAGCGGCACAGGGACAGCAGGTGAGTCTGTTTATTACTTAAGCTGTTTTTGGTTGTGGCTCGTCCTTTTGTCTCTACACATCAGATGTTGTGAGTGCAGTTGAAGTGTCACTGCTCCTGTGTCTGATTAACATGTTGTTGATGGCAGAGACCTTTTTGTTACATCTGCTGAACGAAAGATTGACCTGTGAACGACTCCTGAATGCACTGTGAATGCTCATATAGGGACGCACCGATACTACTTTTTGCAAAACGAGTACTTCATTTTGAGTACTCGCCGATACTGAGTAAAGATACCATTGCCAGACATAATTTTTACTGGTGTTTGATTATAGTGGAAAATTTAATTAATTTCATAGGATTTTTATAGTATAGCCACTTTTTCATCATAGAATTCTTACCTACTGAAATCACTGTAATCAGGTATAATTCCAACATAATTTATTTAGATAAGCACCTGGCTTTAATAGTTACCACTTCCTCTGTACTGCACTCCGTGCTAACAGCTAACGCGCTAACAGCTAACGCGCTAACAGCTAACGCGCTAACAGCTAACCAGCCAGTAACAGTGACTGTGTTACTTTTACCAGGGCCACTCTTTGTCCAGTATGTTCATGCTGAACCTCTTTTTAAAGCTCTGAACTGGCTCTGTTCAGTCACTAAATTGTTTGTCAACTATAATGAGTTCCAATGCAGCACAAGACAAGCACTTGGCTGGGATCCTCTGTGAACTATAAAAAACTCTTATAGTGCTAAATATTTGTATATTTCATGTGACAGTCACATGTGACCACAGCTGTGCTGAATGTGCTGAACAGAGAATGTGCAGCTTTATGTCACCTCTGTGCAGTGCTCAGCTCAGAGCTCACTGCTCTGTGAGAGATGAACTGTGGGCCTCAAACAAGAGGCAGCATGGCTACAGTGGTATCGGCTCTTGGTATCGGCAGCTCAATAATGAGTACGAGTACTGGCACCTGATACTGGTATCAGTATCTGTACATCCTACTCATTAATATGTGCATTTACATGAACTCACAGCATCGAAAGCCTGACAATAAACATAAAAATAATGTGATCCTAAAATCCTCTTATTTAATGTTCAGTCCAAATGATCTGATGATTATACATCTGATCTTATGTCCAGGCTGTTTCTCTTATGCAATTCTTAACATGGATCACTACTTTGTACTTCTTGAGTGATAAGATTTTGAAGTAAATGTACTCTTGTTTAAGTACATTGGCTACTCTATCCAATCCTGCATTTTATGACATAAAGAACTGATAAATCTAAGCCCACTTTGGTCAACTAGAACACATTAATATGCACCAGAAACCAAGAAAAAAAAAGGCCCAGAATTTTTAAACTCCTTTGGCAGACCTTCCTTACAACTTGTGGTTGTAGCTGTTTTGAGCCTCTAGAATTTGCAGTCTTTTTTATAAGTGACTGTGATGATGTCTTAATGTTGTCAAATATGAATATGTGGCAATGAAGTAGCGAGGGCCCCGAGGGCCAATTCAGCGTAAGGCCAGCCCTGCTCCAGAGAATCGGTGAGGTATGGACTTGTTGGTCACATGGACACTGAACATTTTAAGCAAACAAACCTACTTTCTATTAGATTTTAGCTGTCAAACTTTTTTCCAAATTCTCCATTGAAATTAATGGGATTCCTGCTTAACCAGAAGTGATTACACTGTCTCTTTTGTTTAAAAACGTACCACAGTATGGTATTAAATGCTTCTATCTCCATGGAAGCAAGCCCGTACTGCCACCAGGTCAGATCTTATTCAAGGAGTTTCTGACCAATAAAAATCTGCCAAAAAAAAAAAAAAAATGGAAATTGATAAAATAACTACCATGCTGTGGACCGATCCCAGCAAAGCAATAATATCTTCATGGAGACAAGAAAGTGATGGAAAGTTGATGGAACAATACAAAAAAAAAAAAAAAAAAATCACATTCACAGGACCGAAATGAACCTGACTAGCTTTAATAATAAAAATACTAATAATACATAACACTTGTACAGCACTTTTCATAACACTCAAGGCTGTTTCACACAGTTCAAGACAAAATACAAATGAAAGAATCAGATAAAAGAGGAGATGCAGTTATTTGAAGGCAGTTTTGAACAGGTGAGTTGTCAGGGCTTTTTTGAAGATGATGAGTGTGGATAAGTCTCTGATGTGTTTGGGCAGAAAGTTTCAGAGTGTGGGCAGAATGATCTCGAGCTGTATCAGAACTAGTATAAGACCATATAGACGAGTATGGCCCACTATGGAACCTACTGGACAATCGAGGGATTACACAGATATAACGCCACATGGAAATATAAAAGAAAGAACTACAATGAAAATTACTATCCATTGTCTAAATAAAGTGTTTTATATTAGCACTGTGGTATGGGAATCGATCTTGAGTATAGGCCATAGACTGTATATATCTACAGACATAGCTAACCTGCTAGCCACGTTCCAAATAGGAAGTGATTATGTTCCATTTACTCTGGCTCCAATTCACTTTACATTGGCAAATTGTCGCCACTCTTTCTGTAACTGCTGCTGTCAGATTCATCATGTTGGACTTAAAATGTTCATATTAAACCGCTCTACATGATCCTGGAGTTTTTATTTGGCTATTGTGTCTGTAAGTCAAGATATGAACATTAATAGCAGAAAAATCATGCACCTTCTTTTACCAAGGTCACCGCCATT
This sequence comes from Periophthalmus magnuspinnatus, assembly GCF_009829125.3. Lineage (NCBI taxonomy): Eukaryota > Metazoa > Chordata > Actinopteri > Gobiiformes > Gobiidae > Periophthalmus > Periophthalmus magnuspinnatus. Next base: position 6,284,097 of record NC_047145.1, on the reverse strand, counting down.
AGCATTAGCATCAGGTTTGATTGACAGCATTGCTAAGCGACCACTCCATGCTAAACCAGCAGTGTGGGCAGGAAGGGGCGTTACCTTCAACATCCTCTCTCTGGATTGGCTCTTTGGTTGCTATGATACTCGCTGTTGGAATTGCTAATATGTAACTTCGCTCCAAAGTCGTCCCTATAACTGTTAGCCTTAATGAGCTTCATTTGACTGGAGCTGAACGCCATAGGTGACGTCATACTCACTTAGTCAACTTCTTTATACAGTCTATGGTGTAGGATTGTCACGATAACACATTTTGTGCGAGAAACCATGATATTGAAACTACTTTACGCCACTAATTAATATTGAAATAATGCAAGAAAAACACAGTAAAACATTTTTAAATAGACTTAAAATGGACTACTTCACCTCTCCACAGCTCAAATCATACAGTTTTAGAATAAAAATACCCAAAACCTCCCCACTACTGCACTGAAAAAGCACTTGTAGTAAATATTGAGCCCCAAAATATATTGTTCCAGCTTTCATATATTGAACTGTAAGTCGATATAGTAATAGTATAGAGTATAAAAATACTTTTTTCATTTCTGCTCATTTAAAGTCCTCTCTGGCAGCACCAAAAAAACATCAAATTCCCCACACACCGTACAAACTACCTCTGCTGCCCCCGGTGGAGACAGATTGCTTATGAGTGACAGAAGAGGCAGAGGGTCAAACAGGCTTTTCCACTGCTCTGACAGAATGACAATCAAATAACAGGTAGAGTTCCCCGCATTGATGTATACTTCACATGAACAGCACTCAGCCCACCCAGACAAGAGCAGGAGAACTACTGTCACTGAATGAGCGGAGGGTGATGGATGGCTTTAAATCCACCGGGGATATGACAATCAATGTGAACAACACAAAAGTAAAGAAATATAAAAGTAACTTCTGTAGGGTGTCTATATAGTAGAGTTGGGGACTAAGTTGTGACGAGTACTTAATGGTTTAGCAGTATGATGATTTTAATAAATGTGCGGCACCAAAACTCCAACAAATTCAAAACGAAACCATGAGAATCAAAATGTATCGATTTTCTCAGACACCACACACCACATTCATACTAGACTATAGCTACTGAGTTGGATCATTGGATGTAATCATTTTTGTAGTGATTTTCAACGAATCATCAAATGTTTTCTATACTTTTCAGGTTGATACAAAATTGTAAAGTTCAAATGTTGCCACAATGTTTAAAAAAAGGTGCTAAAATAGATATTTCTGACATCTTAGAGCTGGTAAATATTGGTATTGTTTCATATAGCAAAGTTAACATTATTATTAGTAGGGATCTTGTCAAGAGTACCTAGCTGGAGTTTTAACCTAGTGTCCATGCTTTAGGTTTATGGCAGAAAAATATATATAGTTCATGAAGCAACCCACCCAGACACAGGAAGAACAAGCAAACTCCATACTGAAAGGTGACAGTTGCTCAGTTGGTAGTGTTTGTGCATTGGTCCGAAGGTTGGCGGTTCGAATCCCGCTCTGTGTGTGAATGGATGAGCGGTTCCTTGATGTAAAGAGCTTTGAGCGCCTTGAAGGTGGAAAAGCGCTATATAAAAATGTGATCTTTTACCATTACCGTGTCTATGTTGCAGAAATCAAGCCCAAGACCTTCCTGTTATGAAGCAGGACTCTTTCCCGCTTCCTCAAATGGAACAGTGCAACCTTGTTTTTGTATTTAACTTTTGTAATGGTTTCAACTTCTGTTTGCTGCAAATATGATGGATTTGCCCTTGACTAAACGCTATATTCTGAGCAGATTTAGGATTCAGGGAGGTCAGTGAATAACCAAAACATCTACAAACTCCTGTTCAGAATCACATAAACATTACAAAGTAGACTTACCCTGGTTTGTCCTTTCAGTCTGTTTTGCATATGGTGGGCGAGACATTGTTAGCGCTTCGTTTTTGTGTGGGATTTTAGGCCCGTGGCTCACTTCTCTTGCTATAATTATTGTGTTGCTTGGAGTTGTCCTTTAAAAGAGAAGGAGCTGATGAGGAAAAGTGGAAATATGGGACAGGGAGGCTGGCAACTGGGTCAGTGTAGCACAACAGGGTTCGGCAATGAGAGGCCAATGGGAGCCAATGTCAAGCAGATATAAAAAGACAAAGATATCATACAGGGACGTTTCAAATCATTCAAAAAGTACTGTCTCAACCTTGAGTTACAGTTATGCTAACGTAGGCGTGTAGCATCTTCGACATTTTTTAAACAGAGTTGCAGTTGTTTTCCTGCCAACCTCAATGGGTGTTTTTGTTATAAAATGCCAATTTCAATACCAAATGTGTCAGTCACTTGGGTCTATACTAAGTTATCCTTATTAAAATGACAGTGTTCTTAATTGTGAAACTTGTTTTAACCATAGACTGTAAATATAAATGAACATAGCTAACCTGCTAGCTGTTGCGTTCCCAATAGGAAGTGATCATGGGTGCGTCTCACTGTTGAAGGTAAGGGGCGTTACCTTCAACAGGCTCACTCCAGGATGACTCTTTGGTTGCTATGATACTCATGAAATTCCCTATATGGAGCGCTGCTAAAAATCCGCCAGCTAGCCTCAATGAGCTTCATTTGACTGGAGCTGTAGCTGACTATGGGCAACGTCACACTCACTCCACTTTATACAGTCTGTGGTTTTAACGTATTTGCATCTAGACATTAAAGTACCATAGGACTTTTTCCACTATATTACAACATTGTTCCCTCATCAAAAACAAACCTGGGGTTGTACTTTGCTTCATTCACCTTGTTTGATGAGTACTTCAGCGTTTCAGTTTCATACAGCTAAACTCTTGTACAGTCTCCTAAACCATGAGTCAAGTGTCAATAATACATAGAAGTTTAGCTGTAAACAACATTCCAAAAAAAGTGTCTAACTATCTAATAATGTTACGCCGGAGTTCCCTCTTGTAATAGTCTTCATCGTGTAGAGGATAAGAAATGGACTTGTGAACTGGAGTGGTCTGACTTCTCCATCCAATAACCCGCTGCATTTGGACAGATTTAAAGGGTTCATTTTGTGCAAATAGGATTTAGTCGGCGCCCCTTAAGCTCTTGAGAAAATTAGAAAATGGTGACGAACTGAGCCCCATACTATTTTTTTCTTATTATTTTTACCCTTTTAGTCATATTTTACATATTATTTTGCCTAGTCCAGCTCTTCAGCCATCTTGATTTATCACAATTTAAACTTGCTTTCCAGATACGCTGATCAAACAAGTTTGTTCCTGTGATTTATGAACTGTATTAGAAGTAGCCAACTTTGCACACTTGGTAAATTAATTATTCCTTCTTGATTGTGAAATAAAGTGAAAACGGTAGGCAGCGGTGTACAGTTATTCATCATTTGTTATAGTGTTTAGCTGGTGGCTATGCAGTTACCATGGCGCTGGAGGCATAGTGTGCGATGAAATACATGTAAGCGTCAAACGTCCAGCTCTGAGCGAAGCTGTGGAGGGCTGAAGCTGCAGTTTATGGAGTATGTATTAAACACTGTATGTCATTATAGGGATGTGTTCAAAGCCTGGAGACATTTAGTGATTTATTCTCATGAAATAAGCAGGGAAAGTGGTGCTTAGTAAGTCTCTATGCCTGAGCTTACATCTTAGAGCACAGCTGAGTATAAACTTCTATCTGTATCTGTTAGGGCAGACTGGCTGGCCCTACTACTTTCTAATTATAATTCATAGATAAACTTTGTCACTGCTTCTTTGAATTTAATAAGATTTATTTAAAGGCCTTATGGCAGGTTTTCTTTTTTCTTCTTCTTTCTAATTATTACTTGGTTTGGCGTTTTTCACTTCGGTTATAGCAGTTGTGGATGAAGTACGCAATTTTGGTACTTAAGTAAAAGTACAGATACTAGAGCAAAAAAACAAACAGTCAAGTACAAGTATCACAAGAAAAAAATGACTTAAGTACAAGTAATGAAGTACCCGTTTAAAAATTAGCTGAGAGTAAGAAGAGTAAAATGTACTGAGAGTAAGAAGAGTAAAATGTACTGAGAGTAAAATGTACTGCGAGTAAAAAGAGTAAAATGTACTGTGAGTAAAAAGAGTAAAATGTACTGAGAGTAAGAAGAGTAAAATGTACTGAGAGTAAAATGTACTGCGAGTAAAAAGAGTAAAATGTACTGCGAGTAAAAAGAGTAAAATGTACTGTGAGTAAAAAGAGTAAAATGTACTGAGAGTAAGAAGAGTAAAATGTACTGAGAGTAAAATGTACTGAGAGTAAGAAGAGTAAAATGTACTGAGAGTAAAATGTACTGCGAGTAAAAAGAGTAAAATGCACTGAGAGTAAAAAGAGTAAAATGTACTGAGAGTAAAAAGAGTAAAATGTACTGAGAGTAAAAAAGTAAAAGTATTTCGCACAGGTTTTGAGATCTAACAAAGCTTCAAATACATAGTTTGATAAAAAATGTGTGCTGAATTTTGTTCAACAGAAACATTTTTTTTCCTAGCTGTTTTTATTTGTCTCAGTCTTTTCAGCAGATTTCATACAATAACAAAAATACTTTCACTTTTTAGTCCTTTTAAAAAATAGTAGTAGTACAGATACCTGCTCTCAAATGTAGTGACGACAAAGTAAAAAAAAGAACACACTTTACAATGTACTTAAGTAAAGAACAGATAACTTTTTTTTGTTTTACTTAAGTACAGTATGTCACTACCTTTACTCTCTTATGTTCCACCAGAGTTTAAGGGAGATTTTATTGCACTGGTGTATATGACATATCCTTCGATCCTGACTGTCTGGTTAAGGTGGCTCAGGGAAGATCAATGGTTGGTAGATAAATCCTAGCTCCTAATAGTTGCTGCTGTTTGGTTATTGGGCAACACTCCATCTGTTTTTCTAACCTTTTTCTACACATTTTAATGCATTTGTCTATTTTGTACATGTTTCCCATGGCTGAATTAGTTTGTTTTTGTGCATGCTTCTATTAAATGATCACCGATTAACCCCTATTCATGAGTTTCAGCTTCACATTTAAGATGCAATGTTTGGCTTTAAAGCATGAATCGCTATGGCAACAGTCCTATCTTTTCGTCATCCTGCATTCTCCCATGGATTGGTCTGTTTGGTACAATTTTAGAAACCAGAAAGAGATACATGTGGACAGGGTTTGACAGCACTGGAAATACAAATTTACTTTGACCTATTTTCATAACTTGTGTAATTATTTCCTCTCAATATTGTCTTCATGTCATGTCTTTGTTTGCTTTTTAAACTCTTTGACAAATGTGTTTGGAGCGCTGGAGGAGTGAATGTGACCTAATTCAACTTGACTGTTAGATCTGCATTAGGCTCCCTCCAAATTAGACCCAAACATTCACTGAAGGACAATAGAGGCCACAGATGAACTTGAGAAATGACTCTGCAGCAACAATGGAAAGTGTGCCAGTCTTTGACAAACTTAAAAAGTTGCATTGACCTACAATTTAGTTTGAATATTTTGTGTTCTAGTTCTATTTCTCAAAGTATCACATAAAATTACTACTATTGCCAATTGTTGAAGATGACATTTGGGAATTTATACAGTGGGATGAATGAATAAAACATGTGTTGAAGAACTGCTTTTATCCAGGGTTACTTTACAGAAATGGCATATATAATAGGATGGGAATGACAGGGACAAGGATACATACATTCTGCAGTCAAACGGTATCCCAAACAACAACTGTTTATGAATATACTATTACTACACATTTAATTACATGATAGTTCCATATTAGTGTGCTTTATGTAATTGTGAGGGATTGCAGACCAGGTAGAGAGTAAGAGAAAGTAGTTTTATCTGATCAGACAAGACAGCAGACATATGCGTTATATTACATAGTAGCCTTTCCAGTATTTATACCCTGAGAAAGGTCGTATCTATAGAAGGCTGGTCCTACTAGGATTTAAACAAATTTTACATACTGTCCGTACAAGGTCATAAATGGATATACTGTTATATCTGTGGTTATGGGAAGACAGAATATGTCACTGAAAGTTTGATGTTTGAAGAGGCCTTTTGTCAGAAGAATATGGATATCTGCAGCATGTAACTGAAGTAGCTGGTTCCAGTGAAGACGTCTTAAAATAAGTATGTATAGCCTTCATACTGAGGAATAATGTCTTTAACACACAATATTCAACACAAGGTTTACGAGCAAAGAGAAAACAGAAATCATGCTTTTACTTTAGTTTGACATTTGCTAAATACCAGTACTACCAGTATTTGAAATGGCCCATCTTCAGGTCTGGTGTGAGTACTACATAGACTTTTCACCTTTTTAATGGGTAAAGCTCATAGGATATCGGTGCAAAAAAATAAAATAAATAAATAAGCTAGTCATGATATAATAACAAACTTAAAAAAAACAACAAATAAAAAAAAACATACAACATAAATAAATAAATAAAAATAATAAAATGAAATGCACTGCTGTTTTATATGTGGGTGCATGGGTGAGGCTGGCTTTTGGTGCAAACAGATAAATGGTAAATATGGTTGAACTTATAAAAAGTACAGATCACATGTGTTGATTTTTCTTGGGAAGATTGTTACACAAATGTCTCTATGGAAGATAACTGAATGTAGAAAATGCCAGTTGCCATTAGGCTTGTTAAAAAATCAGATACTAATTGATGCTAAACCTAATATCGATACTAGATACTAATTTGAGCGGGTAAAAAAATCACATTGACAGGACACAATTTGAGCTTCCCTGAACAGTTTTAGTGTGATTTTGAGCTTTATCAGATCTAGTATAACATCTCATGCTAACGTAAAGCAAGTACTGTAGCGTTCTGGTGCAAGGAAACACGGCAAATGTCTTCTGGTTGTTTACTTTCTGAACACGAGGACAACAGTCGGAAGTGCACCAATGTTCACTTTCTATGTGGAACGTGGTGGCTAGCAGGTTAGCTATGTCCATTTATATATATATACAGTCTATTCCAGTAACTGACGAACAGAAACGTCACATCAGCTCGTTGGCATAGCAGCCAGGTGTCACGTACAAAAGCTGTCAGGTCTGAACTAAACAAAAGTATCTGCTTATTACAGTACTATTATTTTATGTATGAAAAGTCAATTCCTTAATATTGAAATCAAAAGTTTGAAAATTTTAGTATCGTAACAGCACTAGTTGCTTATAGTGCTTATCTGTGTTGAACCAAAGTTGCGTCTCCAGCATCGTTCCATCAGGGAGACTAATCCCTGACAGCCCCCTCCAGGTGAAAAAAGACTGGTTAATTTCCCCTGGTAGACAGCGCTTGATGCAAAAAAGATAAAAAGATGCAAAACTCCTGCTTTTGGTCCCAAACGTCTCCTGAAGGAAAAGTTGAAGAAAGTTTTGTCAGAGCTTTTAAACAGTATCATGAAACAGGGAGGTCGTCTCACAGGTAATATTCCCCCGGTGCACACCCACACTTAAAAACACATGTTAGAACTGTGGATTCTACTCATCTGACTATAGTTTGGGTGGGATGCCAACTTCCTGTTTGGCTTCCACTCTCACTTATTTCATTTTATCTCTGCATTTTAACTTTTTGATATGAAAGTGTTCGATAAAGGCGCATATGTAACTTTTCTACATGCATATCTGCCGCTTGCTCGTTTCCATGGAGATGTTATTGCTTTGCTGAATGTCCCACAGTATGGCATCAAACATCTGTCTAGCATTTATCGCGTTATGGATGGTTTCAATTGCTCAAAATTACCTTAAAAAATGAGAATCCTTACTGTGAGTGGGGTTGCTTTTCCGCAGATCTGGCCTGTAACTTGGTTATGTCAGCTGCTTGTCTCCGTGGAGAGAGAGGAGGACAGTTATGGTATGGATAGTTTGAGAGGTGATTTTTAGGCAATTGGATAACACTGCTGGTTGTTGCTGACTCTTTGCTGGTTCTTTGCTGGTTGAATGATAGGAAAATAATCAATATAAAAAAAATATAATAATAATAATAATAATAATAATAATAATAATAATAATAATAATAATAATAATAATAATAATAATTATTATTATTATATTTTTTAAAGCACTCTTCATTCCATAGAATCTCAGAGTGTTACAATAAAACAAGAACTTTAAACCAATACTAATTGCTAAAAAAAAAAAAAAAACAACAAGCAAAATAATCAAAGGAAGCTGAAATTATTAAAACAATGTTGACTAACCCATATGTAATATTTCAGATTTCAGAACCTATTTGTGTCCCCAGATATGGGCTAGGCATGTTCATATCACATAGACTTATAGTGTTTACTGATAACAATTTTAAGGCTGAATCATTCGTACAAAAATTATTCACATTTGGGTTCTCAAGAGGATTATCCAATCAGAAAGCAGAATGAGCCTCACATTTGGGTTGCCAGTTTCAATGCTGAAATCCAGTTGGTTTAAAAAAAACTCTTTTAGATCTGAGTCCTTCCTACTTAAATCTCAGCACCTGCAGCCAATCATGAATCAGTGCTAGTGCAGCCTCTGTAGCTCAGTGAGAGAATTCTGAAGGTTCTGAGTTTTCACAAAGTTCTGTCCATATACTGAGAATGAGAAAAAACGTCCTCTATTTACAGGTTAAGACACTGGCAACCCCGGTTCAGTTCAGAAAGTAGTTTCTTTTTTGTAAACAGTAAAAGCACAGACTATAGACAGCTCCTCTAAGGTGATTAAAACAGACTGTAAGATCACGGTTTCTTTATAAAACCTCGGAACACAAAACATTCATTTGTGTTGAATTCATTATCATTATTCGGCAGAAGTAAACACATGCATTGACTTTATTAAAACTCATCCCGGCTGCACTTTGGCATGTGCACAATGTATTCAGTGAACAATGCTTTTTTTAGCCTTGTGGGAGGATTAGCGTGTATGCTAACTGCTGGCTGCATTAATATGGTCCTCAATAGGAAATAAAACAACAGTTAATGCAACAGATGTCATTTATAAAGCAGCTGTGTGATCAAATGGAGACGTGCAGAATGAGAACGCGTTAACTGATGTGAGCCGTGACAACAATGTAACGTGCAAGTGTCTGTTTCTACCTCAGGTGCTGTTAATATTGAGATGAAATGAAACACAAAAACATTTAATTTAGGAAAATAATCACGACCATCACGCAGACTCTATTTATGGGAATGCTTTAATGATGTGCACACAATGGTTTCAAATTAAAAAAACAAAACATCATTATAAGCATGCTGGCTCTTTGTTTCAAATGTAATTTAGTCAATTAAGTAACACGCTATTTTAGGCCATTTAACCATGTAACTAAAATGGTAAATGGGCACATGCTTACATAGCACTTAACAACCTTCAAGGCTCTCAGAGAGGTTTATATCAATGAACCACTCACACATTCACACACACATTCATACAAAAGAGTACACTGACATTGGGGCCGAGTGATGGAAGAAGTACAGTTTTGTTAAGTAAAAGTACAGATACTGGAGCAAAAAAAACAAAAACGGCCTCAGCCTTTTCAGCAGGTCTCAGACAATAATAAAAATACCTTTACTTTTCAGTCCTGTTCAAAAATGTACGTAGTGGAATAGAAAGTATAGATGCCTTCACTCAAATGTAGTGTACAGATAGCACGTAGGTTCTTTACTACTTTTACTTTACTATGTTCCACCACTGGTTGAGTTTTTTGCTCAAGAACACAATGACAGCATTCATCTGTAGGAGCTGGAATCGCACCGCCAACCTGTGGCTCAGTGGATCTGACCGCTCTAACAGTGATATTCATGTAGAGTGTGTGATTTGAAGGTTCTTGAATATAAATGCTGGGTATGCTGTATGTCTAGAGTGACATACAGTGTGATTATTATGTTAACATTAATTTATGATAATACTGTCTAATATTATGCCATTAAAGAAACAGGTCTGAAGGCCACAGTAAATGTTTAATGGTTGTGATGTTACAGCACTATCCCACCTTCAAGGCTCTCAAAGGGATTTATATTAAGACACTACATTTGACTTGGCAATGCTATTCAACACATATTTTTGTTTTTGTTTTAGTGGTCATTTATATGCAATAGGTCAATATATTTATTTTGTTTTATTTTTTTATTTATTATTATTATTATTATTATTATTATTATTATTATTAGTATTATTATTATTAGTATTATTATTATTAGTATTATTAGTATTATTATTATTACTATTACTTTTACTATTACTATTATTGATTGATTGATTTTTTTTTTTTTATTAATTAATTTATTTTTTTCATTTACCATAGAGAATGTTCCAAAGTATTTCCCTGACCAGCCAGTCCCTTAGACATTCAGTTTTAATCCAAAGGGGTCTGCAATCAAATCGTAAATCCTGAAAAACCTTCATCTTTACTTGGGACGGTCCAACCACAGCCGCTCTCAAAATTCTCATAGAATTCTGAACAAAATGTTTAACTTTTTGTTTAGTTTTTTTCTTGACATAAATACGAGTTTGGTGCTTTGATTGTTGATTCTGCAGAAATCTGTTTCTCAGATCTGTATTATTATGTATCTTTGTTTTGACATGAACAGACCAAGCATCTTTCTGATTGGTTAATCCATCTGTCAATCACAGCTAATTCAAATTGGAGAGACCGGACACAGTTCCAGCCCCTCGTGTGGTCCTGGCAGATGAAAAAAGTATGATTTGAACATCCGTATTCCTTCCAATTTCCATAGAATCATGCAGGTGACATGCCACATCCAGAAAGTTACATATTATCTTTGTATATCTATATCTTTGTTCACCATCACTTTCACTTAAAAACATTGAGATCAGATCTTGCCTTATTCTTCCCTACACTCTAAAGCCCTGAAGCTCTGCAATATTAAAGTAAACATACGTCAATTCCACCCCCATCTTCTCTGACAGATCTCTGCGTGAAGAACCAGGAAATCAAATGACGCAAAAAAAGAGTCTAATCAGGTGTCAGAACTTAAAATAGCTCATGTTGGCGCGCATCACCTTCAAATGGCTTCCCCACTGCTCCGCCCCTCCGCCGCCGTGGAGACTGCTAAGTGCACAGGATCCCTTTGAAATGATAACTTCAGGAGTTGTCCCAGAATGACTTGTCTTTGAAATTTTGACCTTGCTGTCTTCCTTACTGTCTCAACAAAAGCCCTGGGGAGTTAAGTATAGAAAAGCATGGATAATTATTATGTGCAGAAGCAGATATGAGCAGTGACATGTTAAAATATCAGCTGTGCAGAAATGCCAGGTCAAATCAGGCAAGGCAAGTTTATTTGTATAGCACAATTCTTACACAAAGTAATTCAAACAGCTTTACAGAAAAATAAAGAAATTAAAGTCAAACATTTGTTTAATTCCTGGGCTTACGGGGTCTTTTGTGGAGAGTTTGCATGTTCTCACTGTGTGTCCTGTTTTTTTTTTTCCTGGACAATAAAGTGTACCTTACCCTTCAGTTCAATTTAGTTTTATTTATATAACGCATTTAAATATAACTTCAGCTGCGCAATGTGCTTATATACAGATGATACGATACATAGATAAAGAACAGTAAAACACCAAGATATCCTGCCTAGTTAGAATGAAATGCCAAGAAGAAGAGGTGGCGTTTCAATCTAGTCTTAACTCTACTGTGGCGGATGGTACTGTTGCCGATAGAGCGCGGTTGTGGACTTTCCATTACCGTAACTCTGCAACCAATTGTGCTTCATGTAAATTCAAAGGGCGTCTCAAAGCAGAGGCATGGGGCTCTTTAGATATGTTACTGTTATTACAGTAATGTGCTTAAGTTGTCCCTCGACGAAAGATGACGAATCAGAGCGCAGGTGCCGCCGGGATTCTCCCAGTCAGTTTTTCGATGCCTTAAAGGAAAAATAAGGATGGATATGTGAAATAGAGGTAGTTGTGTGAAGAAGAAAAAAAAGCAGTACACTCTGATACTTCCTTTAACATGATTTTTATGGCTAAAAAGAATAAAAGTCTAGGCGAGCTATACTGGTCTATAATGTGCTCAGTCCTTAAAGAGTTAAACTGGGTGAAAGATGGAGAGGAGAGATGATTTGACAGACAGAGGGCGCTGTTCCATAATCTGGGTGCTGTTACCTCTGGTCTTGAGCCTAAGCTGGTCAGCTGACCTCTGAGTGAAGTATAGTGATGCAGTAACTCCCTCAAATACAGAGGACCCATAGAGTGTACACATTTAAACACAATAACAGTCATTATCCTTCTGATGTGTGCAGAAGAGTTGTGGTGACAAGAAAGAGTTTGTTGACGGGGCATTCAAATTATAGTGTAAAAATATAGTGGAAAATTCACTAACCTAGTTCTCTACACATCTACACATTATCAATCTGGAATGGCTCCCATCGATATTGTTCTAGAAGAGAAGGAACTCGAAATCTAAACTGTGGAACGGACCATCAAAGTTTCACCTTACAATGCAGCAGCGGGAGCACTCGGAGCAGCTCTGTGTGTCTGCGAGCACACAAGAGAAGAGGAGAGGGGTCACAAGAGGAACGGGCACTGCTGTCCTCATGGTTGTACACGCACATACAGGAGGGGGGAGGGGAGGAGGGTCTAACTAATTGATGCATCAAATTAAATCCTTGTATTTCCATAGCACATTTTGCAAACAAATGCAGTTTCCAAAGTGCTGCACATAGTGAAATAAAAATCAACTATTTAAAGGCCCATATTACGCTATTTTCTGATCTATGTTATACCTGCAGTTATGTTTTATTTCATTCACACATATTCAACACACAAACACAACAGGTTAAAACATTAAAATGTACTAATAGGCATAAATAAAAATCAAACTTAAAATAAAACAAAACAGTAAAAGACACAGCCAGAGAATAAAAGTTGTTCTTAAGACACGATTAAAATGAAAAATTGATGTAACGCTTTAACACATTGATTTTCCCATCCCTAGTTTTTGTTTTCTGCTCTGTACCAAAAGTTGTGTGGACTTGACCAGATCAGTGGGAGCTGTGGCTACAAGATGGATTCTGGTGAGTTTGAAAACAGCGTGTTGTTTGCTGGCGTCCCAGGTTTGCTCTCATGTACGTGCACACAACCGCAGTCATAAGACAAAATGACTATTTGAGTACAGTCTGCTCCAATAAACATCCTTGAATCTTTGCCCTTTTTCTTCAATTCGAAGTTCTTTGGAAAACCAGACAAGTTCAACCCCACGTTAACATACATTTACAGACTCATTATTGTCTCTGCAATTTCCTCTGGTGAGATGGTGTGGACAGGTAGAGCAGGGCTGGAGACGGCGGCTCTCTCTGTGTATAATCAAACGGCTGTACGCCCAGAGGAGAGCTGGAGGTGATTATGTGCAATCAGCTGCCTGCAGAGCCCCAAATGAGCCCGAGCACGGAACATGGGGCCAATACTTACACATCATTATCGAAGCAGCGTTCACACAATACACATGCCACTTTGATCAACATTACATTACATTAGCATTTGCAAAACCACTGCATTTGTACAAGAGGCTCACACTTGTAGCCAGATTCTTGAGTGTGAATGGCTATATTTATGTACTTAATGATTACAACAGGATATTTGGAAGTTTGTGGAAAAAAAACTGTCAAACTTTGAGATTTGCTAAATTTGTTTGTTCAGATTACAATTTTGAAGCCTGAAAATAGTCACCTAAATCACATAGAGTGGTAATTTTTAAATGCATATGCAAAAAGTAAACCCAAGCAAAGTTAAGATTACTTGGATTAAGAATATTTTATTGAGTAAGTAAAATGATCTACCAATGAGGAGAAGAATGACACTTTTTTATAGTTCCTTAATATGTACGGGGACTATTTATATTATGGAATTATATGGATGACTAGCAGTAGTTGTTGTCAAATGAACGAGTATATGTGCTAGCAACAACGCAACCACGTGGCATCAAGGATATACATATAAAGTACTGATAGATAGGGCTTATAAATGCAATCTATAGACCGTAATTAAAGATTATGCAAAATAGTTTCTTTTTTAGCTTTCTACCTTGTTCTAACCATATTCCCTCATCAAAACACATGCCTGGAGAGGTTTTATATGTCATCCATGCATGTTTCACTAATTTAAAGATCTCTCACATGGGCCCAATTTGAACCCTCCTTATGGTTAGCTGGAAGATTCTGTGCGATGCTCAGACCACACGCCTACGTCGCCCACGCTCCCACTTGATAACCTGGTGCGATGTGCAGTAGTTACATTAATGGAATGCACACTGATTGCGTTGTGATAGTGCTCTGAAGGGGGAGTGACTTAGTGAAGAGAGCAAAGGGAGAGGAGATTCAGAACGTCGATATTAGCAGATCTGGATTCCAAAAAATTGTATGAGCCATGAAAAAACAACAAAACAAATCAATATTCTACTTTACATCTATAGAGGCGCCTTCTACAGATGCTACAAAATACAAGAGATAAAAGAAAAAGTACAAACTGAACCATGCACTTCCAGCCTTTGAAATCACCATAACTAGCATTTATTTCCTCCCCTGTCTTTTCCTGCTAGACGAGCAAACTAAACAAGCCTGACGCACGCAGATGGAAGTATAGGTGCATAGACCAAGCCTCTTGAATACAACCCGCTGTCTGCCTAATCAGCCCCAATCACTGCCGCTCCTCTCCTCCCATCAACACATATTGTATACGGGTACAAGACCTCCACTCCTCGTGCAATTCCCACCTAATTGAGGTCGGCTGAGTCCCCACTCTCTCCTCACCTATGGCTCAATCATGGCTAGATTGAGTCATCCATAAACATTGTGCTCTTTCAGGGACTGTTGCCAGGTTTTCGCGCCATCGGATGCCGTCAGGAATCCGACCAAGCGCAAATATGTTCCACAGCGTCAAGATAAGAGGATGTGGAATGAAAAAAGGCAGTGTTGTGTGAACGGTGGATACTGGGGTTTGCAGTTAAGTGAATTTTATGGTGCAGTACAGTAATGTCCGCTTTGTATCTTAGTCTTTGAATTTGATGGAGATGTAAGTCAGTTTTTTCCATGCAAAAACGGTAGAATTTAGACTGTCTATAGAAGTAGTATCGTTATTTCAAAATGTGTTTCAGTGGATAATAGCCAAACAGCTGTTCAATTTGCTGAAGGTTAGTCCTGGTTTTTGCCTCAAACACAATTTAATCTATTTTTTTTTATTAATGATGCAATGCAAGGATCAGACAATCGCCCTTTTTAATTGGAGTATAATCTATTTTACATTTTTTATATAGCGCTTTTCCACTTTCAATGCACTCAAAGCGCTTTATATCAAGGAACCACTTACCTTGAGTGTTTTAAGTGTCTTGCCCAAGGACACAACAACAGTATTTAACTACGGGAGCTGGAATCGTACTGCCAACCCGTGAATCAGTGGATTTGACAGCTCTGCCAATGATGTTTATGATAGTATCTGGAATTAAGTATTTACAGGCAACAAATAGACAAAACTAAACCAACATATTGTTTTGTTTTTTTTATCTCCTGAAAAACAAGTATCCATGAATCTCTGCTCTCATCTAATCACAATATTTCATCACAGTTTTAGAAATCAAGGTAAGCAAGCAAAGTTTATTTTCTAAAGCACCTTCAAAGACAAGGAAGTCACAAAGTGCTTCACAACCAGACGGTAAAACTCATAAAAATAACTCAATTACAATAACAGTCAGTACAAAAATATGCCGGTCAAAGCAGCTTCTAAACAACTACTGCACCTTAAAACGCTTGACCAAATATGTGTGTTTCCAGTTGGCGTTTGAAGGCATCAACAGACTCCAGTGAAAGCAACGAGAGCGGGAGGTTGTTCCAGAGTCTGGGAGCAACAGCTTGGAAGGAGCAGTCTCCTCTGGTCTGAATCCAGATACCTCAAAGAGCGAGGAAGGGCATACGGTTGGATCAGATCATTGATGTAGGAAACAGCCTGACTATGCAAAGCTCTGAAAGTCAGCACCAAAGTTTTAAATTGTATCTGATGAAGAGCCAATGAAGAGATTTGAGAATAGAGGTAATGTGAACGCTTCTAGTGCTGCAAAGTTTTGGACCAGCCGCCGACAAGACATCTCATTTTTGTTTAAACAAGGAAAGAAATTATTACAATAGTCTAAACGTAAGGACACAAAGGCATGTCTGATCATTTTGTGTCACAATTTTCATAGGCTGTGAAATTTTCTCATGGTTGGCAAGACACAACTCTCAAAATGAGCCAAAATGTGAGATTTGGTCCATGAGAAGGAGGCCTGGCAAGATTTTGATATGATTAAAAATAAATGAATTCATAATTTTGAGTTAATTATGCATCATTTATTTTTTAATGAATTTCCAGTATAAGCAGTGGGCGCACAACAAATTAATATTATGGTTATTGAATCTAATGCAAATGGTATATTAATCTATCTGGGTGCTATTTTTTTTAAACAGAACGTAATGAGATTGTTCTATACATCGTGTGGTGTTCTGAATCTATGAGATCCTCACAAAATTGACTCATGTGAGCTTTAATTCGTGTAATAATATTGGTACCTCCTCAAAAACATACCTGGAGTTGTGTTTTGTTTCATTCGCACATGTTTGAGTAATCTTTAGTATTAGTCTGTCTACGTTTCCAAAGCTCAAAATGCTCTGTTCTACCTTGTGATGTCATGAAGTGGTAGCGGTAGCAGCTTCTTTTACCTTTTGTTCAGTAGAGATTGGCAATTCCAGGGCTAAAATTATCCAAATGATTCTAGTGAAGGTGTGTGGAGTTTAAAAACACAGTGGAGCACTTCATGTATTACCACGTGACATAACAAGGTGGAACAGTGTCTTTCCGTTTGATAGAAGAACTCTCTAAAACTGCAGGATTTCTGTTTTAAACATGTATGAATGAAACAAAACACAACTCCCGGTATAACATAGAACAGAAAATAGCATAATAATGGCACCTTAAACTCTGGATTAATGGCAGTTTTAATAAATACTGTGTTTTAAAAGTAGTTCTATGTTATTCCTCTTATTATAACATATCTCCGTGACGACCTGTCAAAACGCCCATGTGTCATCCCGTTACATCAGAAAAGCCAAAGTGCCACCTCGAATTACTGCCACTATTTATGATGTAATATTGTCCTGCATGACATCGCGATGGGCCAATCAGAGAGCTCCGTCATCCTCAGCTCGTAGCATTGACCTCACTGTAAACATGACATCGTTAATAAAAAATGGAACAGGCTTCTTTATTGTCTACGCCCCGAGGAAAACAGCTACGTCGTATCGTAAGGGGTGTATTTATGCGTGTGTTAGGGAAGTAAACGCGGAACATATGAGCGAGCACCCTTTAGCACCCTAGGGTCCTTGGGCTTGGGTGACATTGCTGCACCCATTAGTCACTGCAGACAGGGGGCAGCGTCGTGTCTGTGTCTCTGCTCCGTGGAGGCTAGCGCGCGCGGAGCTATTGATAGCGTTAGCAAGGCTGCGCAGAATGTGGTGGCTTCTCCTCTGAACCATTACAACACAATGGGAACGCGTCATGAATACATCTGCTCAGGCCAAGACACAGAGCTCGGGTAAAACAAGGTAACACGACAAATACACGTACATGTTTGGATTTGTAACTATAGTTCTTTCAATAAATTCTTTCTTTGGTTATGGTTTGGTTTTGGTTATTATTATATGCTTTTTGCGGAGGGATTTAGTATTAACCTCATCAAAAACATAACCTGGAGGTTGTGTTTTGTTTTATTCACACATGTTTGAGTAACCCTTTATTATTAGTCTGTCTACATCTCCAAAGCTCAACATGCTCTGTTCCACCTTGTGATGTCATGAAGTGGTAGTTTTCAAGTTAACAGCTACTTTTTACCTGTTTTTTTTTGTTTTGTTTTGTTTTTTTCAGTAGAGATGAGAAATGTATTACCCCACGACATCACAAGCTTGTACAGAGTGGTTTCTGGTTTAAATGTGTGAATGAAACAAAACACAACTCCACAACTTTTTATTTGGAAACAACATTATAACAGATCAGAAAATGTGCGTAATATCGGTTATTTTACAATCGGTTCATTATAAACTACAAAATAGATACATGTAATCTATGACTTGAAGTTAAATATTTCTGAATAATCACATGTATAAGTACAAAGCAGTGGGTGGGGATAGGGGGTAGGTGAAAGCTGCATTTTTCTGAGAACTCAAGCATCAGATACAGGACAATACAAAATTACTGAGACATGCTTAAACCAGTCAAAATACAACATTATAGCGTGGTTAAAAGATCTTCAGTTGATTTTTATATATGGTAAATGGTCACTTTTTTATATAGCGCTTTTCCACTTTCATGGCACTCAAAGCGGTTTACATCAAGGAACCAGTCACACATTCACACACATATTCATGCACCAATGCACGCAGACACCGGGGGGTTAACTGTCTTGCCCAAGGACACGACAACAGCATTCATATGTTTGTCACTAGATCTGACCGCTCTACCAATGTCTTTGAACTGCCAACCTTCAGATCAGTGAAAAAACTTTACCAACCAAGCCACTGTCGCCCATATGTCCCTTTTACAGTGAAGGAAGAATTACAAGTTTAATTTAGTTTGCATAATAACATAAAACATCGCTGATAGAAGCAGGATTTGAGCTCCATGTCTTGATTCACTGAGTGTTCACACTTATTCATTTACTTTTTATTGATTAATCCGTATACAGCCACAAGGTCACTGCTGACAATAGACTGAGATTTGAACCAGTGACCTCGACCTGGGTTCACTTCTCTAACACACAAACTAACCTGCTATTGCCTTTGTGTACGTTTTATTTTATTTTTTAGCTGGAATGTCTTGCATGTGCGGTTCTATGTGAGCTGGTAGCACATTGAACAGTGGTGGAAGAAGTACTCAGTTGTCTTACTTAAGTTAAAGTACAGATACCAGAGCAAAAAACAGAGTAAAATCATGAAAAATTCTACTTAAGAGTACCAGTTTAAAAACGTACTTAAAGAGTAAAAAGTAAAAGATCTAGATTTGGAGATTTAATAAAGGGTAAAGTGTATTGATTTTGAAGAACTCGGAAGATTTGTGCTGATTTGTGCTTTTTTTTTTTTTTTTTTTTTTTCAGCTGAAACTGAAACAACTGAATTGAATTGGTAGGATTCTTTTTATTTATTTTTTTGCTCATTTTTGTTTGCTCAGACTAAGAACTTGCTTTAAAAATAAACACCTCAGTCTTTTCAGCTGGTCTCAAACAATCAAAAAAGAAAAAAAAAAAGCTTTTACTTTTCAGTCGAAATCAGTCCAGTAGTGGAGCAGAAAGTACAGATACATATTCTCAAATGTAGTGAAGTAAAAGTAAAAAGTATCCACACTTGTACTTTACCACTCTACATTCAGCCATCCTCTCTGTCTCTCAGGAGCAGTGGATGGCGAAATGTGGGGGATCTTGACCTATAGCTTTGAAATACCTGACTGGAGGGCAACAATATGACAGAAGCTGATTAATTTGCAGTATCCAATTCACATCATCAGTCTTCCTCATCTTTCCTCATTCCATTTCCAAACGCAGTACTTCTGGACACATCACACTGTGGCCCTGTGATTGGTCCACTCTTACAGCACAACTAACACAGCAGTGGGAGTGGTTTAAGGCAGATAATTGTATATTGTTTTAAATTGCAGTTAGATTAAAAAAAAAAAAGTGTCCTCCCTTCACCTTGTGGCCTATAGGGGGCACATTTCCCAGCAGACATAGTTTTAAACCATTATTAATTCCCTTTATTTCTTTGGGTTCACACCAGTTTCCCTTCAGGGCTGATTCAGTCCTCTACCAATGTCAAACCTGTCACTTGAAAACGCTGCTGCTATTTTTAGACTTGTATAATTTATTCATCACATTCACTTAACACATCAGCACTGCAATTATCACTCTGAAACATGCTCTAGACCCACATGTTAGGGGTGGAAAGTAACAAATTACAAGCATGTTTTACTGTAAAAGATGATTGTTAGTTACATTTAAAATCATAGGCGTTACTCAGTGCTGTACAAGTTTCAATAGTCCCAGTCCACATCAGTCAGTGCTTCTTTCTAAAACTGCAAACTCACATAACAGCACTTCATTTCCTGTTCTGATGAAAAGACCTCAGAGAATATGCAGAATATGCAACAAAATTCAGCTTTAAACAAATTATATCAAATACTGATCTAAAATGCTGCTAAAATTCTCTTTAAAAAATGCTACTGTGCATAGTATTTTAAATGTGTACTTTTTACTTTTACTTAAAGCTACCATATGTAATTAAATTGGCCAACCCGCACCTGTTGTATTCTCACATACGAGGAATACATGCTGTCTACGTTAATATTGTCTGATAGCGTGCCAGCTTTGGATTGACAGAAGAAGATCAGAGAGCACAGGGGAGTCGGAATAAAGGTCAGGTGAGGGTCCAGGTGAGGAGAGGGGGGAGGATGGAACAGGTTTCACATCTGCTATCCACTAGTAAAAGAATACATAAAATAAAATAAAATAAACTTACGGTTTGAGTACCTATTTCAATTTCAATTCAATTTCAATTTAATATTTTATTTCATTCATTAAAACAAAACAATCCGCATAACTGCATACAGTATTACGGCTTTTGTACAATTTTGTTAAGTGAATGAAAGGGCACAGAGAGAAGCAAAAAGCTTATAATATCTGCCCCTTATCCACTCTGACTCTTATTCACTACATTATACAAAGTCAAACATAAATGTACAGCTACTTTACGAAAAAAAAACAACAACAAAAAAACAAACAAAAAAAACACAAAATCATCCTGTCACATATCAGTTATATATTTTCTTAATAATGATAATTTCAAACTTTTCTTAAACATATAAATGGATTTGGATTCTTTAATAGTACTTTCTAGGCTGTTCCAAAGACTGACTCCCTTGATTGAAATGTAAGTCATGTAACTGTTTTTACTTTCTACTTTCCTGTACCCATTTGCAGTACATTTTCCACCACTGTTAAATGCATAGTAAAAAAACACAGAAGTATATAATATCCCCAATAATAGCGTACAGGTGAGTCTGAAGAAAGGCCAGGTGAAAGGGAGGACCCAGCTGAAGGGAGGGGCCAGAGGAGGAGAGGGGGGAGGATGGAACAGGTTTTGCATCTGCTATCCACTGGTGAAAAAAAAAATAAAATCAAATAATCTTACAGTTTAAGTACACTTTTGACAGCAGTACTTGTAAATTAAGTACCTTTTTTGCCATGAAACTGTACTTTTACTTTCTACTTTACTGCACAAATTTGCATTTTTTTTCCACCACTGGCAAACGCATAGTAAAAAACAGAAGTTTCCAAGTAAAACATATATAAAATCCTCAATAATAGAGCACAGGTGAGTCTGAATAAAGGCCAGGTGAGGGGAGGGGCCAAATTACCATAAACATACAAATGGTAGTTTTAAGTACAATTTTGGCAGAAGTACTTGTAACTAAAAGTACAGTTACATGACAAAAATGTACTCAATTACATGTACAATTTCGCAATACTTGTTCCACCACTGGGAAACACATAGTAAAAGAAAAACAACAACAAAAACACAGACGTTTCCAGGTAAAAAAGTATGTAATATCCTCAATAATATATGAAACACTGAGTGGTATGAATCATTGGTACTTAAAACTGGAAAGGAGTAGCTTCCCTTCAGTTGTGCCAGGCTAACACACAGTGACAGGCCAGTGCGATGTTTTGCTTTGCTTGTTAGCTCCGATGATTACAGAGAGGTGATGCTGTCAAACTGTTTCACATGTAAACAGCTGGGTACAGTCCTCCGGCACCAAGAAAAACAAGGAAATAGAGCCTAATATGTTTTCTAAAAATATCATACAGTAAACTGAACTGAATATTTACTCCCTTAAAGGCCTTGCATACTTTTTTCCATGGATTTGAGCAAGATTTGTTTTGCAGCAGTTCAGATATTTTGTATAAGCAGCTCTTGAGGTCAAAATAACTCAACTGTGTAGCGTTTGCATCTAATTATTAACAGTTTTAATGTGTCAGATTATCAGGATGTGTGTGCTAGTTGTTGTTAGCTTTACCGTCACAGCAAAACACCCATCTGGCCTCTGAAAGTTATAAAAAGTGCTTGTAAACTCATCATTGTGAATGATCAGAATAGCTTTGGACCACAGTGACCTTGGTGTGGTGAGTGAAAGCAGAAGCAATGCACCCATCCGGTCGCTATGGTGATAACGAGCTGTGACCAGTGGATTGGGCAGCAGTGGATTAGATACATAGACAGATAGATTGATTTTTTTTTTTTATTTAATTTGATTTTGAATTGAATTTTATTGTATTTTAATTTTTTTTATTTATGTATGTATTTTTTATTTTTTTATTTATTTTTTAATTTGTATTTATTTTAATTTTATTAATTTGTATTTATTTTAATTTTATTTTATTCATAGCGACAAAGTATGCTGATATGTTGACCTACTGTACATGATTTGAATGCCATATGATTTTTGTAGAACCTAATAGGCCTGTTTCCATTTCCATGGAAACAAGCAGGAAGCCCCCCTACAGGCCAAATAAGAGTCAGGTTTGTGGAGATGTAAGTCGTGCAGTGGGACATGTTTTTTTTCTATGTTTTCCAGTTAAAACACACACACACACATACACACACGATATTTTAATCTATTTTCGGTAAAAAAAATGCATACTGTGGTTGAAAGAAATCAAAATGTCGTCATGTTGAACAGTTTTACAATGGTGTTGATCTATATTGAGCTAATGCTGCGTTCCATTTATCGTCTGCGCTCGGAACTCAGACTCTTTCTAACGCTTTCTCCGAGTTTCTGTGTTCCAGTGGGAAAAGCAATGACCTGAACATTACAGTTTATGCTCAATAGTGACATAAAACTGGCAATAAAAAGTGTTCAAATCTGCCAAAATGATAATACGTTTTAGTTCATGTATTAACCCGGACAGTGTTATTACAATTGCAAGTTATAAATCCACGTTTAAGGGTGATGTTGTTGTCATTAGCTCTGTGGATCCACTACCACAACAGCGTAATGGAGCTTTTATAACTGCAGAGGCTCAGGTCTGGATTCACAGAAGCGGAAGGACAGGAGGGAGCAACTAAAGGCAAAATAACACAAGTGTATATTACTAAGAAAACTACTATAGTTTTGTTTTGACAAGTGCATTTCATTGTGGTATCAAAATCACTATCACTATCTTGTTCTTAAACAGCATTAAAATAAATCTAACTTAACCCTAACTCCAACGCTAACACTAGATTCTAGATGGACTCTGTAAACAAGTGTTGTGTGGTATTTCATAAAATTATTGTAAAGGAGTGGCAGTTTTCTGTACTCCATTCTTTGATATGACTTCAGGTGACCCTATAGTCGACCTAAACCCACCATATACATATATATCCAGAATGAAGTTAGATTTCACTAAGGTCTTTGCATTCTTTCCCTTTACCTTATGCCCATACTCTACATCAGTGACTACCATTTTTCCAAAGCTAAACCAGTTTTCCATTACCAGATGGTGTTTCCATTAGAATGATAAGTGAATGATACATCTTGATGAACACAAATGCTCTGCCAAGTAAAAAGTGCTGAATTGCACTCTTTAATTTGGGAGCAGCGAGGCACAGAAATAAATGAAACTGTACATATGGCTGAGTCAATATAAAGGCCCTGTACACGGTTTTACAGTTATATGTTGTTCCCGTTTCACATAAAGTAAAGGATCATTTTAAATTCAGCGTCATTTCAGTGTTTTATCTGTCAGTCACAGCCAAAAAGGAATGGTTATTTAGTTACCTGAAAATCATAATGGTAATTTCTACTCAGATTATTATTATTATTATTATTATTATTATTATTATTATTACTTTGTACTTTGTATAGTGGAATAATACATTTGGTAAATATATATCATAGTTTTGTTTTTTTTTTACATAATTTAAGCAGTTTGTGGAGAAAAAAAAACAAAATGAAAAAGTACAAAAAAACAGGAAGACAGGTTGAGTGATTCTGCTTTAGAACTCATCGTTATCTCATCAACACTGAAAACTCCATGCCCATGCCAAGGTAATTTACGCACACAGAAGTCATTTTCCTGACATATTAAACATTCATTTAACAAAATAATGGTGCTTTCATTTATTTGTATTAGTCTAATCATAACTATTGTATAATTTATAAATTGTGACTCTGGTTAAGATTATAGTTGCTTGGTAACAGAACTGGAATTACCTCTGTGTAACATTTATGCCCGTGTTCAACCAGGAAGTAAAATTATAAACTTCAAAAATGTACAAAACTGTGCAAAATGTTTAGTAAAATCTTAAATATAATGATGTAAACATTGTTTTAGTGAAAAGATACTCTAGACCGTCATATGCGCTTCAAAGGTGTACTATGCAAGTTTTTTTGGTGGCTGGTCATCCATCTTTCCCTGAAATATTCCACAGTAAGGCATTCAATTTGTATATCTCCATGGAGCTAAGATGGTGACTCTGCCAGGCTAAGTTACTAGACAGATCTGTGAAGATGCAACCCTGCTCACAGTAAAAATGTTTAGATTTCAAGTTTTAATACTTTTATGCCATACTGTGGAACGGTCCATAATTTGCATGAGTAGATGCATGTGGCAGACCCTCCACAAATTTTATACGGTTCACCTTTAATTCAGTTCCTTATTTAAAGCAAAGCCATTAGCAAGTAGAAAAAAAAACAACCAAAAAACAAAAAAACAAACATTTTGCATAAGATGTGTCCTTTTAAATCTATCATCAGTAGACTGGCTGACCCGCTCCAGTTGTATTTCCACACTTCACCACTAGATGCTGTCTATGTTACTTCTGTCTGATCACGTACCAGCATTGGCCTTACAGAAGAAAAAATATACAAAATTTCCAGATGGTAGCTTTACAGTAGTAGTAAAACAAAAGCTCACATATGAAACTTGTATCTTTACTTAACTTGTCAAAAACATCTGGGCATGAATAAACAAATACATAAACACATAAATAAAAGTTGTGAGAAAGTACTTCAGTGTATAGCTCTCCTTCTCGTGGTAATATGTCGTGCTTGCTTCCCTTTAACAAAACCCTGCAGAAGGATCATTCTCCGTTCAATAGCACAAACATAATAAATGGCTGTTTATTGTTGCGCAGACCAGGGTCAAAGCTCTGCACAAACACTGATATTTGGGTTATAAATAACAGTGGACAGGGCTGACAGGAGGGACTATGGGACACATAATATACAGGTGTCTGTGGATGTGCTGTCCTATTATAAACAAATTACTTGTCAAATTTAATCTAAGCCTCACAAACAGCACGTCGCCATGGTAATTAAACGCTGTCGCTGGTGGTCCACTAATAATTCATAACACCCACCTTAATAATATTATCAGTCATGCTGTTAATGCAGATAAGAGCTCACCAATCGTATTAGGTCAGATTGGTCAGGGATATTACAGTTTATATATGAAAATGTTCCTTTTTTTTTTTTTAATATGCTTTTATCATTGAGAATATACAAAATATACTGTACACTGTACCCATTTTTTCCCATGTATTTGAGCAACATTTGTCTCAGCTCCTTGTGTTTTGGTGGCACAATCCCATTTTACTTATCTGGCTCGCTGGGGGGAAGGATTTTATGCACACCTGTAACACCTATGCATTTTTTTAATACTTTATATGGATTTATATACTTTTTATATTATTATTATTATTATTATTATTATTATTATTATTATTAACATTATTATTATTATTAATATATTTTTATTTTTATTTTTTTTTTATTGTATTTAAACTGGGGTCTCATGAAAAATAGAGCCCAAGTGCATGCAAGCTGCTATTAGCTTTACTGTGATGGCAAAACTGCTTATAAACTCATCATGGTGAATAATTAGGATACTCGGAATGCATAAGGTAAGTGAGGAATAACTTTGATTTGAATAGTACCCGGGGGAGATCGCTAGATTACTCAAACATGCATGGGTGACATATAACATAGTTGAAACTCTAAAAAGTGAATTTTGCCTAATACTCCTCTTTAAGTACATACCTAAGTAAACTGCTGTAACAGTCTTTAAGGTGCCATTTTGGAGTTAATAGCCTTTTCTTTAGACAGACTCCGGTGCTTAATTTAAATTACTGATAACACTCATTTGCATACTTTGGCTAATTAGACCACATTGACAACGTCTGCATCAAAATGAAACAGTCATCGCCATATTGCCAATGGAGTGAGTGCAATGTCTCTCCTTATACTTTTAATTAACAGCTCAAGTGGTTACAAAACAGTGACATAAGATTAAGATGCATGAATGATTTGCAAGCATTTTATTTCCTATCAAGAGTGAATCATGGTCTTACTCACATCCATCTGTTTGTTGTTTTGACTTGTCCACTGGAGTTGCTCTTGTCTTGGAGCTTTAAGCCATGTTACCTCATCAGAACATACCTGGAGTTGTGTTTTCTTTCATTTGCATTAATTCACACATGTTTGAGTAATTCTACATCATTGGGCTGTCTGCATTTTCTGCATTACCATATGGCATCATAAGTGTTTTCTATTTGAGTGGAAAGAATAAACATGTGAATGAAACAAACTATATGGGTACTTTAATAATCAGTATGTAGTGTAGTGTATTTGACTCATACAAACTTTATACACATCTTAAACCACTCAATTACTTCACTCTCCACTTACAAACTTATATAGAAGAAAGCTGCCAATCTTCGCCAAGCAGCATCTCTGTCAGTTACACATGTATCCATAAAATACATACCTGGTGTCATATTTTGCTACATTCATCCTAGTTACAAGAGCATATTAGTCCAAGCACTGAGAAAACACTTTTTCTCCCCAGATAGATGTTGGAAAATTGGAAACACAAAAATCTCTCATTGCGTGCTGTCTGCATCTAATTTTAAAGCGTTTTATTGTCTGATAATCACAAAGCGTGCCGTTAGCATGCTAATTGTTGTTAGTAATGTGGTGAAGGCAGAATGTGTTAGAAGCGCTTATAAACTCATTGCCGTGAATAATTAGGATGCTTAGAATCCTAATTATCCAGCTTTTTTTGTTCCAATACATATGTCGATACTTTGGTTTAAGTGTCTGCTGGTACCCATTATTAACCAATACTAGGGTAGAGACTGAAAACGTAATTTATTTCCTTTAAACACAAACATTGTAAGGTCAAAAGTCATCCAAATATGTTTTGTAACTACTGAACATCTTTGTAAAAATACTATTTTAATGTTATGAGACATTTTGGGCCAAAAGTGACTAGTAAATTGTAGTATTACACCAATTTCTAGACAAAAATGGGATACTGGCGGAACAGATATCCTGAAAGCCAATATCTGATCCACCAAAATGTTCAATGTCGGCGCCGAGATCTGACACCAGTATGATATTGGTTCATCCTTAAACTAGACCACTGCAAACCACTTAAAATGAACTAGTTTTTTTTTTGTTTTGTTTTTTTCAAGTACTTAAAGTTTTCAAATACTTTAAGTCTCCTTTAAGATACAAAACATGAAAAAAAAAAAAAAAAATGCTAAGAAGACCAAAAGCATAATGTCCACTTAAATACCGGCAAAGTGGATGTAGTGTCTTGCTCAATGACGCAACTTTAACTGGGATTTATTTGCCAACAACTTGATGCCCTGATCACTCTGCTGTCGAGGGGGACTCTTGCTGTGGGGATCCCAAAAGTTTAAGAAAAAATTCAATTGCACCAAGCTATTTTGTTGTTGTTACATACAGCCTGTGATGACACATAAATGCTAAAAAAAAATGTTTTGAAGCCAGCTTTGTTGCATTGAAATGGGATCAACACATTCAAAAAAGAAAAAGATACACAAAAGAAACACAACTGTAGCCCAAGTGGAGTTTATCCGTCTCTATTGTTGCAAATGCGCCGTGGCTCTAGGGCCCGGGACCCAAACAACTGTCATTTGCACAAATCACTACCGACTTTGGGTAATTGTAGCCTTGTTATGACAGCCATTTCCAGACACTTCTTACAAAATGGATTTGGTTTGAGTTTCCCAAATGGACTAAATGATTGAAGATGCCTTCCCTCACTCTCTACCTATTAGCTGGGGCATCATCAAAGCTAGACATCTTCGGAAAATCATCTCTGACAAGGTAGTTATGCAAATGTCCATAGCTGTAGCAGTCTTTTTTTTTTTTTTCCTTGCTAAAACAACCCCTCAGGCTGTTTAGCTCGCATTGCACCGAGAAACGTGTGGTCCTGTCACAGTGTTGGATGCCCGCTAGCCTTGCATTAGCCATTGTGCTCTGGGATTAATGGGGTAATTGATCATTTAGAGGGACTAGTACATCCCATAGGAACCCCCCGATCACTCACCTACATCGGGGCGCCACGTCGAATGCGCCACGCGGACCTGCCTCCGCTCCAAATGATTAGAAACGTTCGAGCTTGAGCAAAGATAGAAAAAAAACACACAAAAAAAGAAGTGGTTGTGTGACAGGGTTCACATTGATGGGGGATAGAGGTAGCGCTGAGACGTACAGGAAAGGACTCAACAAGACAGAAAGGATGAAAACATAGGTGTTGGTTGGGATCACAGAGCTGAGAGCGCGTTTTGAGACAGACTAACACGCCGCTCGATATAATGATGCACGCTAGAGCAGCCTTCACACTTGATGGTATAGATCCAGGTAACGAAAGAACGCTTTGCATCACCACCCCCTGCAGAAAAGAGATGTGGACAGGGGAATGCATGTATAGGATTTCAGTATTTAGGTCTAGGTTACGAGTGAGGCAGAGATAATCGCCATATATCTGTGAGATTGCCAGTGTTTTTTTGTTTTTTTTTCCTCCCTAGGTTTTTCTTGTCATATCCTTGGGCAAGATAATGTTTGCCGTGTGACAGTGACTCACAAAACCCTATCAGAACCATAGACTGTAAATGGACATAGCTAACGTGCTACGTAGCTGTCATGTTATAAATAGGAAGTGATCATGGGCACGCTTCCGGCTTCATCGACCCCGGCTCCAATTCACTTTACATTGAAAATTGTCACTCCTCTTTCTGTAACTGCTGCAGGGAGCGCCGTCATTTTGCTCTTAAAACCTGCTCTACATGATCGTGGTATTTTTATTTCGCTATTGTGTCCCTAAATCAAGATATGAACAGTAACAACAGACAAATCAGGTGCTTTCTTCCCCTGAGGTCACTTCCGCTAGCATTAGCAACAGGTTTGGTTGACCTGCTCCCTGCTAAACCAGCAACTTTCCACACTTCTTTATACAGTCTATGGTCAGAAGTGAAGACGGCTCTTGGTTGAGTGATGGCACATCGAGTTTGCTGCATTTGGCTGTATGGCAAAACTGTCATTTTTATACCTAATCAACCAAATGCATGACTTAATATTCTTCCCAAATTCCTGTGCCCCTTGTCTTCCCACCGAGGTCAAATTGGGGCGCACAGCAGAGCACAGCCTGCAGCCGTGTGGAGCAGGTGTTTTCAGACAGGATGATGATTTTGAATGGTCTGAAGGCACCAGAACTGTGACAGCGCCGGAGCACGACCATCTGTGCTGACTCTTAACTCTAGCGCGCTCGTAAACACTGGCCCAGGTGACAGACAAAGAACTGTGGACAGGAGAAAAAAAAAAGAAAAAGATAGGGCTTCAGCAAAGTTTCGCTCAGAACTGTCAGGATTTGTTTGGGAAATTAAACTGCTGAAATGTCAGACTTGCCTTAGTGACATAAAATGTATGTCTCTCCGAGTAAGAACTTAAATAGATCGACGTGAGGCTAAAGTCATGACTTATTCAGCGCTAAACAAAGACTCATAGACCAAGACCATTGCTTGTTGTAAATAAATAAATAAAAATAATAATAATAATAATAAATACATAGAACATAAGTAAATTAATAAAACAAAAATAATTAAAATAAATAAATAAATAAATAAAATATATAATTGTGAGCTAATACATGCTAAGGTTTTTGGATGGGCACGTCTTTTTTAACCTAAACAAAGACTAGCCCTATGGAAAACAGGCCTAAAGAAGAACTAACCTGTATGTTAACTGCAACCTTTTATGTAAAATTGAGTTTGTGTGCGGTTTTACCTATATCATCAATACTGTTTCCTAACTTTTAGCTCACTCAAAGTTGTATTTTGAGTCATTGGGCAACACACTTAACCCACTTTGACCCCTGTGTATGCATGCACTTGTGAACGGGTGAGCGGTTCCGTGATGTAAAGCGCTTTGGGTGCCTTAAAGGTAGAAAATCTTTATATAAAAACATGATCATTTACTATTTACATATATAATTTCTCAGTCTAAATGTAAAAAAGTCAAATGGGAAAAGAGAGGGCGTAGACTGTTAGCTTCCACTCAAGTACCTTTTAAATATTTACTGTGCCTTTGTACTTCCTCTTTTGTATTCCATCCCATATTTAAATTCTTGTAACAATAAACCATTTCATAACCGGTTGCTCTGTTCAACATTCACAAACCTAAAATAGTGATGCTGTAACTCCTGAGTGGTGTAGGGAGTAGTTTCATTTGACGTATTTCAATTCAAAACACGACATTTTGAATAATGAACCTCTCTCAGAGCAGCAGAGACATGCCCTTACAATGTTCAGGTTCACTAGTTTCTCATCCAGACTGACTCCAAGACGCTCTGAGCAAGATGCAACAAATGGAATGCAAAATTTAAATGCCAAAATCTGCCATGACCCCGATGTGAACTCAGATGGAGACAGCGTTTGGGAGAGGGAGAGTGACACTGTGGAGAGAAGAGTAGAGGAGAGGGTGATACCGAGGAGAGGAGAGGGTCTAACAGCAAATACTATCTACAACTTGCAGTATAATAAAGGGTCTACTTCTTACAATTTGTCTATTGCTAAAAGACACACATTATGCTAAACTTATTTGAGCAGATCAAAAAAATAATTCCACAACCATGCTATAAAATTGTTCCCTTGTGTTATAATTAATTACAATGAAATCCAAATTTAAAGTTGAATTTTGTCAGGATTATTACGTCATAGGTAGAAACTCTGTGCAATTTTTAAGTCCATTATTCATCCCCAGACTCTTCCAAAGCACTCGTCCTATCAAATTGCATGCAGCTAAACTGGTTAGCAATTGGATGGGAGACCGCAGGGAATCCCAGGTGCCACAGCGGGGCAGCAGTGACTCTAATGAAAACTGTTGCTGTGTTCTTTGGCAAGACACTTCACACATCTTGTCTATCGGGAATGTGATGTGTGAGATTGTACCGTAATGTAAATAACCTCTATTATCTTTGTCGGATTTATATTTGCCTGGGAATTACTTGAGTTTTCAACATTCTTGTAGCAGTTGTTGCAAAAGCATTTTAATATTCTATAGAATAACAAATTGTATGTGGTGGGGGTAGAGACTCACAAGGGGGACATTAAACTTTATTACATGCCAACAATGGTGCAATTCTCTGCCTCAAGTGGGCAAACTACAATATCCCGGCGCATCACGCAACTCAAGTGTGCTTACAAAGACGTGCAGTTGGACAAAAATGGAAATGGTGTTATGTCTAAATAATTAAAACCTAAACTAGCAGTTATGTTTGTGCTTAGCCTGTTTCAAAACACTTATCAAACTCTATCAGCTTATTTAGAATTCACTGTTTACATTATGGTCCATTAAAAAAAACTCCCATTTGCACTGTAATAAATTGTCTGATTTAGGAAGTGGTTGTGCAGTTGTTTAAAGGGCTGTGATGGGCTATCGAGGGCCTGTAGTCGTAAAGAATCCCTTATTGATTATATAGTAAAACACTGGATGGTTAACTGCGCAGAATTCACCTCTGCTTCCTTTCTGACCGGAGGCATTTTGTCGAGAAGGATAAAACTAAACTGCAAAGGTTAGGATAATGTTATGTGAAAGAGTGGTTACTTTGACGATGTACTTTATTCTTGATTTAAAAAGCCATGAATTTAAATATTTTTTTTTAGTTTAACAGATTATTTTTTCAGACCAAGGTTTA
Organism: Periophthalmus magnuspinnatus; assembly: GCF_009829125.3. Taxonomy (NCBI): domain Eukaryota; kingdom Metazoa; phylum Chordata; class Actinopteri; order Gobiiformes; family Gobiidae; genus Periophthalmus; species Periophthalmus magnuspinnatus. The sequence continues at coordinate 6,252,045 of NC_047145.1, read as the reverse complement.
GTTTATTATTTTTTTTTTCATATCTGACAGTTTTGACTGCTCACTAGCAGCCTTCCTCAGAGTGGTCACGTGATGTTGCTGTGACGTGTCTAGTCAGCTGATTTCAACTGCTTGTCCCCATGGATATGTTACTGCAGTTATTGTAGAATGTTCCTCAGCATGGCATTAATCATGTCTACCTTGCCTTCATTTTATTACGGGTGTTTTTTATTGCTCAAAAATAATCTAAAAGGATGCATTCTTATGGTGAGCAGGTTTGACTCTCCACAGTTCCGACCTGTAACTTGGTGCAGTGGAGTCATCTTGTCTCCATGGAGATAGACAAGTTTATTGCCATACTGTGGAACATTCCAGTTACCATCTTGTCTCCATGGAATAACATCTCCATGGAGACAAGACCTCCTACCAAAAATTACTCATTTCGTCTTTTCATTTCATTATTAATTATGTTTCACTTTTGCTTAAAATTATCATATAAAAGGTGTCTGGTGTCTGGTGCCCTCTACTGGCTAGAGTAGAGAAGACTGCATGTTGAAATGGTTAAAAGCAGCACAGCTATTAGTGGCTAATATTTTGTGAATTTATTGTGTAAAACATTAAGCTACTGCATAAACTGCAAGAACTTGAAACTGACAAAGACTGAAATGATCCAATATACTGCAATGCATGTCTTTTTAAGTTAAATGTTTAATTTATTGCACAATTTAAGATGTTATGCAATTAGATGAAATGACAAGAATACATGGGCGCCTTGCACAATTTTCTGAGGGAATCCTGCGGCGAACACCTGAGGCAGAAAATTACATTGTGGAGATGTAATAAAGTTAAATGTCCCTAAAGTGATCTCATCTCTCCCACTGTAAGCGCCAATACAAGCATGAGCAAGACACTTTCATCATTTAGTCTGAAATGTAAGTTCACGTTTTGGTTGTTTTAATTAGTCCAGTTACTTACTCTTACATCTCCTCCACTGTTCAAGCACATTTTTTCCCAAATGTTAGTGATACTGTTGAACTTTGCTGCCACGAAAGAGAAAAGTAGATAAAATACGATAATCCAATGAGATTCAGCTTGTCTTGAAATAATATATTTTAATAGAATTTGTTTTCAGACCAAAGTTTAATTTGGTTTTGATTGCTCACTAATGTCTTCCTCACAGTGGTCACGTTTTGTTGTTGTCTGGTCAGTTGATTTAAACAGGTTTTGGCTTTGTCTTCTTACCAGTGGAGGCAAAACGACAGCACCATCTGCAGTCAGACTTTTTCCCAAGTGTGTGAGAGTAATAAGGCCCCCTCGTCCCGGTTTATCATCCCATGGGCATGTTTCTGTATTCCAATTGCCCCCTTAATCCAGCAACGATGTTTGTTGACCTCTATCCCAATGAAGTTCGCTCCATCACAGCCCATAACATGGCTCTCTCTCTTATAATAGCTAGAATGGCCGATTTGAGTTGCTCCTCTTACGCTTTGTGTTTTGTTGCTCGAATGCACGCCTTCGCCGTTTCACATTCTGTCCTATTTTCCTTTTTCCGTGTACTGAATGCCCTCCCTGTCTCCCCAACCGCTAGTGAGCAGTCGAAATTGTCAGGTAAGAAAACAAACTAAACCTTGGTCTGAAAAAAGAATCTATTAAAATGAAATACCATATTATTCTACATCGCAGGCTGACAAGGCGCTTTTAACATGTGTTATTCAGTCTCCAAGTTCGACTCACCATTAAACTGAAGAAAAATGTTTCCTGTACATCTGCATCACTATAAGTATATTTCAAGGACATTAGTAATATGTTGGATTTCAGCTATGAAACATGGAAACACAGTGGTCTTGGGTGTAGACCAGGGGTGTCCAAACTTTTTTCACCGAGGGCTGCATACTGAAACGGAGGGCCACAAACTAGTGTTGATAAAGGGAGTCAGATGGTGCATTTAACACAGGTTTGACAGAGCCATTGCACCTTTAATAAGACTTGGAAGATTATTTTTAGGTCTGTGTCACAATGCAATGTATTGTTATTCAGGTTATAGAGGGAGAATCTCTTCAGTTTGGAGTAAAAACTACTTCCTGATCAATTGGGTCAGTTTAAGAGGAGGCATGTGGGTCAACAAAAATTGGTCTGAGGGCCGCATTTGGCCCCTGGGCCTTAGTTTGGACAGCCCTGGTGTAGACTGATAGAAGTGAGGCTGCCAATCTGCACCATCAGACTCTCAAACCAACACTCACCCACATTACATACATACATGCATACATACATACATACATACATACATACATACATACATACATACATACATACATACATACATACATACATACATACATACATACATACATACATACATACATACATACATACATACATACATACATACATACATACATACATACATACATACATACATACATACATACATACATACATACATACATACGGCGGGTGAAGGGTTTTGCAACAATTATGCGATGCAGTAATCCAATCAGGACTCTAACATCAACCTTTGGCTTGGTGAAGTAGTCCAACAACATGATCACTACTGTCCTAACTCACTCTCCTATAGACTTCATGAGCATCCTGGTTCTTTTTGCTTTGAAATGGTATAACAAACCTGCATTTTAAACACCAAAATATCATATCCGTATTTCCATAACACCAATCAGCTGCATGCAAAAAAACAAAACTCTTTTGGACTGAAATAACTTAGCAGCGGTCCAGGACTCCTGCCTCCCCTCTTTCTCTCTCTCTTGCTCTCTATCTCTGTCTCTCCCTCTCCTCTCTCCCTCTGACCCTCTTTCTCTTCTTTTGTCCATTCTTCTTTACCTTTTCCCTCCCTTCCTCTTACTCTCTTTGTTACACACACCTGTCTCTCAATGCCCTCTCTCTCTGTCTCTTTTCCCTCTCTCTCTCTCTCTCTCTCTCTGTCTCTCTCTCCTCTTTGGGCATTGCGCTCGCTTCACTCACAATATGTGACCAGAAATGGATAAGCACCCCCCGCCTGCCTTGCTGAATTCATTTGACATACTGTGGCATAGCTCTGACTTGATTTGATGTTGACTTTGTTTTATAATGTAGCGAGTGTAGAAAAAGACTTTGAAATGGTGAAAAGTGGAAAAGAAAGAGAATAAAAAGTGTTTTGTCTGACAGGGATGGAGTGACGCCAAGATGGAGGACACAGCTGGATCTGAAGGTGCCTGGTTTACTCTCAGCCAAAATGACAGCCAGGAAATAAGACGTTTTGATGTAAAACTGATGTATTTTCAGACATGTTTTTTGAGATAACCCTTTCAGCAATTAGAATCAGAAGAGTTTATTAATGGCCACACAATAAGTTGGTGAAATTTAATCCCAGAAAGAAAAGAAGTTCTCAGATTTTCAGTGTCAGTTTCAGAAAATGGTCAGAAAATATGCACACACAATACAACACGCACAGGTAAATGAACAACACCAGGCATAGGATTATGACCATAGACTGTCTGAAAATGGGTGCCTTTTTCACTCTTACACCACACTAGTCTACACAGACACTCTGGGTGAGGTGGGTTAAGTGTCTTGCTCAAGGACACAGTGATAGCATTCATCTACGAGAGCTGGAATCGCACGGACAATCTGTCTTTCATGGAACTAGAAAGTTAAAACCGTACGTTTGCACATTCTCCATAGGGATAGATATGTTTTATTCCATACTGTGGGATATTATAGCCAAAATAGCAACATTTCCAGGCACGTCTCTAGGCCAAATAAGTGTCAGGTTTGTGGAGATGCAAGCCTGTTCGGAGTAAGGTTGCACATTTTTCTATGTTTTTCAGTGCAATTAAAACATTCATAATGAAAAAAAGTAATAATAATAATAATAACAACAACATATAAATATAAATAATTAAATAGAAAAAGCTTTAATTTTAGCCTATTTTTACTTTACAACAACAAAAAAAGTACATAGTGATTAAAGTTATTTGTGCTTACTTTTTAAATTTTATGTTTGCAGGATAATAAAAATGTTTTACAATTAGATGCAGACAGTGCACAATGGTCTGATTTTGCCACAAAGTGCTGTTTTACAAGATCATAAAAAAATAGTCGATTGTCAAAATAATACAAAATAAGAAGTTTATAACAACCACACTTTAATCAGCTTTAGCATTCATTCATAACAAGCAAATAGTTCATTCAGAATGGCAAATGGTCACGGTAAACAGTCACATTTGAGTGATGTAAAGGAATTTGAACCACAAACCTTCAGATCAGTGGGCAAACACACTACCAACTGAGCTACTGTCGCCCCCATGATTCAGGCATATTTAAGTAAGACGTTAGGGTGACGAGTTAGGTTTAAATTACGTAGGGACATAATAGTGCAATAGACTCGCGTGAGATTCAACCCAACTACCCTCCAGTTAGTAGGCAAATGCTTAACCAACCATACCCCTGCTTCCCTGTACGGCTATTCCCGATTAGTGCGCATCAATGTAGAATCCCTGAATTCTACCTCAACTTAAGTTCCACCTCCCCAGGGTCTATTTAAAAACCTGTCATATTGTTTGTTGACAGTGGTAAGCTGTGAATCCATCTTTACAGTGCCTTTTATTTACTCCAATATTACCTGTCAGTCAGCGCATGTGGGCAGGAGGCTTTTTGCTTGGTTTTTACACTGTTTTTCCCAAGCTAAATGTCACTTTTTGACACCCACGTAAACCTGATTATCTATGCTATTTTGGCACCTGATTCCATGTGCTGTTTTATATTTAGCCCTGAGCAGATTTGGAGGGATACAGTGGTGGTAATTATGATGCAACCTCAGCAGAGACAATAGGAGGTTCAGATGAGGACTGCCAGCGCATAAGGCTTCATACGATCCACTGACGGAACGGTTTTGCTGAGCGAACGCTTGGATTCAGTTTCTGCTCTTGTCAATATGTCACTGTTGATGTGAGTGAATACAGAACAAAGGAAGTGTATGCTTTGACCTAACACAATCACAGGAGTGTTGTTTTTTTTTAAGCCACAATATATAACTTTTCAGCCCAAAAAAAATACTAAAATAAATATACTGAAATAAAATAGATATAAAATAAAATCTAATGTTACAATGTATGGTTTTAACTTTCTATTTCCATGGAATTTAATGAAGTTTAATTTGAGCACAGACGTTTTGTTCCTGGACATTAGGCCTTATATGTGACTAGTGCCAACATGACACACACAGGACTTGGGATTGGTAATATAGTAATAGTGGGTGTGGTGGTGGTAGTAGGAGTAGTAGAACTAGGAGGAGGAGAGGGAGTAGTAGGCATAGAAGTGGTGGTAGTAATAGTAACAGTAGGATAGTAGGAGTAGTAGGAGTGGTGGTAGTAGTAGTAGTAGTAGTAGTAATAGTAGTGGTGGAAGTAGTTGTAGTTGTAGTAGGAGGAGTAGTAGTGATGGTAGTAGTTATAGTAATAGTAATAGTTGGATAGTAGGAGTAGGGGTAGTAGTAGTAGGAGTGGTAGTAGTAGTAGGGGTAGAAGTAGTAGTAGTAGTAGCAGTAGTAGTAGGAGTAGAAGTGGTGGATGTAGTAGTGGTAATGGTAATAGTAGGATAATAGGAGTAGGGGTAGTGATAGTTGTGGTGGCAGTAGTAGTAGTAGTAGTAGTAGGAGTAGTAGGAGTAGTGGTAGTAGTGGTAGTAGTAGTAGTAGCAGTAGTAGTAGGAGTAGAAGTGGTGGTTGTAGTAGTAATAATGGTAATAGTAGGATAATAGGAGTAGGGGTAGTGATAGTTGTAGTGGCAGTAGTAGTAGTAGTAGTAGTAGTAGTAGTAGTCAATCCTGTGGCAGTTCTATCATTTGTTTTGGTGCCTTAGCAGCAACCATTTCTCTCGTTTATTTTATTTAAAACAATACTGAAAGCAGTTTTTATTTTCAGCAGTAAAAAATCTAATCAAAAATAAGAGTTGGTAAATACAAGGAATAAACACTTGTTGTGACTTGTTATTTTGCCAGATCGGCCAGTCCCACAAACTCTATTTTCACTTCCATTCAAATATAACTTTATTGCAATCCCCCCTCCTCCTGTAAATCTGATATAACTCCTATGAATGTATTTTCCAGAGCATAACACATTCTCATTATTGGCCTGCCTCTCACACTGTATATGTGCGGCCGCTGTGTAAAATGCGCCCTACTCTCGACCTTGTGGCTGCTGTGCTAATGACTGTCTACAGTACATAATTGAAAATAGAGCCGCTATTTGTTTGCAGTCTGAATAAGCTGATGAGTCATGTGAGGACGCGGCGCTATAGGGGGATGTAAACAGACGTGGAATACACCAAAAAACAAAAAAGTTAATAGGGAGAGGATGTAATTAATTAAGTTTTAATCAAATCAATATTCAATCTCTTCAAATTGTCAATTATCAGGTTGAGGGATGTTAAAGGGGAGGTCTAGGGCCAATTCTCTGTCGGTAAAAGTGCGTGGTTTGGAGCAGGGGCCAGACTTTTGATTTCTGTGGTCAATCGATACAGTTTTTGTTTTGTTTTTGCCATATCACCCCAGCCCTGCAATAGGTCTATACTTCTAAAAAAAAAATCCCCTCTCCTCTCTCTTCTCTTTCACCCTCTCTCCTTCACTTTCTCTGTGTACCTACAGAAGTGAGTGCACATTTCTCTGATCCTTATTGTGATTGCTAAAAAAACTGAATCCCCAGTCTTATCCACCCACTGGCAAAAAAACGCTCTACAAAACCAGGATATGATCGTTACTCTGTGATTTCTATTATGCAAAGCTTCGGGGCTGGATCAGTGATTTCCAAACTTTTTTTTCTCTTTTTTGGTTAAGTACATCCTGTTTTATATATTGCCAACTACTGCATCCACGTGTTTTATGTTTATGGCAACCTCACTGTTAGCGTCACTACTTCCTGTACAATTTTATCTCTATTTTTTTTTTACGCTAAAATGAATAAATATTTAAAGATAAGGCAGTGGACAAGGAGCTGCGGGTTGTTTGAGTCTCAATGCTAACACTAATCCTCATATTTGAGGTGTAATAATTATTTAAACAACCACCACGCACTCAAGTAGTACATATACAAATAATTATGTGGTCTTTATTTTAATTAATTTGAATTTTCATGGTTGTTCATTATGTTTTTTTTCTTTTTTTATGGTGTAATTTGCTGTTTAACTGTCAAAATGCTAATTTTTTGACCTGGTTTATGGTTAATATTTCTGTAATTCCAGGGCGTATCTACATGACAGTTAAGTAAACAGAAGCTACATATTATTTTTCACAACAGCCTCAAAAAGTAGTGCCATTATTCACTCTTAAAAACGTGATTGTTTTGACTTTAAGACATGAGATTAATATGACAAGTTTGTGGACCCAATATCTAACTAATATTGATAAAGTTCATAGTTTGTAGAGTTAGATTTTGTATATTTCTTATGTCTAAATCTTCCATAGAGTTACATAGACCCCACCGTCTGAAATTCTGACATCATTAAAGTCTTGAACATGAACACAACCTATTAATACTCAGTTCATCATTATCGTCTAGGACCCTGAGACATGTTGTTGTTGTTTCATACTTCTAAAATGCCAAATGTGTTTTGCCAGCACCAAATATCTGATAAATTTAGCCTTGAGCATCGATGGAGGTATTCTGTGATCTGAATAGGGTGGCAAAGTGAAAGCTTATTAAATATGAATGTAGATATATTATGCCAAATCAATGTTTTGGGCTTTTAACCCGGTTTGGAATATAGTTTTCCCAATACTTTTGTTGAGGTTTTTGTTTCATTCACACTTGTCCTAAGTAGTTCCGGTAAGTGGGTTGTCTCGTCCAAAATACATGGGGTTCAATTGTTAATGTGTAACTTTTTTTGGTGGAGTGTATATCACCTGCTTGTCTCCATGGAGATGTTACTGATGTGCCGAGAATGTTCCATAGTAGGGCATAAAACATGTCTATCTCCATGGAGTGCAGGACAGAACTTTGGAGAGGTGGTCCCACTCAGAAAATGCAAGTTTAGGCAATAAAAACACCTTATTCAACCAATGCTAGATAGATATATTTACTTCCAGGAGAGGTTATTACTTTTATTCCAAGAAAAGTAATAACCTCTCCATGGAGACAAGCTGTTATGTTAGTTACCGCCATCAGAAAAGTTACACAAGAGACCTTTAAGTGAAAATAATCCAGCTGAGTCACATCGGCTGGACTCATTCTGATCATTTCATTCAAATTAATGACGTCAGATATTGACAAAAGATGAATTGTTCTTGCAGGACTGTCTGGGTTTATTGATTGAAAAGTCACATTGTGAAGTGCTTCCATTAATATTTCATGTGAACAATGCCAGCGCTGGACAGTGAGATATGATTGGAGAATAGTCTGATATGAGAACAGTCAAATGGATTATAATCATTTTGTGGCACTAGGGTTGATGTTGTGCTACTGGAAAAATCTGGATTTTTTTTGTTTTTCTTATTTATTATTATTTATTTATTAGGTGTTAAAGACCCTCTAAACTGTGTGTTGGGTACAGATTTTTAACAACTGCAATGGTTCAAAAGAGGGTTTAGAACATGGATATGTTTACATGACCATTGAAAATCAGACAACTAGAATAATAATTTAGTAATTAGATTTGAATTTTGGCATATGCTAAAATGTACAAGAGAATTCTGATCATCAGTCATCAGCATGTGTCAGTTAATCGATGGATTTTTAAATAAGATGTACTATTTGGTAGAAAAAGTAACATGAATTTTAAAATAGCTGCCTGAATTTTAAGATTTTCACTTTCATTTTTTTGTCTCTGAGTTTGCCCAACCAGTCCTCGTGTTCTGTGGATCTGGAGAAGGCATTCGACCGTGTCCCTCATGGTGTCCTTTGGGGGGTGCTCCAGGAGTATGGGGTCCAGGGCCTTTTGCTAAGGGCTCTTCGGTCCCTGTATGACTGGAGCAGGAGCTGTGTTTGCATTGCCGACAGTGAGCCAGGCTCCACCAGGGGCTGCCCTTTGTCACCGGTTCTGTTCATTGTATTTATGGACAGAATTTCTAGGTGCAGCCAGGGGCTGAAGGGGCTCTGGTTCAGGAACCACAGAATCTCATCTCTTCTGTTTGCAGATGATGTTGTCCTGACAGCTTCATCGAACCAGAACCTGCAGCATGTCTCTCGACTGGCCTGGGAACTCTTTGGGGTCCCACCAGAGGAACTGGAGGACGTGTCTGGGGTGGGGGAAGTCTGGGAGTCCCTGCTTAGACTGCTGCCCCCGCGATCCATCCTCGGATAAGCAGAATAAAATGGATGAATGGATTTTTTGTCTTTGCCACATTTGTTTGCCCTTTTTTGCATTTCAAAACTAACTTGAGGCACTGCTGTCTGAAGTTCTGTTTAATCGGACCATAAATAATTTTTGTCAGTTTTCCTCCTTTTTTCCTTTTGTTTTTTTAATTTTTTAATCACATGTTGATCATAGCGATGCTGCTTATTTGGCTTTTCAAAAATGCTTCACTCCTGAGTATGACCAGCAGGGAGCACCAGAGACTAATCCAGAAATTCAATAGAAAGTTATAGTAGTACCCATGTAGTAATAGTACAGTAGTTTCCCTTTCTCATTTACCCTCTCAGAGTTATATTTACAGTGCTTCGTGCATGTTTGAGTAATCTTTATACTCCTGTATTCAAGACATTCATCCAATCAGCCCCTGTCTTCACTGCCACCAGTACACGCCCACTGCTCTGTACTTACTTAGTTCTCCAATTTGATTTTCTTAACCGTGATACATGTGGGATTTGGCAGCATTGCATAGTCATTTTGGTACAAATGAAAAAAATAAAAAATAAATAAATAAAATCCATTGCTTGGTAGCGTGATCTGCTCCTATCAAAGAACATGCTTCTAAAACCTCATTGGACAGTGCAATTTTCCAACCCTGATATCAGCGGATTTACTTGTTTTATTGAGCCATTTTAGATCAATATTGTGATGTTAAAGAACAATTAAAAGAACTCTGCATAAAACGGCCCAGGATTCAAACCCAGGACCCTGTTGCTATCAGGGAAAAGCGCTTGCCGTTATTATATTTTTGAAAAGGCCTGTTGCAGTAAAAACATTTCAGTCCCAGTTATAATCAAAAACAAAACTTGGATCTCTGTTGTGCTGTGGATGGCATGTAGTCTTCCCTCTCTCCCTCCTTCTCTCTCTCTTCAGCTCCTCTGCTCCGTGTGTGACTAATGATGAAGCAGAGCCATCACAGACCTGTTTTAAAGGGCAGGAGCGCGGAGGATTCTCGACACGTGGCGCCCCCTGGGACACGTATCTCAAAATGCGCTCTTAAAGGCAGCCACCGCTCAAACAGCAAAACAATGCAACGCGACATAGTTATTTCCTTTGTACTGGCTGCTCAGCTCCAGTCTAAATCTGTCTCTGTGGAGTTTGTGTCACTCCCACAAAATGAAACGGAGAATCCACTGCTGTGCCACGAGTCAGAGGGGTTAAAGACCCTCTAAACTGCATTTCGGGTACAGATTTTAACAACAGCAATGGTCCAAAAGAGGGTTTAAGACAGTGGGTACATGGCCGGTGAAAATCGGATAACTAGAATGATCAGGTAACTTAATAATTAGATCTGATTTTTGCCGTATGCTACTAACATGTACAAGAAAATGTTAATTTAGATAAGATACCATGGATTTTCACTTTTTTTTTTCTTTTTGCCCTTTTTTGCATTTTGAAGCTAACTAGAAGCACTGCTCTGTCCGAAGTTCTGCACCTCAAGTTATACTTTAATCTGAGCTTTGTTTAAAACAGTCTGACCATAAATATTTTTTGTTGTATTTTCAAGCTAACTAGAGGCACTGTTCTGTCTGAAGCCCTGTAACTCAAGTTGTACTTTAATCCGTGCTTTGTTTAATGTTGCAAAGACAAAAATTATTGCGTTAGTTTGCCCTTTTTTGTATTTTGAAACTAACTAGAGGCACTGCTCTGTCTGAAGCTCTACACCTCAAATTATACTTTAATCCGAGCTTTGTTTAACACAATCATTTTTGTCTTTGTCACATTATTTTGCCCTTGTTTGCATTTTGAAGCTAACTAGAAGCACTGCTCTGTCTGAAGCTCTGTAACTCAAGTTATACTTTAATCCGAGTTTAGTTTAACACAATCTGACCATAAATAATTTTTGTCTTTGCGACATTATTTTGCTTTTCTTTTTTCTTTTTTTTTTTTTTTACATTTTGAAGCTAACTTGAGGCACTGCTCTGTCTGAAGCTCTGTAACTAAAGTTATACTTTAATGCAAGCTTTGTTAAACACAATCTGTAGAACTGATTTAGCTGAAAATGCAACAGTTGAACAGTTAAATGAAATTAAAATCACAAGCTAGCTAGCATTAACCACGTTGTGTTTTTGTTTTTCAGTTAGTCACTTTCACCTTTTTGGTTAAGAATCAAAGACCTAAACAAGACCATGAACACAGACCTATTTATCACAGGCTCCCAAAAATGTGTTGTTTCAATCCATTTTGTATTTTTTCTTGAGTTTTCAGACTCATTTGGCTGCATTTCCTAACGTACCAATATATTAGAATCTGACATCAACCAAAGTTACTACACTTTTGAGTTGCATATATAAAACAGGATCAGATATGACCAAAAGATGAATTGTTCTTTCCGTACTGTCTGGTCTTGTTGATTGAAAACTCCCTTTGCAAAGTGCTTCTATTAATATTTCATACGTCCTGAACACAGCCGGCTTCACTCCGGACACAGCGATGCAATAGCAGGGTATTTGATTTCACATAGAAGTTGTTTGAATAAAAAAGTCAAACCAGGGAAATGTCATTGGGGTTTTGGAGTGAATCAACATTTCGTTCAGAGCAGGTCGGACGTGTCAGAGCCGAGCGTTCAGAGACTTTTCCATTTGAATGAAGCCTTTTGTGCACAGCCTGAATATGGGGGAGGAAAAAAGAGATTAGGATTGTACTCTACCGGTGATAAAAGGAAAAATGTGCCAAGAATAAAGTCTGATAACAGCCATTTCAGCTCAGAATAAAGAATCAGTGTTTATTGCCATTTTGGACCATTTTTAAAAGGTGAAAGGGTTTTGAGGACATTTCAGAGATGATTGTATTTAGGTGATGATATAGTATAGTATTGTCCAGACTTAGTAATATGTAGAAATAGTTTTATAGTGTGTAAATAAGGCACTGATTGCAGCCACTTTTTTTAGTCTGCCCCTGTGAGTAGTGATGTAGTCATAATATGCTGTTCATTGCCAATCTAAGAAATAGAAAGGCTAATGAACACAAAATGAATCCATGCCATTCTTATCTTAGGTGAAAAATCATGTAGTATTAGAATATGATGCTTCACAGAAAAATACAATATCACAATTTCAACTGCTAACCCTAGTTTTAAAAATACGTTATTATTATTATTATTATTATTATTATTATTATTATTATTATTACTATTATTATTATTATTATTATTATTATTATTATTATTATTATTATTATTATTATTATTATTATTATTATTATTATTATTGTTGTTGTTGTTGTTGTTGTTGTTGTTGTTGTTGTTATTGTTATTATTTATTTTATTTATTTTTGTCATGCAATAAACTCATTTTTTTTTTTCAATTTTAAAAGCAGCTCTTAGGGTCAAAATGAGACAACTGTGTGTGGTGTGCAAGTGTTGTTATTGGCGATGAAACAGGAAGTAACAATGATGCACCGTTAGCATACTCGTCGTTGTTAGCATTACCGTGACCAAAAAAATCCCCAAAATAAACAAACTATGCCCTGGTCTTTGAAAGTTGCAAATAACTCACTGTGGTTCTCATTCAGCCATGTGTCTAATTGGACCATCATTAGTGTCTCTGATAGTTGCTTCTATATGGTTCTCATCCGGCAAAATGTCTTTTAAAATGCCTTTGGTGATGTCCTTTAGGCTAATTTCCCCCCCTCTCAAAGAGCAGTTTTTCCTATACTCTACATGGTGTATCACTTTAATTAACTAGGAGATATAAATGTTAAGTACAGGCCCTTTAATTAAAGTTGTTAATTAACTAGTTAACTCTACCGCTACTGCCAATCGCACCAACTACACCACAGCAATTGCTACTGCTACTGCTGCTATTACACCGCTATTACTACATATCCAGGTGTGCTCATTTAGCTATGGGTCATTTGGTAATTTCATCAGAGCCAAAAAAAGTCCAGTTTGAAAAGTTAAAAATATCCATCTATGGCCTCGAATGATAAAAGGTAATGTGAGCAGCGATCCGAGCCAGCGTCATTGAGCTGAAGAGTCAGGTAGCAGCTGGCTAATCGTGCACATCGGCTGCAGGCATTTTTAATCAACAGTTATGTGCAAAGAGCAACAATGCAATCAGGTTAGCACAGGAAGCCAGATGCACACCAGCTACCGCTAATAGCCCCACTCCCATCCACAGATAGTTTTATTATTAATGAGTGATGCCTCGCCTGTGTCATTATTTCATTCACTGTGATCAAATTTTTCAATCCTCTCTTTTGGTAGAGGCATTCAAGAACACGTAGCTTTCTTGTTGCTGTAATTCCCTTTGAAACATTCCTTTGGTCACCTTGGGATAAGTATTTCACATGTCTAACTTAAAATAACTTATATATTTGGAGGACACGCTTTATAAACTGCATCTCTGTTTCCAATTAGACGTTTAAGCGCAGGAGCTCCCTCTGCTGGCAGCAACGGGAATGAACAATTTGAATAGAAACAAATGAACTGCTAGGTGATGTGAATGCAATGCTAATAGACCTATGTGTCCAGTATGCGTTATGGGTTTAAAATAGCACAGAAGTCTGTAATTATTTATTTATTTATTTAATTATCTTTATTTATACAGTGAGATCCAATAAGAGCAGTTAGATTATCTTTTTCATAGGTGCAAGTACATAAGCCCATTTAAAGCATTAAAAACAGCAGCAGGTTTGGGTATAAATGTTTGTTACCAGATTATTAAATTGTGTTTGTGCCACCAAAGTATCCAATTTTGCTTGTCCTTGAAATATATTTATTTTTTCTGAAGCAAAACAGCCAAAAACCCCTTTTTTCCCATCTCCGGTGCGGCTAGTCCTTGGAGTTTTACACTCATGTGGTCCTGTTTTAAAAGTCTCAGTATCAATGATTAACAAGCAGGTGTGATAGGTAGTCTATGAATTAATTCCTTATAAATATTTTTTGTTGTAAATTAATATAAACAGTATTATTAACTGTGATATAGCAATCTGGGCAAATTACAAATGGAGCAATTTTGAGTGCTCTGGGAAGATGATTTTAGCTTAATCGATAAATGAAACAAGCCTGAATGAAGCGACTTTTTTTTTCTTTTTTTTCTTAAGACCTCAAAAAGTCAATTTTATAGAATGTCCTTTATGATATAGTCTGACATTTATGCAATTAGTCTGTGTCTGCTTGAGAAAAGTCGACCATTTGTGTCCGTCAAGAGGTCACTATAGGTCCTCCGCTCCAAGCTTCATTAAATCACTGTCTACTCCATGGAGAAACCAGGCAGACCAGTATTCTGTGGAAGTGTGAGTGGACTTACTATTGGTCAAGTTATGTGTTGAATATAAAGTATTTGAAATTTCAATTCTGCATGTGTGGTTTATCTAAAGAGTGCAAGCCTCACTTCCTTTTTGTATGTCTTAATGAGCTGTAAAATAACAATAAAAAAGGAGCTCACTCATTGGTTGAGCGTTCCAATCCATTGACCCACAGGTTGGCAGTGCAATTCTAGCTCACACAGATGAAGGCTGTTGTATAACCTGTTGATAACACAGGTGCACTGTTCATGGAAATGATACACTTTGAAAATGCCTCATGTTCTAATGTTGATGATTTGTTGAACTCTGTAACTTCGAGTGTTTTGAATGTTCTGGACACTATTGCCCCAATGAAGGTTAAAATAGTTAAAGATAAGCAGAAAGCGCCATAGAGGAATGATGACTTGGTCAGGGCACAGAAAAGGGAGTGCCGGAGGGCCGAGCGGGAATGGCGCAAGTCAAAGCTCCAGATTCATTATGAGATTTACAGAGAAAAGATGTATATGTACAACCACACTTTATGTAGAACAAGGCAAAGGTATTTTTCTGACATTATTGGAAGTTATAGTAACAACTCTCGTGTCCTGTTTGCAACGGTAAACAGATTAACAAACCCCCCAGCTCCACTGCCGTTAGAACTAATTTCCACATCTAAGTGCCATGAGTTTGCAGTGTTCTTTGATAACAAGGTTCAGGGCATTAAAAATGCCATAAATTCCACAACGCAAATAACAACCCAGCACCCACCTAGACACTTAGAGCTCACTCACTTTGCACCTGTAACTGACAAAACTGTCTAAGAGATTGTCACCAGTCTGAGTTCATCTACATGCTGCCTCGATGTGTTACCCACTAAATTTCTAAAGTCTGTGCTCAACAGTTTGCTGTCACCACTCACTCACATAGTTAATATGTCACTTCAATCTGGAACCCAAGCATTCCCAAGTGCTTTGAAAACTGCGGTTATCAAGCCTCTCCTAAAGAAGAGCAGTCTTGATGCCACAATATTGAACAATCATCGACCGATCTCAAATCTGACGTTTTTAGGCAAAGTCCTCGAAAAAGTTGTTTACCAACAACTTCCTAACTTCCTCGAAACTCCTTTGATGTCTTCCAATCAGGTTTTAGACCCCACCACAGCACTGAGACTGCTCTTATCAAGGTGACAAATGACATCCGCCCGAACACTAATGCAGGCAAAGTCTCAGTCTTGATCCTGTTAGATCTGAGTGCTGCTTTTGAAACTGTGGATCATGGGATCCTCTTACAGAGACTAGGGGACTGGGTGGGCATCTCTGGTACAGCACTAAACTGGTTCAAGTCCTATTTAGAAAACAGGGAGTACTTTGTTGAAATTGGAAAATGTATATCAGATAAAATGTCCCTGACCTGTGGGGTACCTCAGGGTTCAATCCTGGGACCCCTGCTGTTCAATCTCTACATCCTGCCGTTAGGCCAGTTAGTACGCAGCAATAATGTGTCTTACCATAACTCTGCAGATGACACTCAGATCTATGTCTCACTGCAGCAGGTGAATATGGACCAGTGTATTCACTCTGCCACTGCATCCAACAGATCAGTGTGTGGATGCAAAAGAACTTTCTTCTGCTAAACTCAGACAAAACTGAAGTCATCATCTTTGGCCCACAGAAACATAGAGAAAGTGTCAGCAGTCACCTCCAGTCTCTCTCTCTAAAACCTTCAAATCAGGCTAGAAATCTAGGGGTAATAATGGACTCAGACTTGAACTTTAACAGCCACATCAAACCAATAACATCTCCAGCTTTTTACCACCTAAAAAACATTGCAAAAATCAAAGGTATACTGTCAAAACCAGACTTAGAGAGACTTATCCATGCATTTGTCTACAGTAGGTTAGACTACTGTAACGTCCTGCTCACTGGCCTCTCCAAACGAGCCTTAACACAGCTGCAGTATATCCAGAACACTGCTGCTCGGGTCCTGACTAGAACCAGGAAGTACGAGCACATAAGTCCTGTGCTCAGGTCTCTGCACTGGCTCCTGTGGCTCAGAGAATAGACTTAAAGTAGCTCTGCTTGTGAACAAGTCTCTCCATGGCCTAGGTCCAAAGTACATCTCCGACATGTTAGTGCCATATGAACCATCTCGCAATTTGAGGACTTCAGGGACCGGCCTCCTGCTGGTGCCCAGAGTCAGGACTAAACATGGGGAATCAGCGTTTCAGTTTTATGCAGCTAAAACTTGGAACAGTCTTCCTGAAGATGTGAGACAGAGCTCTACTTTGACAATATTTAAATCCAGGCTCAAAACAGTTCTGTTTAGCTGTGCATACGACTGAAAGGTTTTTATTCTGCACTCTTCTCCTTTAATGGTAATTTTATGATGACAAAAGAAACATGGACTGATGGACTTTATTAGACATAGTAAAGTGACAGGAAAGTATTTGAGAAGTGACAGGAAAGTTTTTTGTAAAGTAATGGGAAAGTTCTTAAACTGAGCAAGACAGTGTTTAAAGAGTGCGAGAGAGAGTTTTTAAAGGGTGCAAACGAGTGGGTGAGAGAGTTGCAGATTGGGTGATTATTTATGTTTTGATTTGTGTGATTTTAATGTCTTTCTTATTCTGTAAAGCACTTTGAATTACCTTGTGTACGAATTGTGCTATACAAATAAACTTGCCTTGCCTTGCCTTGCAAATGTATCATTATAATACGACAAAAGAAGAGCTCTAAATGCATGTTAAATCCAAATAGCTAAAATTAAATAAGGGATTATGGTGTACGCAATCACCCCAGATGTTTTACCAATGCCGATATTGCATATGTAATAGTTATTGTTTAAAATTACATCCAGCTTGCTTGTCCTTAACAACTGCCTTCTTGAACCCTCCTGTTCGCAAATCTACTTTGGTCTGGCCGTTTGCCCCCTGCCCCCTCCCCCGTGCCCCCTCGGCCCCCTCATTGACGTCTTGTATTTACAGACTGCGGCACTGGTGCGATTCCATTGACTCGTATCGATCTGTCCTGTTGAGGTGACTCTCGGAGCGCTCCCAGTCTGATCAATGCCTCTGCTCAGTAAATACAAGCCAGTGCTATCTCCTCCCAGAATCCTCTGCTCCGCGTGCATCTCCAAGCCGGTGCCATGGCGATAAGACCTCGTTAAGATACTAATCATGAGGTCCACAGCTAATTTGAACCTTTAATTTGTTTCTACCTACAACCATGAAGGGCAGAAGGGGTTAACTAGTGGTCCTCATTCATCGGCACATGTGAAAATCCAACTGGTTTATTTTGATTCTGACATTTCTTTTGGCAGATTCTTATGAACAAATTGCATTTTATTTGCAAAATAAGGTTTAAAGGTGCATTATGAAACTTTCAGGTAGATAGTCTGCCACCTACTTGTCTCCATGGAGATATTAGTGCTCTCCTATTCCACATTAAATGTAAAGTATTTATCTTCATTGAGACAAGCGCATTTTCATGGTATTCTTCAGCAATAAAAACAGAAATTGTGTATATAAGAGGAAAGTTTATGCCATACTGTGGAACATTCCAAGTAATACTATTTCTAAGAAAACAAGTAGATGGTGGATCATGCGGATCAAGTTTCATAGTGCACCTTTAGCACGGCCATAACCTGAGATGGGAGACTCCTGGGGAAATCAGGTGCCATAGAGAGCAAGCAGTGGCATTAATTTAGTGCATACTGTAGTTGTGTCCTTGGGCAAGACACTTAACTCTCCTTGCGGAATGTTTTATATATGTGTGTTTCTTTGCCTGAAATGTTCCACTGTATGGCATTAAATGTATGCATATGAAGTCAGAAGGTGATGCCACTAGGCCAAATTACAGGTCAGACCTGTGAGGAAGCGACCCAGCTCAGAGGTTTTTGCATGTGCTTTTGGGTAACGACCACACTTGTAATTGAAGAAATGTAATATAGATAAGTGTAATGCTATACCGTGGAACATTACAGGCAAGCCAATCATATCTCCATGACGACAAGCAGGTGCAGACCCCCTGTCAGAAAAATGATTGAGAAACATAACAGTCCCTCCATAACAGAATGTACAAACACCGTCACAAGAGCAGCTCAGGACCACAGTCTGCTGTTCATCTCCAACTCAAAGCCTTAAATCAATCTTTGAACAGGAAAGGGAGACTATGACATCATTTATCTCCTATTTATAAATCCATCCTCAGATCTAAACCAAAATAAGGAAAACGATAGTGATAGCCAGAATGCTAATACTTGTGAGAGCTACTATTAGGGGCCTGAACGACTATGCAAAATATGACTCAGTGTAGTTCAACAGACCTAGCCAACAAACAGAAACTATAAACAGCATGTGTGTTAGTTTCAGTGTAGCTAGCTCCTCCCTTCAGATATAGATATGAGGCAGTGTCCACCAATAATCAGTCCAGAACTGAAGGAAGCGGCTTGGATGAGCAGCGAAACGTCTTCACTCTAAAACTTTTTGCTAACAGAATGGATTTTTTCTTTTTTTTCTTTTGCAATAGTTCACCTTTAACCACATCATAAAATCTAACTAACCACTATTAAGTTTGTATAGGCACATGCACAACCACTGTAGCCTTGGTGAAAAACTGCTGTCTTATTCAATATTCTCTGTAGCCGTTTTTACAGCATTTCCTATGGTGACATTATTTTAGTGCATCAATAAAAACCCGCTAAACTGTTTGCGTTTAGTCTTCCAAGAATGACAGCATGACAAAGAGAAGCCACATGCCTGAGACTTGGGGCCATTGACATAATAGCGAGCAGTTATTTTGATATCAGCGTGGTGCTTTCATTAGGATTTGGTGCTGACAGATTGGGCTCATCTATACAGAGAGGTTTTTTTATAGCGTTAAAGTGACATCCTGCTGTGTTGGTCTCCTCGTCGCCGCTGGAAAGCACTCGCAAAATAACAACAACAGCATATTAAATATCGGTTCAGTTTTTCACTCTGTTGTCATTTTAAACAAGTGAATTAGTGCTGTGGGTTTTGTTATACCAATTCCTGATGTGAATGGGATGTGAGTCGTGCATTGGGCCAATTAATTTAGACTACAAGAGCAATTAGTATGATACAAATTGACATATTGTAAAAAATAAATAAACAAATAAAACTAAAAAGCTAATTAAAATAACTTCAAATCAGAATTTTACTGATTTATTACTGTTTTGTTTTTTTTTGTTTTTTTGTTTTTTTACATTTATTAGTTTGTATGGCAAGTTTGTATGTTTGCTGTTACCTTGAAAACTACTGCTTAATGACATCACAAGGTGGAACAGAGCATTTTGAGCTTTGGAGATGTAAACAGACTAATAATAAAGGGTGACTCAAGCATGTGTGAATGAAACAAAACACAACTGGTTTGATGTAATAATATTATAACATGGCTTAAAGCTCACAAGAGTCAATTTTGCACAATATTCTTATAGGAATATTACGCAATATTGACTCTTGAGAGCTTTAAGCAAAATTTAAAAATGCAATGTTGCTGCCATTGTTACCCAAACCAACTTTTTTTTTGTCCACTATATTTTAGTTTTGTGAAAATAAATACATACATAATATGAGCACTGTGTAACTTTTCTCTTGGACTGGTGTGCCATTTGCATTTCAATTTAATTCCAATTCAATTCAATTCATTTATTTTTGTAACGCCCAAAATCACAACAACAGTTGTCTCGAAGGGCGTTCATGTTTTGGTTGATGGGGGAAACCGGAGTACCCGGAGGAAACCCATCCAGACACGGGGAGAAACATGAAAAACTCCACACAGAAAGGCCTGGGCGACCTGGGGATCGAACCAAACCCTCTTGCTGTGAGGCATGAGTGTTGCCACTCAGCCACCGTGCTGCCTACACACAAAAACAAAACAACAGGAAAAATCAGACAAAACAAGAAAAATCGGCCAGGCGAGGAGGAGGAAGACCAGACGAGGAGGAGGAGAGCCGGGCGAGGAGGAGGGCCAGGCGGCGAGGAGGAGAGCCAGGCGGGGAGGAGGAGAGGGTCCAGCTGTCATCGGGGTATCTGAAAGAGATACACTCCACAGGGGGAGTGGGACAGGGGACAACATGTGAATAGCATTGCTGATGGGAAAATAGGACAAAGCAGAGGATAGTGCTCAGGTTGCCATACTTCCCCCAGCTAGTTATCTCCTACTGCAGCCTATCTTATCCCGGGTTTTAATGTCCCTAACTCCCTCACTAAGTAACCTGGTCATGAGGTCAGTGCAGTCTCTGTGCTGTGGTGAGCTCTGAATCCAGATTGAAATTTTTCCAATATATTATTGTCCTGCAGGTGGCGGCAGAGCTGTTTCACCACCACTCGTTCTAGAATTTTTGAGAGGAAGGGAAGATTAGAGATAGGTCTATAGTTGACTAGTTCATCAGGATTTAGGTTAGTTTTTTTTCAAAAGGGGTTTAATCACAGCATACTTAAAGGACTGAGGAACGTAGCCATTTTCTAACGACATATTTATTATGTTATGGATGGAATCTATTATTAGGGGGAGGGCTTCTTTGAGGAGTCTGATTGGAATAGGGTCGAGCATACAGGTTGATGGTTTTGACGACATGATGGCTGAGGTAATCTCCACCTCATCAACAGGAGTAAATTTATCTAATATTATTAGAGGATCCATGTGGGATATTGGCATTACAGACTGGATTTGCTCAGAGCTGATTTTTGGAGTAGCTTTGTTGATTTTGTCTCTAATGGTTGTAATTTTGTAATCGAAGAAGTGAAGAAAGTCATCACAACTAATGTTCGAGGGGAAAAGAGACTCATTAGCAGTGTGGGAGTTTGTCAGCCTGGCTACAGTGCTGAACAGAAATCTGGGGTTATTTTTGTTTACTTCTATTAGATTTGAATAGTATCTAGTTCGGGCTTTCCGCAGAGCGGCCTTATAAGTGAGCAGGCAGAGCTTCCATGCCTTCAGAGACTGCTCAGAGCGCGAGCGGCGCCAAAGCTTCTCTGTGCGTCTTACATGTTGTTTGAGTGTCCTGAGCTGTAACGTGTACCATGGAGCCGGAGGTCTTGGTTTAATGCTTTAGCGGAGCTACAACATCGAGAGCAGATTTTAAGGTGAGCATTGTTCTGTCAACCAATTGATCAGTGACAATTGGATTAAAATTATTGTAATTGTCACATGACATATCTTTCAGTAATGGCTCAATAATTTCTTTAAACTCTGTAACCGATTTATCTGATAATGTTCTTTTCATTATAGTTTTTTTCTGTGGGGCTGGATAGTCAGAGTCATCGGAGTCAGAGTATAGGGTTTTGAGGAAGGACAATTAGATCATTAATCTCAATACCATAGGTTAGAACGAGATCTAGAGTGTGATTGTGACAGTGAGTCGGCTTATTCACACTCTGGGTGAAACCGATCCCATCCAGGAGTGCACCAAAAGCATTACTGAGGCAATCACTGCCGTTATCTACATGTATGTTGAAATCTCCAACTATAACAATCCTTTCCCAATTCAAGACTAAACTTGAAATGAAATCAGAAAACTCTGTCAGGAAGTCGGCATATGGACCAGGAGGTCGATAAATTATTATAAATATAACCGCTTTTTGTTTTTTTTCCAATTGGGGCACGTAATGGAGAGTGCGAGGCTTTCAAAGGAGAGGTGTGTATAGTTGGGTTTGGGGCTGAGAAGTAGACTGGAATGAGAGATGACGGCCACACCACCACCTCGACCTGTGCTCCGGGCACTCTGAAAGTTCATGTGACTTGATGGTGTAGATTCATTTAGTCTAACATAGTCATTTTCCCGAAGCCATGTTTCAGTTAGGGCTAACAGATCAATATTAAGGTCGCCAATTAGTTAATTTATTAAAAGAGATTTGGAGGAAAGAAACCTTATGTTTAGCAGTCCACATTTTACACACTTATCATTTTGTTTATTTGCGACACATTTATATATTTTTATTAAGTTATGAGATCTGACAGCTTCCTTGCCAAAGTTTAGAGGTGTTTTTTTGTGTGCTTTTTGTACGTGGGGCACGTGGGGCACACACAGTCTCTGTCTGTTTGGAGCTGTTCCCTCTGACTGAGCTGTGCTTCACTGGTCTAAACTGCTCACTAACGTCACTATCACTGTGCTTCCCTGAGCTATTCTGCGTGCTAGTCTTACCTGTTCAATCTAGACTAGCAATCATATTCTGAGCTAACAGGGCAGAGCCAGCCTGCGTGGGATGGATGCCGTCTCTACGTATAAGCCTAGGCTTCCCCTCAAATGCCCTCCAATTATTTATGAAGACGACACCATTCTGCGGGCACCAATTGGTCATTTGTCGATAGAGATGTTATTGCTTTGCCTGGAATTTTCCACAGCATGGTATTCTCCATGGAGACAAACACCAGGCCAATTTATAAGCCAGATCTATGGAGAGGCGACCCTCCAATAAGAATAAATGTTACCAAGGTATTCTTGAGTAATTATAGCATGTATTCATTGTTCAACATTCTTCGCAAAACCATAACATATCCATAGTAAAGAAAAGTTGCATAGCAACAGTAGCTCAGCTGGTAGAGTGATGGTGGTTCGAATCCCACTCTCGACAAAAAAAAAAAAAAGACATCATTGGTAGAGTGGTAAGATCCATTGACCCACAGGTTGGCAGTGCAATTCCAACTCCTACAAATGAATGCTATCATTGTGCCCTTGGGCAAGACGCTTAAACCTCCTCATCCATGGTGTTTGTGTACACTGGTGTATGAGAGGGTGTGTGTGTGTGTGTGTGTGTGTGTGTGTGTGTGTGAATGGGTGAATGGTTTCTTGATGTAAAACGCTTTGAGTGCCTTGAGGGTGGAAAAGCGCTTTATAAAAATGTGATTATTGACCATTTATCATTAATTACACTGATAACGTACCAGACCTATACCACACGGACATGTATTAGGCATGGGTAGTATGTGGTTGTTTTTTGCCTCCAGTGGTATTATTTATTTATAAAGCTGACATGACCCACACCTTGGGTATGTAATCCTCTGTAAACATGAAAGTGTAGCATCAGAGGCCTATACGAGGTGGGGGTGGGGTTACGTCAGGTAACAGGGGCGAGGAGCACCGTGCTTTATGAACCCATTGAGAGAAATCTGTCTCCTCACACAGCTGCTGCATCACATTATGGACTACACTGCACTGCAACAACTACAACTTCGTGCAGCACTATGGGTCGGGCTCATATGGTGAAAAAAAGGATTGGGTGGTTGGAGATAATCATTTTTAAGTGTGGGAAAGTTTTAGTTTTTGTTTAAAGGCTCATAACACACTGTTTTTTGATCTATGCTATAATGCGGTCTCCACATCGAAAACATAGCCGGAGTTCTGTTTTGTTTCATTCACATATGCATATTCTTTCAAACCCTGGATATTTAGGCTGAGTTCTTCTCTCAAGCAGAACACACTCTTTTCCACTTTGTGATGTCATGTGGTAGTATAGGAAGTTCTCCACTGCGTTATTAAACTCTATACACCTTCACTTCAATTATTTGGATGACTTCAGCCCTGGAATTGTTGATCTCTACTAAACAAAAGGTAAAAGCTACATGTTAACTTGAAAACTACCACTTCATGACATCACAAGGTGGAACAGAGCATTTTGAGCTTTGGAGATGCAGCCAAACTAATAAGGATTACTGAAACATGTGTGAATGAAACAAAACACAACTCCAGGTATGTTTTTGATGGCATAACAGCATTGTAACATGGGTTAAAGCTCACAAGAGTAAGTTTTGCGTAATATAGGACGTTTAATGTCCAAAAGTAAACTACACAAAATGATTGTTTTATAGTCTACAAAGTTGTTTATAGTAATCTTGCTACTTGCTGCTCTGTCTACTCTACACAATAACGCTTGTGTGAGGAAACCTTACCACTGTGGTTTTTATGCTTAAGTGAAGAAAAAAAGTGAATTCCAAGGTTTGTTCAGACAGAAAAGATGAATTATGCATTAAAACCACTACTACTACCACTATTACTACTACTATTTCACCACAGTATTTTGACTTTAGGAGTATTGACCATCCACAAAGTATACATTTTGAACTGCTTGATTTAATTGATTGTAGCTTCTTAAAAAAAGTCATCTGTTTATAGGCTCTTTAGAACTACATAACACAAATGCAACTATATATATGATACATACACTGTGAAAAATGCAATTACTGACAACGTAAGTGGTTTTATAGAGAAGTATACAGCTGTGGAAACACAAAACTACAGGGCTTGATGGACTTGTGAAACATTGTCCTGGGGGCTCGCTCCACCTCTGCTCTGTGAGGTCTGACCTGGATCTCCAGACTGATTCAGAATTCAGTGTGAGTGAATCGACTTGTCTTTGTACTGCGAGGGCTCTGCTTTGAACACTGAGGGATCCCATAGTGAAAACAAAACAACAAAAACAAAACAGGCTTTTTTTCTGCGTAGGTTTAAATATGCATTGTGTAACTTTTCTGGTTGAAAGCACACCATCTGTTTGTCTTTATGGAGATGTTATTGCTTTGCCTGGAATATTAAAGGTAGAATCTATCAATCAGGGGAAGCCGCTAGTTCAAGTTACAGGTTGGGAAAACAAAAGGTAAAAGTTTGCAACATTAAAAGCAAAACAGAACTAGTTTATTTAAATTATTTGCAGTAGTCCAAACTTATTTCTTATTTTTAGTGCTTCACTTGCATCAAATTTCTACATCATAATCTATTTATAAGCAAAAAAAAAAAAAAAAAAAAAAAAAAATGCTACAGCTTGTTTAAAGCAGACCTTTTCAGAGCTTTAAACCATTTACCCTCTTGAAGTTGTTCCTGGAGTGATTTGTGCACGTTTGAGCAATATTTAATCGCTTATTTTCATGACGCCATATTGCCGATCGATCCCGTTTTCACCGCCACTGGCATACGCCCACAGCTCTGTACTAACTTTGTTTTTCAATTTTATTTTCTCGATCAATTATATGCGTAGGATTCTGCAGTATTTTGGTCCAAATGCAAAAACAAAACAAAAACAGAAACAATAATCTGCCGCTCGCTAGTGTGATCTACAGCTACATGTCTCTTTTTTGTGATGACGTTCATAGTGTCGTCAGCTCCCACTGAATACTGGATTTTGCCAACGTGGATCTAGCAGACTTGTTTCTTTTATGAAGCTGTTTTTGATGAATGTTGTGATTTAAAATGAGTAATATAATCTATGAGTGTCATAGATTATACTATACAGCAGACACAAGCACGATAGGTCTTCTTTAACTAAACTGTATGAGTACTTTGGCTTGTATTGTAGTTGTAATTACATAAAGCTTACTTACTTAAACAAATCTGCGCTTGAACTTGACCTGGTGACACCACTTGCTTGTCCCCACGGATATAGATAGCTTTAATGCCATACAGTGAAGCAATCCAAAGCAGTAACATCTAATTTCATCTGGAAACGAGCAGGTGGCCGACCCTCAACCAGAAAAAGTAGCCAAATACTGCTCCTTTAAAGTTTACTGGGTTTCTTTAGCGTAAATCCAGTCCAGTCCGGGTCTTGTCTGAATGTGTTATGACTGTGTAACCGCTCTCCCGGTTCATATGTGACCAGTATCTTTCGACAACATCACAAAAGTCTTCTCGTGAATACATTTTTCACTGGCGTCCAAGCTGTCTGCTCCACTGCTGTCTGAACACGTCAAGTACAAAACCGCGAGGATGTGTGTATTTTTATGCGGTGTACTGTGGCACAGACGGAAAAAAATGTTTCTCCAAAAAAATGTCTGGCACACATAAAAGCACTGGGGATGTGTACGGAGAGCGGGAGGTGACATATCCAGTGCTGCGCCGGGAAGATAAAGTGTTCTTCAAATTGTCTCCTCCATTTTGAATTAGCGTAGAATCTTATAACTGCTTTTGTGATTTTGTCATGATGTCAGTTTCCCTGTCCTCCCGTGCTCTCTCCCCCTCCCCTACCTGTGTGTCTGGAGCTGGGTGGAGTGCCTGACTCCTCCCGTGCACACCTGGGGTGCATCAGCCTAATCACCACCACCTGCTGCTGAGTACAAGAAGGCTTGGCAGTCTACACTCGGTGCCAGACCGTCCGCGTGTAAAACGTGAATGTTTCTTGCTAAGCTTTGTTATATGGTACTTTCCGGCAAATGCTCATTTGGATTTATGCACCCTCCAGATTCCTGCCTCTACTCGCCCAGCTCCTGCCGCCACGTTCCAGTCCCGGAATCGCTTCCAGCTCGTCTTGTCTCCTGCTCGTCTCGTCTCCTGCTCGTCTCGTCTCCTGCTCGTCTCGTCTCCTGCTCGTCTCGTCTCCTGTCCGGTCCTGGTCTCTGGTTTGTCACCCGCTCCCCGCTCTGGTCTTCGTCTGATCCGCCTGCCCTGGTACCGCACCTGCTTCTATCCCCGTCCTGGTCCTGTCCTGCCCGCCTCTACCTGCACCGCACCCGCCTGACCCGTCTCCCGCTCCCCGGTTCCTGTACCTGCTCTTGTGACCTGTTTAAAGACTGCATTTTCACCGCTGTAAATAAACACTGTTAAAACTGCTCTGGTCTGCATCCTTTGGTCCTATCCGCACCGTTACGACAGAACGGTCTGGCCACTATGGACCAAGCAGGCTCAGATCCGGACCAGACGCGCCGCCTCACGCACTCTCACCCCGAGGCGGTGCTGGGTCAGCATGAACAATCCATTCGGACTCTATTGGAGCTAAATCAGACATTGTCCCAGCAGGTGGCACAGCTTAACCACCAGGTGGCCGCGCTCCTCGTCACCCCGCCTGCTGCAGCCGGAGCGCCGCCACGCCTCCCGGAGCCGAGAGGCACGGATCCGGAGCCGTATGCTGGACAACCTCACCTCTGTCGCGGATTCCTGTTCCAGTGCGAGTTCATGTTCCAGCAATGCCCTTCTCGTTTTAGCTCGGGGGCCACCAAGATCCGATATATATGTGGATTACTCCGGGGCAGAGCTCTCCAGTGGGCAGAGGCGCGCCTAATGAAGACGTCTGTGGATAGCCTGGATTTTAATGAATTTGTGTCCACGTTTAAGCTGGTGTTTGACCACCCGCACTACCAGGACAATGCTGCCTCCCGGTTATTGACTCTCAGCCAGGGCTCCAGGACGGTAGCGGATTATTCCATTGAATTCTGGACACATGCGGCGGAGCTGGACTGGACGGACAGCGCGCTGCGGGCTGTGTTTGTGCGGGGCCTGAACGAGACTTTGAAAGATGAATTGGTTTCCCGGGACGAACCCCCCGATCTGCGGACCCTCATCTCCCTCACTCACCGTATAGACAACCGCCTACGGGCTCGTCGCCGAGAGAGACGCCGGTCACCGGTCCCGCCGGAGCCACGCGCTGCCCCGCCCCCGCCGGATGAGCCCATGCAACTCGACAGGACCCTTGTGTCGGCCGAGGAGCGTCAACGGAGGCGTCGTCTGGCCGGGGCTTGCCTCTACTGCGGTGAGCGCGGACATTATGTGGTCACTTGCCCAGTTCGGCCAAAAGGGGGGGCCCACCAGTAGCACTGGGAGTACTGGTGGGCGAGCAACACATCCTGGACTCTTCTAATAGACTGCGGCTCAGCGCCACCCTGTGCGTTCGCACAGAGACCTTATGCGTTTCCGCCCTTATCGACTCCGGGGCTGAGAGGGACTTTATTGATGCCCAAGTCGCGGAGCAGCTCGGGGTCTACCTGGAGCCCCTCGAACGCCCCTTAAATGCCCAGGGGCTCAATGGACGTTTTCTGGGGCACATCACTCACATCACAGAACCTGTCACCGTGATTCTGTCCGGCAACCACCAAGAGAACCGTCAGTTTCATGTCCTGTCCTCCTCCGCTTCTCCTCTGGTCCTTGGTTACCCCTGGCTACGCGCCCACAACCCTGTTTTCGATTGGGCCAGGGGCGGAGTTTCGGGCTGGAGTCCCGATTGCCACGCCAAGTGCCTTCGGTCCGCCCTCCCTCCGGCCGGGAGGTCCGTTCCTGTCGCTGATCCGTCCCCAGACACCCCCAATCTGTCCTCGGTGCCTGCTGAATATCACGACCTGGGGGAGGTTTTTAGCAAGAGCAAGGCCCTCTCTTTACCGCCCCACCGCCCATATGACTGCGCCATTGACCTCCTGCCGGGTGCCCCACTACCATCTAGCAGGCTATATAACCTGTCTAAACCTGAACGCGAGTCAATGGAGGACTATATCCGTGGGTCCCTGGCTGCCGGAATCATCCGCCCGTCCACTTCACCCGTGGGAGCGGGGTTCTTCTTTGTGGCTAAGAAGGACAAATCCCTGCGGCCTTGCATTGATTACCGGGGTCTGAACAATATAACTGTAAAGAATAAATACCCGCTTCCCTTACTGGACTCGGCATTTACGCCCCTCCACGGTGCGACCATCTTCTCCAAGTTGGATTTGCGGAATGCGTACCACCTGGTGCGCATCAGGGAGGGAGACGAATGGAAGACGGCCTTCAAGACACCCCTGGGACATTTCGAATACTTGGTTATGCCCTTCGGTCTCACCAACGCCCCTGCCGTATTCCAAGCCCTCATCAACGATGTGCTCCGTGATTTCCTTAACCGATTCGTCTTTGTTTACTTGGATGACATCTTGATTTTCTCGCGGTCCCCCCAGGAGCATCACCAGCACGTTCGCCAGGTTCTCCAGCGCCTCCTCGAGAATAAACTGTTCGTGAAAGCTGAGAAATGCGAGTTTCACGCAGAGGAGGTCAGCTTTTTGGGCTTCATTGTGGGGCGGGGCCAAGTAAGAGCTGATCCTGAAAAGATCCAGGCTGTCACTGAGTGGCCCGTTCCTACCAGCCGGAGACAGCTCCAGAGATTTATCGGCTTTGCCAATTTTTATAGACGTTTCATCCGGGATTTTAGTAGGGTTATCTCGCCCTTAACTAAACTCACCTCTCCTGCTTTGCAGTTTGCCTGGTCTCCTGAGGCGCAGACAGCCTTCGAGAAGCTTAAGAGACTATTTACCTCCGCTCCCATCCTGCACCAGCCCGACCCTTCACGGCAATTCATCGTGGAGGTCGACGCCTCCGACTCGGGAGTGGGGGCCGTGCTTTCGCAGAGGTTCGACCCCCACAACCGCCTCTGTCCCTGCGCCTTCTTTTCCCGGCGATTGTCCTCGGCCGAGGTCAATTATGACGTGGGGGATCGGGAGCTCCTTGCCGTAAAGCTGGCCTTGGAGGAGTGGCGCCACTGGCTCGAAGGGGCGGAGCAACCATTCATCGTCTGGACCGACCATAAAAACTTGGAGTACATCCAGTCCGCCAGGCGCCTCAATCCCCGTCAAGCTCGTTGGTCCCTCTTCTTCAGCCGCTTCAACTTTCTCCTCACCTACCGCCCCGGATCTCGGAACGTCAAACCCGATGCCCTCTCCCGCCAGTTCGCCCTGGAGGATAGCCCGGTCACCGCAGAAACAATTATTCCCTCCTCGTGTGTGGTGGCCGCGGTCCATTGGGATATCGAGGACACCGTCCGAGAGGCCCAGACCAACGACCCCGACCCAGGTAACGGCCCTCCAGGTAAACTGTTTGTTCCCGATTCTGTCCGGTCTCAGGTGCTCCAGTGGGTCCATGCCTCCCGTTTCGCCTGCCATCCTGGTGCCGGTCGCTCTCTCTCCCTCCTCAGGAGACGCTTCTGGTGGCCCACGATGGACACAGACACCCGGGCTTATGTCGCCGCCTGCCAGGTATGTGCTCGGGCCAAGGCCTCCCACTCACCCCCTTCTGGTCTCTTGCATCCTCTCCCAGTTCCTCGTCGCCCTTGGTCCCACATCGCCTTGGACTTCGTGACGGGCCTTCCCCCTTCCCAGGGGAACACGGTGGTTCTCACCATTGTGGACCGCTTCTCCAAGGCCGCCCATTTCGTTGCCCTGCCTAAGCTCCCCACAGCCAAAGAAACTGCCGACCAGCTGACCAGTCATGTCTTCCGACTCCACGGCATCCCGGTGGACATCGTGTCCGACAGAGGGACCCAATTCACCTCTCAGGTATGGCGGTCTTTCTGCGACGGTTTGGGGGCCACGGTTAGCCTCACGTCCGGGTTCCATCCACAATCTAATGGGCAGACGGAGCGGGCCAACCAAGACCTGGAGTCGGCCCTACGGTGCACAGCCTCCGCCAACCCCGCGACCTGGAGTACTCACCTGCCCTGGATAGAGTATGCTCACAACTCCCTCGTGAGTTCCGCCACTGGTATGTCCCCCTTCGAGGCATCGCTGGGATATCAACCCCCTCTCTTTCCCACGGAGGAGAGGGACCTCGCCGTCCCGTCTGTTCAGCGCCATCTCCAGCGCTGTCGCCGGATCTGGAAGAAGGCCAGGGCGGCCCTTCTTCGGGCTGGAGCGCGCACTAAGGCGACGGCCGATCGCCACCGTGTCCCGGCGCCCGTATACCAACCTGGCCAGATGGTTTGGCTCTCCGCCAAGACGGTCCCGCTGAAGACGGACTCCCGTAAGCTGTCCCCCCGATTCCTGGGACCGTTTAAGATCATGAGGATCATAAATCCATCGGCGGTGCGCCTCCAGTTACCCCCGTCTCTCCGGATTCATCCGACCTTTCACGTCTCCCAGGTTAAACCAGTCCGGACCAGCGACCTGTGCCCTCCGGCCGATCCCCCACCGCCCGCCCGAGTCATTGACGGCCACCCGGCGTTCACCGTCCGCCGCCTGATTGACGTTCGTCGCCGTGGTAGGGGCCTCCAGTACCTCGTCGATTGGGAGGGTTACGGTCCGGAGGAGCGAT
The DNA here is from genome assembly GCF_009829125.3 of Periophthalmus magnuspinnatus. Lineage (NCBI taxonomy): Eukaryota > Metazoa > Chordata > Actinopteri > Gobiiformes > Gobiidae > Periophthalmus > Periophthalmus magnuspinnatus. Next base: position 6,220,741 of record NC_047145.1, on the reverse strand, counting down.
CCTGGGTGCCCAGGGCACGCATTCTGGACCCCGACATGGTGAGAGATTTCCACCGCGCTCATCCTGACAAGCCTGGGGGTCCACCAGGAGGTGGACCTTAGGGGGGGGGTACTGTCATGATGTCAGTTTCCCTGTCCTCCCGTGCTCTCTCCCCCTCCCCTACCTGTGTGTCTGGAGCTGGGTGGAGTGCCTGACTCCTCCCGTGCACACCTGGGGTGCATCAGCCTAATCACCACCACCTGCTGCTGAGTACAAGAAGGCTTGGCAGTCTACACTCGGTGCCAGACCGTCCGCGTGTAAAACGTGAATGTTTCTTGCTAAGCTTTGTTATATGGTACTTTCCGGCAAATGCTCATTTGGATTTATGCACCCTCCAGATTCCTGCCTCTACTCGCCCAGCTCCTGCCGCCACGTTCCAGTCCCGGAATCGCTTCCAGCTCGTCTTGTCTCCTGCTCGTCTCGTCTCCTGCTCGTCTCGTCTCCTGCTCGTCTCGTCTCCTGCTCGTCTCGTCTCCTGTCCGGTCCTGGTCTCTGGTTTGTCACCCGCTCCCCGCTCTGGTCTTCGTCTGATCCGCCTGCCCTGGTACCGCACCTGCTTCTATCCCCGTCCTGGTCCTGTCCTGCCCGCCTCTACCTGCACCGCACCCGCCTGACCCGTCTCCCGCTCCCCGGTTCCTGTACCTGCTCTTGTGACCTGTTTAAAGACTGCATTTTCACCGCTGTAAATAAACACTGTTAAAACTGCTCTGGTCTGCATCCTTTGGTCCTATCCGCACCGTTACGACAGATTTCTTTTCTCTGCGTGAAAAAAGTTATTGTGCGCTATCAACACAGCAGGTCAGTGATATCACCATTGGTAACGGAAGTAGTTTTTTGAATGGGTTGCGTCATTTTTTGGCAGCAATTTTGGGTTTGAGCTCTATGGCTGATTGTCAGAAATGTTACATACATTTTCCATGCTCAAAGTGTGTGTGCCTTACCCTAAGAGCTGCTTGTGCTGTATCTATACTGGAGCAAGACAGATATGGATTATTTATAAAGTAATATCAGTAAACTGGCCACAAAGCTTATAACAATACTTTTTATATTGTAGTTGTATTTACGTAAAGCTCAGTGGTGGAAGGTAACAAAGTAAATGTAGTAAATACTGCACTTAAGTAAAATTTGTACATATCCTTTACTTAAGTACATTTTAAAGTGGGTACTTTTTACTTTTATTTTCACTACATTTGAGACTTTTGAGACTTACTTTCTACTACACTTCATTTTTAACTGGACTGAAAAGTAAAAAGTACTTTTCATATGATTTGAGGGGTTATTTTTGTCATGTTCGTGGCAACATCCTGACTGCAGTTTTCACATTCAAGCATTGGCTTTGAGCAGACAAAAATAAATACATAAACTTCCTAAGAAAAAATAATAAATTGTTTCGTAGTGTTACTTTTGGTCAAAGTATGTACCATTTTTATCAGTATTACTACATTTAACACTAAAAAATTAACTAAACTTGTGTAAAATACTACCTACAACTTTTTACTCTAAAAGTACATTTTTAAACAGGTACTTAAATACTTGTACTAAGCAGATTTTTTTCATGTGATACTTTTACTTGAGTAATTTTTGCCTCTGTATCTGTACTTTTACTTAAGTAACAAAACTGAGAACGTCATGCACCACTGATAAAGCTCCAACCTGAAAACTTATTTGATTTTCTTTTCCTTTTTTAACCAGTAGATTGCATTTACTTCAGACCAAGGTTTAGTTTGTTTTCATACCTGACAGTTTCCTCAGAATGGTCACGTGATGTTGTTGTGACGTGTCCGGTCAGCTGATACAAATATCATTGGAACAGAGGACAACAAACATCGTCGCTGGATTAAGGAGGTAATCAAAATACCCAAGGTGCCCACGAGACTATAAAGGGGACTTTTTTACTCTCAATCACCTGGGATACTGTTCTGAATAAGTTGGACTGCAGATGGCGTTTGTCGTCCTGCCTCCACCGGTAGGAAGACATCACCAAAACCTTTTTAAATCAACTGACTGGACACAGCAACATCACATGGCTACTCTGAGGAAACTGTCAGGTATGAAAACAAACTAAACTTTGGTCTGAAAAAAGAATCTGTTAAAAAGCATTTACGGAGGATCAGATGAATCTCATTGGACCGTAGGTGGCAGATCTCCTCCCCTCACCTGACCCCTCCTCTCACCTGGTCTTTGTTCAGCCTCACCTGTGTTCTCTGGTCTTCTTCTGTCAGGCCAAAGCTGCCACACTAAGACAGCAAGAGCATCAAGGCAGTCAATCTATTTAGAAACTGTGACTTTAAAGTCTACCCCAGTTCCCATGCTTGTCAGCTATCTTGCCTTTGAACACTAAGGCTGTTTTATATTGGACAAATCTTTTTCTTTTCTATTATAGCTGCAATGATATTTCTAAATAAAGATTCAATTCAAAGTCAGCTTTTCAAAAGTCCAACACAATTGCATTTGGAAGAAGACGGAAATATAAGAATCCCATGCATTTCAGTAGTTTGTAGAGGTCAGTAGTTTGTAGAGGTCTACAAAAAACATATGTAAGATCCTAAGCAGAATGTTTTAGTTATGTCCTCTCCAGAAACTAATATAGTCAGTTTTTGTGATTGTGAAATGAATCCGTTTGTTAATTATCTTCTGTCCCTAACAAGCTTCCGTAGGGACATTTAAGCATTGTTATTTAGTCTCAAAGCATTAAAAATCACCCATTATCAGCCCTTAAGTTGACCAGAATGTATTCAAATTGCTTTGCTCCATGCTGAGTCAATTCCCAAACCAACATGGCACAACTTCATTAGCAACAGCGGATATTTACAAAATCGATGTGCAATGCAAAACGCTATTACCGTGCTCACCAATCTTTTCTTTTAAGCGGGTATTGTGTAACTTTTATGGTGGAGGGGACCTGCTTGTGTGCTGGGAGATGTCATTGCTCTGCTTGGAATGTTTCATAGTATGGCATCAAACTTGTTTATCTCCATGGAGACAAGCAGGTGATACCACTAGGCCAAGTTACAGGTCAGATCTGTTGAGAGGCGACCCCACTCTCAGTCATAATGAAAAAGATATGATAAATATGTTTAAAGGGCAGGTATTAAGCTATTTTCTGATCTGTTATAATGTTATTTCCTCATCAAAAACACATCTGGTGTTCTGTTTTCATTATCACATGGCTAAAAGCTCATAAGAGACAATAAGACCATACTGTGGAACATTTCAGGCAAAGCTATAACTCCTCCATGGAAAGAGAAGAAGGTGCTGGACCTGTCTTCCAGAAAAGTTACATAGTGAGCCTTTAAAAAACATCATTATACGGTGTGTTTTAGGATTCTGTCTTAGTTCCAAAGCAATTTAACTTGAGTTCTGCAGGTCGGAAAAACAATCCAAGTGTCCAGCGTGGTGTCGGCATATTGACACGAAACAAATCATGGCATTGTTTAAAATGAGAAAAGAAAATGGCCACTTTAGCTGGAGAAGAATAAGACTGAGATAGAATTGGAGAAGTGTCCATGAAAAAGCGTTAAAGGTGTTCAGCTCCAATCCACCCAATAGAAATGAAAGAAGGGAAGAGACTTTTAAAACAAGAATTAGCAACGGAAATTGTAGATTGGCGTAGGGTTAAATGAGGGTGAATCCTTTGTCAGTTCAGTGCTGGAGGAATTAAAGATGTACCTGGAGCCCGGAGGAGTAGACAGGAGTTTGAAACAATGAATGTATAAAGAGATATAGAGAACTATTTTGGAGCGTAATGATAATAAGTCCTTAATCGGTACTAGAATTGTCATGGTAACAGATTTTGTTGCATGAAGTGGGTCCAAATGTGTGCGGTTTAAATCCTGGTCTTGACATAAACATCATTGATTGAGCAGTCAGATCCATTGACCCACATGTTTCTGGTGCGATTCCAGCTCCCACAGGTGAATGCTGTTGTTGTTTTGTCCTTGGGCAAGACACTTAACCCACCTTGTGTGTGTTAATGGGTGAGTGTTTCCTTGATGTAGAGCCATATGAACCATGTCCCACTCTGAGGATTTCAGGGACCGGCCTCCTGCTGGTGGTCAGAGTCAGGACTAAACATGGAGAATCATCAGTTTCAGTTTTCTGCAGCTAAAACTTGGAACAGTCTTCCTGAAGGTGTGAGACAGGCCTCTACTTTGACAATGTTTAAATCTAGGCTCAAAATGGTTCTGCTTAGCGCTGCATATGTGTGAAAGGTTTTGCTTGGAATCGCACCGCCAACCTGTGAGTCAATGGATCTGACCTCCCTACCAATGATATTTTTTTTACCTGACCATCAGTTCAACAACCTATTGCCTTGGATCATGTCACAATGCCACTGTTCCTACATCAAATATCACTCTTTCCATTGATTTTCATGCACAAATTTGTAATATATCAACTATAAAACATATCTAGCAACGTAAAGAACTTCATATACCACGTGCCTCGTCTCTATTTGCAGTCAATGTCATGTGGTTTTTCTGCCTGCTGTTTTGTTCCCCCCTGTGAAGAAACTTTTCACATTCTGTATTCAGACAAACACCAAACTAAGAGATCATATTTTGCAGTGGACTCCATGTGTTTGAGGATAGCTGCAGGGCGTTGGGGTCCCGGTGGAAAACTCGGTCTGGATACAAGCAAAACACTCCAATATGCTTCAATATGGCGCGCTCCACTTGAATAGAGATCCTGCTTCTGCCCATGTCTGTGGGTACTTAGCCTTGGCCACCTGCTGCCTCGCTCGCGGTGGGTGAAAAATACAGGTGAGGCACACAGCTCCGCAGACCTCCAAACCAATGCAGCAGGTGGGCCCAGATCCAAGCTAACAAAGTGTAAATAAGACTAATATTGGCAGCAAAATGTTTTAGTCATTTGGGTTGTAGTGAATCAGGCAATATGCATGAATAATGTAATGACTAGTACAAAGTTATACCATTGTAGGGCCAGTTTATGTGTTATCAAGGCTTTTCAAAGTGCTTTTGGATAGCTTAAAGTAGCATTATTAAAGACAACCTACAAATTGATGAAACTAGACACTTAATTGAGAATGTGTATATACTGAAAAAATACATAAATAGAATTAAGTTGAACCTCACTTAGCTTTAGAATAGTCCTTAACAATTTATGGGTTTCAGGCATAGAGTGTGTATATAAATGGACAGAGCTAACCTGCTAGCCATTGCATTCCAAATAGGAAGTGATCATGGGCGCACTTCCGGCTCCATCGATTCTGGCTCCAATTAATTACAAAACTGTCGCCCTCTCCTGCTGCTGTTAGGCTTGTCATTTTGGTCTTAAAATGTTCACATTGACCCACTCTGCATGATCCTGGGGGTTTTATCTGGCTGTAGGTTTGATCGACAGCATTGATTCGCGGTCAGAATTCCAAATATGGAACTCTGCTCCAAATCCGCCCCTGTAACTGCTCTAGCCTCGATGAGCTTCACTTGACTGAAGCCGAGCGCAATGGGTAAAATCACACTTCCTTAGTCCACTTCTATATACAGTCTTTCAGGCAATTATTTTGAAGAACCTTTCCCCATTCAGAAGAGATAATATTTTGATTTGATTTGTGTAATTGCTATAACAACAGAGGACCACTGTGATGCCAAATCCTTCAAGTCAGGAAGTCAGGAAGTAATCCTCATGCCTGAAACCCATAAATATTACAACAATAAGGCTATGTGATGATATTACATAAATGCTCTTGTTTTGTGTTGAAAATTGCATAAAAAGGGCCTTTTTAATCAAAATCAGTAACAAGTATCAAGCCTTTAACTCAGTATCAGAGTTAAGCTTCAAAGTTTAGTCAATATTGTGATAAGGACTGAGGCTAAGATGTTTGTGTAATTCCTCAGTTGTCCAGTTATGATCCATAGTAAAAGAAACTGAAGAAGCAGCTTAGATGAGCAGCGAAATGTCTTCAATCCTACAACTTTTTGTCCAGTTGACAGATTAGAATTTTTCTTTTTCAACTGAGGCTAAGAGCGATAGTTTGAGGCTAAGAATGACAGCTGCTAGTTGCTTAAGTGCATTAAAAAACACAGAGGAGCAGTTTTTGTAGAACCATCTAATGATGTAATTTGAGATCAAAATAAAGCATAAGGAACAAGCCCTTCTGGATTGCACAAAATATTCACAATCTCTGCACTATTAAAAATAAATCTGCCAATAATAGAACACTTTTCAGGTAGTAGTTAAGTAGTCCCATCAACTACAAGGTTACCAGATCTAACAATGACTGTTCTTCCCTACTCATGTTTGCAGTTTTTGCCAGTGGCCTCACCTGATATAACTGCTCCTTTTATTCCTCCCACCAGACAGTTATAAATTATAAATACATCCAAAATTAGACTCATAATCGTGCTGTAATCGACTTTCCCCAACTGTGCTCAACACCCAGTGGGCCCTTGATTCGTTTTAAGTTGCTGATTTATCATTATATTTATTTTGGACAAGCATAACTCAGGTAATTTCACACAAGTGCTGCTACAAATCAGTTTAAATGGGTTGGAGTATTGGCGGAGAGGTGCATATTCAGGGAGGAAGTCCAGTCTTTAGCCCTATAACCTCTATGGCCAATGGGAAAGAGAAGAGCGTCGTGTGCCTGTGATTAATGGTCATGATTATCTCCTCTGAAAATGTGCGTTTCTGCCCCAGCGGCCGCACTTTTAGTACTCAAACCTAGGGCCAGATACTACATCACGCAGTAAAAGATGGAAGAAAGGGCTCTGATGAAAACACTATACCGCTGGAGGTGTTTGGCTCTCAATTTGTTATATTTACTTGACTTAACTTTTGTCGTTAAGTGGCTGTACCCGATTTTTCTCCCTGTGTCTTGTCCCAGAACAGATATATTGTAAAAGCAGCTCTTAGTGTCAAAATGAGACAACTGTGTGCTGTCTGCATCTGAAAGTACTTTATTGTCTGAGAACCAGTTATGGCGCAGTTAGCATGCTAGTTATTGTTTGCTTAACTGTGAACTGTGCTTTGTGTAAATGTCAGTTAGGATGAGTGAAATGTGTTTGGAAAGTGAAGAGCAGTGATGGAACTTGATGAAGTAAAAGTAGTAAAGTACTGTATTTAAGTAAACGTTTTCCATATCTGCACTTTACATAACTAGGTATCTGTACTTAAGTAAATTTTAAAGTGGATACTTACTTTTACTTCACTGCATTTGAGAGAAGGTACTCCACTTTTTCAACACGAATAGGAAGTACAACTATTTTTTTTATTGTTTGAGACCTGGTCAAAAGGCTGATGGTTTATTTTTAACATGTTCATAGTTTTGAGCGAACAAAAATTTGCAAATAAAAACAGCTTTTTTTGGCTTTGGTATCTGTACTTTTACTTAAGTAACACAATTGAGTGCTTCTTCCACCACTAGTAATGAGTAACGTGAAATAGTGCTATTTTTCACATTTTTAAGATGGTAAATCAGGTACAATGCCTTACACAATATGTTTTAACCTCCACTTGATTAATTAAGAGTGCTTGAATAAGATATGTGAAAATTATAAGTCAGTTACAATAATTACAACAGCACTAAATGAGAGTAACTAAGAACAAGAACAGAACTAAGAACATTTAAAGCTAGTGTGTCCTTCTTTCCCTTCTGTATTTGGTGTTAGTGCATCATCTACATTGCCAATGAAAACAACAACAAAAGCTAAGGTTAGCAACATGGCCTGGTTTCCTAATAAAAGTTGTACAGAACGTGATTTTTGCAGCATAAATGCTCTGAACGACTATGGCAATAATTTATAGTTAAAAGCACCCCGGACTTTTACCTATGACATAACAATCCTGAGGAAACTCCAACGGAGTGTTTTTGAGAGAAATAAAGCTACAGGTATGTGTTTGATGAAAGGGTCAATAAATAAATAAATAAATAAATTGTAAGCTGTAAATGTGTTTTATCTTTTATTTCTTTTTTTTCTATGCCATTTATTTTATTTTATTTATATGTTTGCATTTGTTTTTCTTTAAAATATATAGTATTTTATTTTATTTTTTATTTTATTTTTTTATAGACATTTTTAGTTTTTTGAGCACATGTTTTCACAACTTTTGCATAGTTATTTATTCCAAATCAATTGTATATATATGTTTTTAAACTCCATACACCTTCACTAGATTTCAGCCTTGGAATTGCCAGCCTACTGAACTAATGGTAAAATGGCTTTTACCTGTGACATAACAATCCTGGAAAATAAATAAATAAATAAAAAATAGCAAAGTGTTTTTGAGTACATAGGATTCCTCAAACAAGCTGAAATGAGAAATAAAGATATGCATATGTGTTTGATGAGATAATAATGTTTCAACAGGTCCAAAGCTTAAAAAAGTCAATTTTAAATGTGGTATATAAATAAATAAACAAATAAATAAATATAATTGAGTTGCATTTTATGTGTCCATAATTTCATGTAATGAGGTATTGAATTTGCACAGTTGCATCTGCATTGTTGGCTTTACTTCAGTACCGCATAGATAAACAGCGTATATATACCATTAGCTGTTTGGACAGTACAGAGGAGACTTGTGCTGAGTGCTGAGGGGACATTTTAGGTCAGCTTTAACGTCGATACTGGCCTCAGGAGCACGGATCCACCTCTAGATTTCAATCTCCCTGTGCCTGGTGGGCGTACAAGGGACTCATTCAATTACAGTCCACCAAAGAAATAAGCCAGGGCCACAGTCCAGAGGTTAAAAGGCTTGGGAAGTCCTGGTTAGATGCTTACAGGGTCATGGTTTGCTTCTGGTTTAATCCTGGTTTGGTCCTGATGTAGACCTAGTTTGATCCTGTTCTTGTCCTGGTCTAGTCTGGGTTTAGTTCCAGGTTTATTCCAAGTTCAGTCAAAATTTTGATGTGGTTTGGAGTTGTTAACATTCCCTGATTTGAATGCTAACTTGTACTACCCAACAGTGCACAATGGATTTCTAGCTTTTCCCAACAACACAGCCAAACAAATAATGAATGAGGTCGGGCTACAATAAACTTACTGATGCCAAATGTCAAGCCTTTTTGGTTTAGGGGCCAATAAATAAATAAATACACCGTAAGCTGTAAATGTGTTGTGAAGAATAAGTACTGAAATATCTGCCAAATATGATATGGTGGTTGGAAAGTGAGGAGCAGTGGTGGAATGTGACGAGGGAAAACTAGTAGTACTGTACTTAAGTAAAAATGTTAAATATATGTATTTACTTTACTAGGTGCCTGTGTTTTACTTCACTGCATTTGAGAGAAGGTATCCATATGTTCTACTCAACTTTTTGAACATGACTGAAAAGTAAAAGTGGTTTTATTGTACTTTGAGACCTGCTGAAAAGGCCAAGGAGTTTATTGTTAACATGTTCGTAGTTCGAGTAAACACAAATTTATAAATAAAAACAGTTAGAAAGAAAAATCAATCATTTCTGTTGAACAAAATTTAGTGCAAATCTTCTACATCAGAAGCTTTATTAGACTTTACTTTTTACTTTTGAAGAAAATTTTTAAACAAGTACATTAATACTTTTTCTTAATTTTTTTTCTATACCATTTATTTTATTTTATTTTTGTATTTGTCTTTCTTCAAAATTAATCATATTTATCTTGTGGGAACAATTTAAAACAATAAAACATTAAGATAGCCTGTCTAGCTAGAATGGAATCCCAGTTAACCCAGTCTCTTACCAAAACAGAACACAGCAATATATTACACAAAATGCTTGTGTAATATATTGCTATGACAAAGATCTGCTATTACAAAACTCTATAGAAGGAATTACTCAAAACTTAACACCAATAATGGGTGGATCAATACCAAAATACTGATATATCCATACTGACAGAGGTATAGAATATTGCGTCTCATGCAAAAATATCAACACTCAAAAGTTGATATTTTGGTTAATCTGCACATGTATTTCATTCAATTTAATTATTTGATTGTTAGATGAGTTTGGGGTGTAGGGCAGATAAAGACATCAAGGGACAATTTGCTATACTATGGAGTTTAAAGGGCCTTTATTACGCCGTTTTCTGATCTATGTTTCCTCATCAAAACTAACCTCATCAAAAACACACCTGGAGTTGTGTTTCGTTTCATTCACACATGTTTAACACACAAATCCTGCATATTTAGGCATATTTAACACTCTGTTCCAACTTGTGATGTCATACAGGAAGTGCTCCTGTGTGTGTTTAAAATCCATACACCTTCATTAGAATTACTTATTTTAGCCCTGGAATTGCCAATATTTACTGAATTAAAGGTAAAAGGAGCTGTTAAGTTGAAAACTACAGCTTCATGACACCACAAGAGTCAATTTTGTGTAATATAAGACCTTTAAATGCATTTTAATATAAAACTCTTTGGTACGGGACCTTACTTGGCATCAACACCATTGGCATTTACACTTCATATTTTCAACTACTTTGGTCTTTTTCAGTCATAAATGAATTAAAAAAAAGTCCTAGTTCCATTTCCTTACTGAATTCATTACTCTACAGCCCCGCTCCGGGTTGATTCATCAAAAAACTGAGGACCCTCTGATGCCATTATCTCCTGCACCTTATTGTCCTAATTGCCTGCACCACAACAATGACACAATAATCTCTCTAATGTCTCCTTCTCTTACGAGGTCCACGGAGCATTAAGTCTGTGTTAAGACGTTCCCTGTAGACACGCCCAGATCATTAACCCAAAGCTAATTTCTGTCACAATCCCTCGCTACATCTCAACGCTAGCACCATAAAAGGCTGAGCTTCAAAGGTTAGCTGCGCCGAAAGGTTAGCCTGCCCGTGACATTTCAACGTGATGACTTATTTGGTCTTTGTTTTTGATAAATATCGACTGACGTGTTGCCGTGACATCGACTCAGTCATTAAAGCTTTAAGACTGCACTTTGTTGTGGATTAAAAAAAACAAGTGCTAATGAGGCAGAAGTCCTTTGAACCGTGTGATGTAAATAAACGTTTGGTGTGTGGTTCTGGACGGAGGTTAACCTGAGGCTGACTGGAGCGTTTAAGTTCTGTTAATTAAAACATAAAACATTTGTGATTATTTAAGTTTGAAGAGAAGTTCAGTTTGGGAGCGTATGCAGGCCTGTTTGAAACGTACACTTGCGCTTTATGGGCTTTTCGATACCTAAGCTACTGTAGCCACAGTTGCCCTAGGGCAGACTGTCAGAGGTGGGGCTGTCAGTCTGTGCCATCAGTGCTTCCAACTAGCACCAATCAAAATCAAAGTGCACATTTTAACAGGATTGAAAAGTAAAAGTATATTTATTATAGTTTGAGGCCGGCTGAAAAGACTGAGGGCGTCAAGATGCCAGTCTGCCTTGTATTTTTGTGCTGTCCTTCCCCCTTCCCTTCTGTGTCTTGCCTGGAACTTCTCCCGCCCCTTGAACCACTCTGCACCTGCGCCTCCGACCCAGCTCTCCACGACAGGTACGAACACCTCAGCCTCCGACCCAGCTCACCTCGACCGGTACGAACACCCCAGCCTCTGACGACGACCTGCTCCAACACTACTGCATACGACACCGCTCTCAACTGTCTGCTCCATCTACCTTCATTCACATAACTGTGCCTGTAAATAAACTTTGTTCAAACTTTTATCCGAGTCTGAATCTTTTGTCCCCCCATCAGTTGTTATGACAGAGGGGTTTATCTTTAAAAATTTTGCACAAATCTTAAATCTGAAGCTTTATTAGATCTCCAAATCTGTGTGAAAAACTTACTTTTTACTCTACTTTTTACTTTACTAGGTAAGCTGGGAAAAGTGTTTTGCCTAAAGAAACGACGACAGAACATGGTCTGAGCGGAAAACAAACCTCCGAGTTTCAGGTTGGTGCGTTAACCACTGAGTCAATGTCACTGCAGCTCATTTTATATTATTTAATTTGTTTTACATGATTCATTTTAGCTTTTTAGAGTCAATATCTGAACTTTTGTAATGCAGTGTAATAGGGGCAGGCGGTGAACAAGCAAGAAGTCAAATTCCAAAGGTAAAAGTATTTATTTAGCACATTTACATTGCTTAAATAGCTACAACTACAAACTATGCAAAGCCCTAGATTGCCACTCATTTAAACTGATAATTGGGTGATGTCCCACTGTGAACTTTAAATGAAAGTCTTGCTACTACAGTGTGTTGTATTGGTATTTTGATAGAGGGGCATTTCTGCTCTGGCCAACATCTGTCTGCCTGATTGAAAATGGCAGAGGCAGCAGCTGAGCCTAGTCCAGCGCTGGAGAGTTTTCAAAGTGGAGATGTTTCGCTCACTGGAGGCTGACCGCAGTAATGACCAACACAACACGGATATATCAGGAGCGCTCAGGGAAGTGGGAACCTAAAATGTCCCTATAGCTCCGGTAATACCTCTTAAACACATCGCTGGGTCCTATTACGCCCGTCTGCTAAAGTCAATATGGACAAGACCACAGCAAACAAGCGTGCTCTGAGTGAATGTGTCCTGTGTGATCCTGCATTGGCACGATTCAATTATCTTGTCACATTTAAATGGTAACTTTGAAGATGTAAGTAAGAGTCAGCAGTGTGGCTTTTTCCAGTAAAAAACAGTAGATAGTAAATACATCTTACATGAGGTAGTTATAAGAATTGCTGTTCCGTGATGTCTTGGAATACTCTCTATGCTATTCAAAATTATATAAACTATTACAACTTCTGCCCAAGGCCTTATTTATTTTTGAGCTCATTCTCATTACACTCCATGCAATTTTATGTTGGTAATAGCTGCGATGCTAATTAGCAATTTCAACTTGCTCACTTGCTGGGGGAGGGAGTCCTAGATGTGCTTGCTCCATGCAGATATTATTGTTTTGTCTGAAATGTTCTACGGTATAGCATTAAAAATCTATCTCCATGGAGACAAGCCAGTAACATGATCGGGTGAACAGGTCAGATCAGTGGAAAGATGATCCAATTTACAGTGAAAAAAGCAAATGAATAAAGGCTATAAATAGATGCTTTTAATGGCGTAGTGGACAATTATGATTACATGGGAACAAAAACATGTCTCTATGATGTAAGTAATTTATTATTGGATCAACAACATGATTTAAAATTAAGATATGGGTTAAAATTCGTTAAAGTTTGGATTTAGGTTAAATTGCCCATATTACTCTATTTCCTGATCTATGTTATAATGTTGTTTCCTCACCAAAAACAGACCTGGAGTTGTGTTTTGTTTCATTCACTTGTTTAACACACAAACCCTGCATATTTCACCTGAGTTCTTCTCTTAAACAAAAAACGCTCGTTCCACCTTGAGATGTTATGTGGTAATACAGGAAGTGATCCAGGAAATCTACACGCCTTCACTAGAATCATTTGGTAATTTCATCCCTGGAATTGCCAACCTCTACTGAACCAAAGGTAAATGGTAGCTGTTAACTTGAAAATGACTACTTCATTTTTTTGGCTCAGAGAATAGACTTTAAAGTAGCTCTGCTTGTGTATAAGTCTCTCCATGGCCTAGCACCAAAGTACATCTCCCACATGTTATTGCCATATGAACCATCTCACACTCTGAGGACTTCAGGGACCAGTCTCCTGCTGGTTCCAGGGTCAGGACTAAACATGGAGAATCAGCGTTTCAGTTTTATGCAACTAAAATCTGGAACAGTCTTCCTGAAGATGTGAGACAGACCTCTACTTTGACAATGTTTAAATCCAGGCTCAAAACGGTTCTGTTTAGCTGTGCATATGACTGAAAGGTTTTTATTCTGCACTTTTCTTCTTTACTGTTCAAGTTTATGATGATTATTGGTGATTATTTATGTTTTCATTTATTGTATTGTGATTTTAATGCCTTTCTTATTCTGTAAACCACTTTGAATTACTTTGTGTAGGAATTGTGCTATACAAATAAACTTGCCTTGCCTTTATGACATCACAGGGTGGAACAGAGCATTTTGAGCTTTGGAAATGTAAACAGACGAATAATGAAGAGTCACTCAAACATGTGTGAATGAAACAGAACACAACTCTAGGTATGTTTTTGAGGAGGTAACAACATTCTAACATGTATAAAAGCTCATTGCGTAATATTGGACCTTTAAGGTGAGGGGCAGGGTTATGGTTAAGTTATACATTAGGATAAATTCCCAGAAAATTAATGTAAACCAATTTCATGACCCCACAAAGCATGAAAAGCCTAAAAAAAAAAGGTGTTTTTTTTTTTTCTTTTTACCATCTTTTATGTAGTTTGTTTATTTAGCATTTCACACAAACTTACAAAATAGTCTTTTCACCAACTCCCCATAAAGTGTCCTCATATCAGTTCACTCTGCAGTGTTGTGTGTTGAAGAATGGGTCGTTTCAGCCCAAAGCTAAGCCACTGTGCCAGGACAATGACTGCAGCCGCTTGGCTCCGATCCCCCGGCGTCTCTCTGGACTTCCGCGGAGTAGTTTTCGGCTCCTCTCCGCCCGTGCCCTCCTCTCCAACTGCTTCTATTGTCCTCCAACCATCTCCCCCTCCCCTCGGATCCATCATGGCCTGCTGTTTTCCAGTACATTTTGCACTTCTTGGAACAGAGCTGCAATAGTCCTCTCAATGGCCAAAACAGTGGGATTTGGAATTGGGAGATTAGAAGTGAGAGGGCTCTGGCTTTCTGTTCTCCCACAGTTGAAGCGAATGCACTCTTCCAAGTTTGTGTCCATGTGTCGTTGGCCTGAAGCATGGTTGGCTAAAAAACTCTGCGTTCAAAGTGAAAGATACAGGACTATATTCATACACAGCATTGGGAAGTAACTAAATACATGTACCAAAAATACTCATTCAGAATACTGCATTAACACTCTGGTGCAGTTACTTTTTTTTTTTTTTCCATTTGGTAGCTATCAACTATCTCCTTGTGCAGTCAATAAAGAGTTCTTGATGGCACCAACGGCACCAACACCACCAACAACACCGACGCCACCTACATTACCAAAGCCACCAACGTGACCAATAACACCAACGCCACCAACGCGAACCAACGCCACCAATGCCACCAACGCCACCAATGCCACCAACGCCACCAATGCCACCAATGCCACCAACGCCACCAACAACACCAACGCCACCTACATTACCAATGGCACCAACATTACCAACATTACCAATGCCACCAATGTCACCAATGGCATCAACGCAACTGACACCACTGACGCCACCAACACCACCAATATCGCCAACGCCACCAATGCCATCAATGCCACCAACGTCACCAGCACCACTGTCAAACTAAAACAATTAACAGAAATTACAATTATTATTGTATAATAATAAAAGACATTAAAAAAACAAAACAAAAAAACAACAACATGAAATTTACAAAACAAATACCTCACTGGCTGACCCATACTTAGGAGGCAGAATGACCTTAAAAAAACACCTTTATTAACTTTATATTTAATCTAATTGGCTTGGATAGTCAACATGTCAAGGTTCTGTTTGTAAACCAGGCGTGCATCTTTATTAGTGGTCCAGCAGAACCAAACCAAACAACAACAGTTCCCACCTGCTAACTACCAAAATAAAAGCACTAAAATACCAATAGACATATTATGGAAATATTATTTAAATAAAAGGTAAATCAAAATTATGGCAGTAAAAGTGGTACTGAGACTTTGCAGCAGTGTGATGCTAACTGTAGACACTGCTCTGTCTGAAGTTCTGTGACTTTAATCTGAGCTTTATTTTAACACACGCTGAGGACTACAACCGGTGAGATGATCTGTACTGTTAAACAAGTCCCTCTCAAATAGCATTACAGTCACAAGCTAGCTAGCATTAGCCAACAGCTTTTCAGTTAGTCACCCTCACCTTTTTGGTTGAAAATCAAACACCTAAACAGGACCATGAACACTCATATTGATCACAGGCTCCTGAAAAGGTTTTGTTTAAATCCTTTTTTGCCTTGAGTTCTTAAGTTTTTAGACTATCTTAAAACTTTTCTGGTGGCGTTTGCTAATGTGTGCACTGTGTCACCATAGAAACTGCTGAACATTCTGCTATAGACACACACACAAAACACCCCCAGCACTGTGACATCACTAAAAAGTATCAATTCAGAATACAGCTACTTTAATAAAATCAAAGGAATACATTACAGTACTTCATCACATCATTTGGGCTTAAAACTGCAGGAAGAAATGGACAACACAGCTCTTTTTCTTCA
This sequence comes from Periophthalmus magnuspinnatus, assembly GCF_009829125.3. Classification (NCBI taxonomy): domain Eukaryota; kingdom Metazoa; phylum Chordata; class Actinopteri; order Gobiiformes; family Gobiidae; genus Periophthalmus; species Periophthalmus magnuspinnatus. The sequence goes on along the minus strand of NC_047145.1, from coordinate 6,204,525 downwards.
TTAATCGGTGATAAATAAATTGAGAACTGGTGGGAAAAAAAAATAAAAAAATAAAAATAAAGCTGTTTTGATACCATGTCTTGTTTTCCAGTATAATACAATGCAACATGATGTGGAAGTCTATTATCTGTTCTAAGTACACACAATATGGTACACTGATTGGACCATGTAACAGAATGCAGTAAAAAATACACTAAGATATTCAGTATTCTGTGGCTAAATGCATATTCTAAGTAGTCCTCCCATCACTGTTGACATCCTATTCTATACAACTGCACCAACTATAACAAATCCCCTTATGCCATAGATAACTGTATCCTCTATAGAGCTGTATAACAACTGACCCTTATTGTAGAATAAATTGTATCCTGAGAGTTGAAGAGAAGAGGCATGAGGCAGACATTTATTTACATCAGTACAGGACCCTGCACCCGGAGACATGAAACACAATGCGATAATGTTGTCTATTTTAGTCTAGTGCAGTCCAGTCTTGCTATTCTTCCACTGTAGGGAGTATTACACCTCTGATGACATGACAAATCACCATTTCATCTTTGCACTTCTTTACCCGCCAACTCTTGTATATACCCAAGATATGGTTTACATTTACTATATATTTTGAAATCTTCATGTAGTGCCTTTTTGACACGTACATTGCTATTTTTGCTACTTATTTAGAATTTTAGTACCATGTATGTATATATTTGCTTTGTTACAATTTAAAAACTGCTCAAATGTGCTAGAAATTGGTTCACAAGACCAGTGAGTTTGTGATCACGACGCATCGCACAGCTGGAGGGAGAGTAAGCAGGCAGCAAAACCCGCCTTGGACTAATACATAATAATTGTGTTTAATTTTGTACACTCGCTGCTCAGTTTGAAACCCTCAATGTTTCAGAGTCCTGCTGGAAACTCGGCGGGGAAAATTATTTTTATGGAGTTGTAAAAAAATGTGTCAGCAATGCATACTACTACTACAAGCACAACAAGTTTACAGTTTAAATCAGTTACTCTTGGTCATTGGAGCGTTGTCTGTATCATAATTGGAAGGTTTGACGTTTCCAACGGTGCTATTGGCAGTATTAATGTTATTGTGTCCTTGGGCAAGACACTTTCCCCACCTGTGCAAGAGGAAACCCATCCATTTAGCGTGATTATTGAAGGTGAGGTTGAAGAAGCAGAGGGCACAAATTGGCAGCCCCATTTGGCCCCAGGGCAGCTGTGGCTTTGGAGGCGACCCATTCCCATGTAACTGAACAATCAATCAATAGCGCAATAAGCACTTTAGCAGGCTAATGGAGAGGGGAGAGAGTGCATTTATATTGATGTTTGACGCAAAATTAGCCGGCTGTGGTCGTGTGACAGCAACAGACAGGAGCTGAGTGGAAAATGAACTCATCTTGGTTAAAGCTCTGTGTAACTTTGGGGTCAGACACTTGTTTATGTCTATGGATATGTTATTACATTGCCTCAAATGTTTCACAGTATGGCTTTGAACTTATCTAACATTGCAGGTGTTTTCATTGCTCAAGCTGCATTCCTACTGTGAGCGGGGTCGCCTCTGTACAGATCTGACTCATAAGTCGGTCTGATGGGGTCATTGGCTTGTCTCCAAAAAGATGCACACATTTGATACCAAACTGTGTAACATCCAGGCAAAGCACTAACATCTCGTCTCCATGGAAACAAGTAGCTAACAGACCCTCGACTTGAAAAGTTACACTGTGTGACATTAAATCTACATCCTTATTTCAGTTATGAAGAAATTGATGTTAAACTAGTTAGAACTTAGACATACAAGTTTGTGCTCATATTAGCAAATCGAGGCATGTACCTTATATGCTAGTTTGTTTGTTTGTTTGTTTGTTTTTTTATTTCCTCTGGTAATTCCCCCTGATGCCTGTAGATGGTGCGCTAATGCCACATCCAAGTAGGGGAGCACCGCTGTTGGGACTGTATAAATTACTGTTAAGTTGTAAAATATGCCAAAGAAATGTTCTCAAAAGCATGTTTAAATACCAGTTGCATATTGTCCTTTAAACGATATACAGTAGGCTAATCCTCCAGTGAGGCACTCCTGACAAAATTCCTGGTTCAGAATCTGGAAAAAGAGGTTCATTCTTATTTTTAGGGCTTACCCGCTCATTAACTACAAACATAAGTTGCTTCACTGCTCAGTCCCAGTCTAGTCTTTCATTTAGCTTGAAGCCTTCTGTAAACAAAAACACCTTAGTTAGTTAGAGGGTGCATTTTCTGAAAAGTTGTGGCTGAGACTAAAATTAGCTGGACTCTAGTGAGGCTCTCTGAAACTTTGAAGAGGACTGGTCTGATTCACTGTCAGTTCAGCGATCAATGATACTCCAGCCACACAAATTGCCTCTCAACCCAGAGAGTAGTGCAAACATATTTCAGCTCCGCACAGAGAGCCACGTACTGCAAAGCTGTTCCAAAACCTAACTCATATCAGCAGTTAACCAGGCATTTTATCAACTTTCTATCCTCAATTGGCTCCAAATGAATCGGAATAGAGTGAATATTGACCTTATAGTAAAGTTATTCAATCGTACTGTTTAAAGGTGCACTGTGTAACTTTTCTGGTGGAGGATGTGCTACCTTTTGGTCTCATGGCTTTTATTGCTTAAAACATACAGTTAATGTAGGAAGATTAATACTGTACTGTACTGTCTGTGACTTCCTAGCAAAACAATGGCATCTCCATGGTTACAAAACGCTGCCAAACCCTTCACCAAAAAAACCTACACAGTGCATCTTTACAGCGAGAAGGTTTTATGTTTGATTCTTAAAAAATGTAGGACTGTTTCCTGTATGTCTGGGTCTCAACATAAAGAACACATATTTAGTGAAATAGACTTTTTTGAGTGTTTAACTGTGTTAGAACATGAAGTTGTATTTAGCTTAATTTACAAATGTTTGATGAATCCTATGTTTTTAGACCCTGCTTTTCAGTCTAAAGCCACACTTTGTTTGAATATTCCAGGATTGTTACGTCACAGGTAAAAGCAATCTGCAGTTTTTAAAATTACATAAATCATTACTAGACTTGCTTAAAGCATTTCTGCTGTCAAATTGATTTCATTACAAGTTTGTGCTTAGGCATGTAGCTTATAAGATACTTTTTTTTGTTTTGTTTTTTTTTATTTCCTATGGTAATTCCCCCTGATGCCAATGCGCTAACACCAGATCCCAGTATCGGGGAGCACTGCTGTTGGAATATAATGCGGGGCTCTACAAATTACTATTAAGTTCTAAAACAGGCCAAAGAAATGTTCTGATTTAATTCAAGGCTAATAATAATTCAAATAATGATTAGAGTACTATAAACTATACATAGTAGGCTAATCCTCCAGTGACGTACTCCTGACAAAATTCCTGGTTCAGAATCTGGAAAACATTCCCCAGGCGCTGTCGACCATCTCCTGCTCCTGATTTCCCTAGTGGCATTGAAGGATGGGTCAAATGCAGAGGACACATTTGATGAGAATCATGTATACTTTATCCTAACTACGGTGTACCATTTTTCCTCTTGAATACCATGTTCTTTGCATGTATTTTCATCTCAGCCAGTTTAGAGTGTGAGGGTGACACATGTATTTGATGTCTTGTGTCTATTGAAGGTTTGCATGGATGTACAACAGTAATTTCATGTGAATATTGCTTGGCTCCGGTGGTTAGCTGTGACCTGTAATCAGCCGGTGAAAATAACACAGCGATCATGTCTGTCTTTACGAGACTCTTGGTCCATTGTTTGTGAATGGTACTACACACCTCTGTCACTGCAGTGCACAGGCCCCATGCCACATGTGAATACTATCCATGAGAGAGAGAAGAGAGACAGAGAGCGAGAGACAGAGAGAAAAAGGCCCTATGCCACTTTCCATGAGAGAGAGAGAAGGAGAGACAGAGAGTGAGAGACACAGAGAACAGGCCCTGTGCCACATGTGAATACTATCCATGAGAGAGGGAAGAGAGAGACAGAGAGCGAGAGACAGCGAGACAGAGAGAACAGGCCCTGTGCCACTATCCATGAGAGAGAGACAGAGAGCGAGAGACAGAGAGAACAGGCCCTGTGCCACATGTGAATACTATCCATGAGAGGGGGAAGAGAGAGGGAGAGACAGAGAGAGAGAGACAGAGAGAACAGGCCCCATGCCACATGTGAATACTATCCATGAGAGGGGGAAGAGAGAGGGAGAGACAGAGAGAACAGGCCCCATGTCACACGTGAATACTATCCATGAGAAAGAGAAGAGAGAGAGACAGAGAGAGAAACAGGGAGACAGAGAGAACAGGCCCCATGTCACATGTGAATACTATCTATGAGAGAGAGAACAGAGAAAGAGAGGAGAGAGGGAGACAGAGAGAAGAGGGGGAGAGCAGGCCCCGTGTCATATGTGGATACTAGCCATGAGAGAGAGAAGAGAGAGAGAGACAGAGGACAGAGGAGAGAGTGAGAGACAGAGAGAGAAGAGAGGAGAGAGAGACAGAGAGAACAGGCCCCATGTCACATGTGAATACTATCCATGAGAGAGAGAGACAAAGAGGAAGAGAGAGAGAGAGAGGAGAGAGAAAGGGAGAGAGAGGGAAAGACTGGAAGAGAGTAAGGGAGGGAGAGGGGGGCAGAAAGAAACAGACACAAGGAAAGGGGGGAGGGGAGAGAGTGAGAGAGAGAGGCAGGGAGGGGGGGAAGAGAAAAGGGGACAGAGAGAGAGAAAAAGAGCAAGGGGGATAGCGTGAATAGAGTAGACTTGACGACTATAAATTCTGTAACAAGTATAACAAGAAAAAAGTATTTATTTTTTTCAAAAGTTTCGTGTAAAATATGGAATATTACAATTGACTGGATATGTTTGTTTGTTTTTTTTTTTTTTCTTCATTTCTTTAAACATAGCGTTCAAATTCTCACTGATGCCGTATTCAATGAGTATCTTGTGGCATGTGATCTTTTCTCATTTACTACACTCAGGAAGAAGCCATTACTCCAAAAGAAATGTAAAAAAGCCAGATTCCAGTTTACAAATGCACACAGAGACAAAGATCTACATTTTTGAAGACATGTCCTTTGGTCTGACGAAACAAAAATTGAACAGTTTCGCCACAATGAGCATCGTTACGTTTGGAAGAAAAAGGGGGAAGCTTGCAAGCCTGAGAACATCATCCCAACTGTGAAATATGGGGGTGGCAGTATCATGTTGTTGGGTTGTTTTGCTGCAGGAGGGACTGGTGCACTTCACAAAACAGAAGCATTATGAGGAAAGAACGTGATGTGGAAATCTCAGTCCTATTGAAAATGTATGGGCAGACCTGAACAGGCATGCAAGGAGGCCTACAAATGTGGCTCAGTTATACCAGTTCTGTCAGGAGGGATGGGCCAAAATTCCTGCCAACTATTGAGAAGCTTGAGGAAGGATATTCAATTTTATCCAACAATTTCAAGTCACACAATTTAAAGGCAACGTTACCAGATACTAATGAAATGTATGTAATGTTCTGACCTTGAAGAACATAATGAAAATTTGTCAAAAAGTAAAATAAAATCATTCTCATTATTCTGGCATTTAGCAAATAGAATTAATTTTGATAATCATAATTGACCCAAAACAGGAAAAGTTTAATCAGAGTTTAATGTCAGACAGTGAGGAAAAAAAAAGCATTTTTTAACATGTTTTTATATAGTGTATGTAAACTTCTGGTTTCAACTGTATCTACATATATCATAACACAAGAAGTTACATAAAGGCCATCTACTCATTTTTTCTGATATATTTGGACACATTTTTTCTTGTCTTGCCCCCGGTGTCACCGAAACTCCATTCTGGTCTCTGAAAGTTGTGGTGGTCAATGATTAGTATGCTCAGAATGCATAAAGTAGGCGAGCAAACAAGTATGGTTTAAAATGAACTAGCTCTGTTTCTTTTTTCAGACAGTTAAAATCAGGTACAGCACCTTTAATAACAGTAATTTATAGTTGTTTTTTTTTGTTTTTTTTTTTGCTGGACTGAAACAGAACGAGGGGATATGGTCCTCTCTTTCAGTTTCTTTAAAAAGCAACACAGTGCAGTGCAAACCAAGGGGCTTGGAATAAAAGAAATACAGAAAATTGCATGATGGTATTGTAAATGGAGCTGTTGGTTTTGTATAATCAAATTTCCAAACAGTGTCAATACTGTTTTTTTTTGGTTTTTTTAATGTTTATTTTTTTTTACCCCCAAAATCCACATTACTCTTGTACACCCATCCAACTCCTGCAACTTGAGCATATTACCAGGAGGTTCAACATTCTGCAGCTGCCTTTGAACTACACACGGTGCTTTCAAGTCCCTCTGGCATCTCCAAAATTGCATGTTTCTCTCTGTGTCTGGGTGGGTTCCCTCCGGGCGTTCTACTTTCCCCTTCAACCCCCCAAAAAAACATGCACCATAAGTAAAATCCCCCAGCTGAGGTACTCCTGATCAAGATGAGCTCAAGATCTGGAGATGGGTCCCGCGGTGCTGTACTGCAGTAGATCACTGCTCCTGACAGGTTTTTGAACGGCAGGTATGGGTCAAATGCAGAGAATAAATGTCCCTAAATCACCAGATCACTAAAGTATACCTTACTTTACTTTACTTCACCCACCCTGCCTAGTATGAATGTGTCTGAGTGTTGGTCAAAGGGGCTGATGGAGCAGATTGGCAGCCTCAATTTTTTCAGTCTTCCCCAGGGCAGCTGTGGCTAGTATTGGTAGTAGTAATGATGGTGGTAGTAGTAGCCGTAGTGGCAGTAATAGTAGTACTAATAGCAGTAGCAGTAGTAGTAACAGTAGTAATAACAGTAGTAGTAGTGATGGTGGTAGTAGTAGTAGTAGCAGTAGCAGTAGTAGTAGTGGTAGTGGTGGTAGTGGTGGTAGTAGCTGAAGTGACAGTTGTAGTTGTAGCAACAGCAGCAGTAGTGGTAGTAGTTGTTTTAGTAGTAGTAGTGGTGTTACAAGTAGTCATACTGGTGGTGGTAGTTGGAGTAGTAGTAGCAATAGCAGTGGTGGTAGTAGTTGTAGTAGTAGTGGTACTAGTAGTCATAATGACAGTTGTAGTAGCAATAGCAGTAGTAGTAGTAGCAGTAGTGGTGGTAGTAGTAGTAGTGGTACTAGTAGTCATAATGACAGTAGTAGTAGTCTTAGTAGTAGTAATAGTAATAGGAGTAGTGGTAGCAATAGTAGTAAGAGCAGTAGTAGGAGTAGTAGCAGTAAATAAAGTACTATAGTCATATTTTGTATTTGTGCTCTATCAATAAACACACTCATTCATATTTGTTTATATTTGTTATGTGAGTACAGTCAGCCCTTTGTTTACTCCTCCTCTGAGCCATGTCACACTCATACTTCATAATCACACTGAACACAGCACACTGCTCATATGAAACATACGTGTGGTGTGGGTGTGTGTGTGTGTGTGCGTGCATAAATACGACTTCACATGTTTTGTTCACAGCTCTCATTAAAGATGTATTCAGCCCATATATACAGAGCACGCAGGGTTTTCAAATACATAGCCCCAGTGCAGTGTACGGGACTCAAAGACGTGTTGATGTCTGAATCGCCTGCAGGAAAAAAAATACAAACAAAAAAACAACAATAGTGGGATTATATAAAGAACTGTCAGCAATCTTTAGCGTATAGAAATATATCAGGTTTTATTCATTTACTGTGGATATGTTTGTGTGTGTGAACCTGAGAGGCAGTGGTATGTTGAGTATGTCGAGTGTTTCCTTTCTAATCTGAAGGTTGGTGGTCCAATCCCCGTTCAAGTGCCTGCTATTGTGTCCTTGGATAAGTCACTTTACTATCTTCTGATTCCAAATAAAGTGGGGGTGAATGAATATTGCAATGCCACTCCAAGAAGTTAGAAATGATTTGTTGTAGTGAAAGATATTGTTGTTTCTATAGCAAGCAATCTGGGTTTCTGGGAGTGTGACGAGGAAAAGGTAGAACTTTAAGCTGATTCGGTAAGGGCAGATGACTCAAATTGTTGCTTAAATAATAATAATAATAATAATAATAAAACAAAAAAAACAAACACATATTTTCCATCCAAAAATGCATTTTAAGCTGATTTGGCAAAGGCAGATAAATTAAACTGTCACCTAAATAATGAAAAAACTAAAACAAAAAAGAAATAAAAAGAAATAAAATAAAAACAGACATATTTTCATTCCAAAAATGCACTTTAAGCTGATTCTGCACAGGCAGATAAATCAAACTGTTGCCTAAATAATAATAATAATAAAAATAATAAAAATAATAATAATAATAATAATAATAATAATAATAATAATAATAATAATCATAATAATAATAATAATAATAATAATAATACATATTTTCCATCCAAAAATGCATGACATTTCACACAGATTATGATTATGATGATGATGATTATTGTTATTATTGTTATTATTATTATTATTGTTATTATTGTTATTATTATTATTATTATTTTATTTATTTATTTATTTATTTATTTTCCAATAAGAAATTTGTCTCTATTTTTCCTAAAACAAGGCTCTGCTTGTTCATCATTTCTATGTCCCTTTGTGGTAAATATTATTCGCAATGCTGCCCTGGGTTCAATTGGTTCAATTAGTCATTTCTGTTAGAATTTGAATTTAGCAGAGGTAGCTCTTCAAGTTTAATTATTTGGCATTTTAAAGCCAACATGTGTCACCTGGAGCCTGGTTTTATTTATTTATTTGTTTATTTATTTTATTATATCAAGTGCAGAGTAGTGGGATAGAGGAATACGTAAGTGAGTTGTTTACTAATCACAAATGGTACGCACCACAAAAACACATGTCATTTTAACATTAAGCACACCCTGGCACATGTATAAACACTTACAAATAGTTTGAGAATTCATGTTGTTGGCAATATAGTTTTGTGCTTTTGATCTTCCATGGGAAAAACAGGATCAGTGGGCGCATTGTCTGTTCTTAAGTCACTTTTATTTAAGAGCACATAGCTGAGAAATAGCCTATTGCGCATGTTTTATGTGGGTTAGGTCAGTAGCATAATTTGCTATCTATTTATTCCATTTTGTGTTGTGAGTAAATGCATTAGCGTCAGCAGAAACTAGCTTGTCATATTTCTCCTCTTAGAGTCAAAGAGTCGTGTGATATAGTGACAGCTCGACTCAAACAACAGGGACAATTTTTCTGTCAAATGTTTAGCACCGACAGATTTCACTTTCAGGTTCTGTTTTGACAAATGACTGATCTGTTTTGATACTATTTTCTAAGCCCAAGTATAGCCCAAGTATATATATATATATATATATATATATATATATATATATATATATATATATATATATATATATATATATTTGAGTCGAGCTGTCACTATATCACACGACTCTTTGACTCTAAGAGGAGAAATATGACAAGCTAGTTTCTGCTGACGCTAATGCATTTACTCACAACACAAAATGGAATAAATAGATAGCAAATTATGCTACTGACCTAACCACATAAACATGCGCAATAGGCTCTTTCTCAGCTTGTGCTCTTAAATAAAAGTGACTTAAGAACAGACAATGCGCCCACTGATCCTGTTTTTCCCATGGAAGATCAAAAGCACAAAACTATATTGCCAACAACATGAATTCTCAAACTATTTGTAAGTGTTTATACATGTGCCAGGGTGTGCTTAATGTTAAAATGATATGTGTTTTTGTGGTGCGTACCATTTGTGATTAGTAAACAACTCACTTACGTATTCCTCTATCCCACTACTCTGCACTTGATATAATAAAATAAATAAACAAATAAATAAATAAAATCAGGCTCCAGGTGACACATGTTGGCTTTAAAATGCCAAATAATTAAACTTGAAGAGCTACCTCTGCTAAATTCAAATTCTAACAGAAATGACTAATTGAACCAATTGAACCCAGGGCAGCATTGCGAATAATATTTACCACAAAGGGACATAGAAATGATGAACAAGCAGAGCCTTGTTTTAGGAAAAATAGAGACAAATTTCTTATTGGAAAATAAATAAATAAATAAAATAATAAAATAATAATAATAATAATAACAATAATAACAATAATAATATAATAACAATAATAACAATAATCATCATCATCATAATCATAATCTGTGTGAAATGT